>NW_006432227.1:9960037-10077444 GCF_000325575.1 Pteropus alecto
TGAGCCAAGGGTCTACACAGCGGCTGTGATAGGCATGAGTACAGGGAAGTACCCTCAGCTTGTCCCCATCTTCATATTCGTCCAAGCAGATGACACAGACGTCATACTGATCTCCCTTCTGATAGTCATGTGTAGGAATCAGTTTCAGTTGCTGTTGGGTCAGTCGATTTCGCTGGAGCTGTTTCTGGTGCTGGATACAACGAAGTAACATCACCGCTCCAGTCAAGATTAGTAGTCCCACAATCCCTGTGAAAGGGATGAGGCAGTAATAGATCAAGATGAAGCTGTTGTCTGGGAGCAGAAGCACCTGAGCCCCCTTGTGGTAGAGGAAGAGGGCACGCAGGTACTCGGAGCTCCTCGCCCCAATAAACACAGATGGGATCCGGATCTGCTGCCGGATTTCCACGCTACTCCACATCATGTTCAACAGTTTATTGGAATTCACGTTGTGCACCACAGCTGCACCGTACCCAGCCTTCTGGACGTTCAGGACCTTGTGGTCAAAGCTGCAGTCGTATCTTCGAAGTAGTGCAATAAAGACAGGCCCGCTGACCAGGGCTGGGGGTGGGGGAGCAATGGGGCTGCAGGCATTGGCTGGGTGGGCCTCCACAAGGAACCCCTGAAGTCCCTCCCGGCTCAAGGCCGACCCAAAGAGAGCTGGGAGGTCTGCGAAGTCCATGCTGACATTGTGATCTGAAGTCGCTCGAATGAGCCCCCAGATGGGGGCTGCTCCCCAAAGCATAGTGGCCACGACCACAGGAAGTAGGGATGTTGAAGGATTCATAGCAGCAGGAGGGAGGGGACAGGCTGGGAGGCACTTCCGGGCAGCAGGAGCAGAAGGGAGTTCTGTGCCCTCTCTGCCCCTCCTTCAGGATACCAGGGGACCAGTCACCCCCATGTCTCACTTCCCAGCTACATAGGGGCACGAGGGAGGAACCCAGATTTGGAGAGTAAGATATTCAACCCTTTTAGTGGAGCTGGGACTGAGACACTGAAAGTATCCTTTTCTGGTATAAAGCTAAAACGGGGAAAGGGGATGGAGGCAAGGACAGGTGCCAGGAAAACTGTTGGAAGGGTGGGGAGCTCAAGGAAGCAGGACTTCGAGCCAAGAGGACGTCTTCCCATTCCCTGAAAAACGGTTTCCGGTAAAGAAAGTCAAGGCGTTTCCAACATTGGACGCTCAAAGATGATGGACTTCCGGTCCTGTCCTCCTCCCCCTGGTCGCAGCCGCCACCACCACCGCGGTTCCGTCCTGTGTCGCGAGAGTGCGCACCACCCCTGCCTCCCACCAACTGACGTCTTGCTGTGTCTATTGCGAGAGATCTAACTGGCCAGCCTGGCTTGCTCCGTCCCGAGCACAAGCAGACCAAGCTGAGTTTTTTCTAGCTTATTAATTTTAATGTAGGTTTTGTGGGAGATGAATCTGATTTGAGAATGCACATTAGTATCTACACGTGTGAGTCCCTTGTCTTACCCCCCAAACAAGTATCTGAAATCTGAGATAATTCATAAATAAATGCCACCATCATGATCTATTTTAAATCGTCTCTTTTAAAAGAATTTAACATTTTAATCATTTTATTCCAGTGATCTAGTGCAATCTTCTAAACTAATGTATCTGTTTCCATTTCAAACACAATATGGAGACAGGAATAAAATTTTATTTCTTCATGTGAACCAGTTTAGGCTCGAAGTTAAGCTGCTGGGTATTTGGACAGTAAATTTTTCTAGGCTATTGTGGAGGCTCAGGGTTTTGTTGTAGAATTAGATCCATATGAACAAGAAAATAACCAGAATATAAAACTGTGGGAAACCGAGGTGTATTCTTTTTGCTATGGGCCCATTTACAACATGAAAACTACCTCTTAGTTCTTAGATTTTACATTTCCATACAGCTACCCTCTTTCTCTTTAAGAATTATACCTAGAGGTCAAAACCTAGATTAGAAAACGAAATTATAGACCACTTTAAATATAGATGTACCCGACTGGCCAAGTCAGAAATGGAAAGGTTTTATTCTGGGCACACCGCCCCGAATGGTTCCTCCAGACTTGGGTGGCCAGAATCTCGCATTACAGGATTATCTTGCCATTTTTGTGCATTGGTTCTATTTGTCAAAATTTTCTTCCAAATTTGTTTCATCTCCATTTTCCTGGATTTTCCAATTTGAGAGTATAACGGGTTATTAAATGCCACTCTCCTTCAACATAATCCCTCTAAAGTGAAGCACTAAACAATAAGCTCCGGGTACACCTAAGTGGTATGGAGAAGAGAGACCAGTCCCAAACTGATCCTGCTAGCATTAGCTAGCTGCCGACATCAGCCTAAAAAGGACTAAGAAGGACTGCGAAGATTTATTTAGAGTGAGCTGTTAGTGAGCTCTATGACCATCACACATACCCATGGGGAAGCTAAGGTGGCGCTTCCCATTACCTCAAGCCAAGGGAAAATGACTTAGAGAGACTTCTGAACTTTGAAGCCCAGAGGAAAGGCGAGGGGAGTCCGTTAGGTCAAGCTACTTTTCCACACTGAGAGAAATTGATTAAAGTCCAGACATGGACCCTGTTATGGAGAACCCTTAAAAGGGATCCTATAGAGAGTTTGCCTGAAAGGACAAAGGGACACCCAAACAGAGGGGTGGATACTAGACCCTAGGGGCAGGCAGAGGAGGAGTCACAGGTGGCCAAACTGAAAAGATATTGTTCTTATCAGGTGAGTAGCCGAGAAGACTCAGGAAAAAATACTGACAAGGAATCTACCAAAGCACTGTATAAGAGAAAATGAGTCTGTTTGGGATTATTTACCGTGCTGGCAGGCACCCACTTGAGGTTCCGACTGCACCAGCCACGTGTGACTCTTCCCTTTGAGACTAGTCTTAGATTGAGAGCAGAAGCTAATCTGCACAGGAAAGGAACAAAGACAAAAGAAGCCAGCAGCACCCCTGACCCAGAAACTTTCAAAGCCTGACTTAGAATTGAGCTCGGGCAGGAGAGACTATTCAATGAATCTGGGGTTTTATATTATATTGGACTACACTTAGAAGTACGCACTTACCATAGTGGACTGAATGCTTTCATGCTTAAAGTGGCCAAAGGCAGAGATGAACACAGGTGTCTTTGGTCCTGGAGTTTATCAATTTTGGAAACCTCTTGAATGAATGAATGAATGAATGAATGAATGAATGTTTTAAAATCAGGAACAGTGTATTGCAGGGGCCAGTGCAAATAGAGGGTCCTGAAACATCATCCCAGTTCAGGAGAGCAAGACTGTCTTTTCCAACCCTTTTGTCTCTTGTGTAAGGTTTCTGTCCCAGAAATAAAGTTCTCAGGAGGTAATCTTTTTACCGAAACCTAATCAATTCAGCGAGAGGCTATAGCCAACTATCATTCATATAGATATATAAATATGTATATATAAGTTATGCTAAATATAAATTTCATAGGCACATTTTATATATCATTTTATGTATAAATTTTATAGTTATACATGAATATTATGGAGATGATATATATTTTCTTAATAAGCACATATGTGTGTACAATTATATATACACATGAAGGAATGTATAATTTTAGAACAATTGTCTTTTGAATCAAATGCAAATTTATTAGCTTAACTTGCTAAACTATTTTCATTTTATGGTTAGATAAACTATTTTCATTTTATGGTTAGATCACATCATTATCAGTTGTCACTGATGACCAATGATTATCTCAATCCAGAATGTTTAGTTTGTAATGCCTATCAGAACTATCTGCCTTTGTTTGCTCGCTATCTTTATATGAGATGACTTTATGTTTTTGAGGCTCTTCCTAACCTTAGTAGCTTCCTAACTTCATCTTTAACTTTTCCAAAGGAATCTAAAGCTTCCTCCCTCTCCATTCCTACTTATTAATGGCATTCTCAGAAAACTTGATACAAAAGAAGATGTTTAATGTAGAACAATAGGGCCCCTTGATATGGTATCAGACTACCTGGGGACCTGTATAAGCCTTCAAATCCATATTGTCTCCTAGTACAAAAAAAACAGTCAATTCATAATGAAAAAAGAGTGAAGTTGTCAATTTGAATAATGGTGGCTATTTAGATTTTTCTTAATTTTCAACCCATTGTCCATTCTGCAGCAGAGAGATACAAAAATTATTTTATTGTAATATAATATCAATCGATCACTCCGGTTTGCAAAAAATAAATTTTTTAAGAGTTAAAAAAGGAAAAGATACTATATGTAAAGGATTCCATCACCCCAGCTGCCCTATGCTCTACCTTTCATTGTAGGTTTCCAAGGCCTCCTCACCATCACCTTCCTTCCCCATTCCATTCTTTTGAGTAAGATCTGCATTTTCCAATTTTCAAGGAATAATATACATTGAAACAATTGTCTAACATGTGTGTCATCCCTTCAGGCGCTGCCTTGTCATCAACAGAAGAGGCCCCACATTAGACATTGAACCTGTGCATGAAATGGCCCATGGTATTACACGTCTCTGGTGATGGAGCTGAAGCATATCATGAGCCTCACATTGCCACATTGATCACGAGAGTCTGTATGCTTGCGTGGCCTGTTTCTAAACTTCTTTAATGTTTCTATCCAAAATCCTCTTCTCAGTGAGAACTTCACTGGCCACCACTCCATCCAACTGACATTGCAAACTCACTATTACTGTTTTTAATTCTTATCATTTATAATTATCTGGCATACAATGTATTTTACTTATTTTTCTTTTTTATTGTCTATTGCCCCCACTGGAATGAATGGCAGAGGATCATGAAGACAGGAACTGCTTTTTTGTTTTATCCACCCAACGTATCTTCATCAATCATCATGTAATTTTACAGATTGTGAATATTCAATAAATATCTATTGCTATTTATTGAGTATCTATTGGAACTGGAGATTGGGATGGGGGCGGCAGTTCGATTTGAGTTTAGAGACTGAAGAATAAGGAGAATGGTTTCTGAGCAGCCACAAAATATGGGAGATGCTAGTAGAGAAAGGGATAAAGAGAATTTAAAGATGTGTTACTACAGTTCACGAAGCAGTTACCCGCCAACATTTTTAATATCAATTTAATTTCTTTTAATTAATTTTTATGACTGGAATGTGTTTCTGTTAACGTGATAAATGCAGATAGTATTCTACTTAAGACCAGGTTTTTTAATTAGATGAAATCTAATTTTAGAAGTTTACTTTTGTATGTTAGAAGTAGTTTTTGGCATTAAAAGAAATAGAAAATTATTCTTGCTGCTAAGCTTAATTTTTTTGACCTCTGTGCAACCGTAACTCAGATTTCAACTTCTTCACCAACTTCTGTAAGAAATCTAATTGCACTCAGAATATGGAATTTGGGTAGGATTACTGAAGATTCATTTCAATATGATCCCTAGGACTCTTCATTCAAATGTCCCATTGTCGAGTATATGTTTTCCATCCTCAGCCATTGTCTATATTCTCCAAGCATGCCCTCTGTAGCACTGCACCCCTTTCTGCACCCCCTCCTTCCTTTGTTATGACAAGGAGCCCCTTCCCCCTGAAATCTGGACTTAGAAAACATTATTTTTAGCAAAGTCAGTCTTCCCCTATAACAAATATATTTAAGAGCTTCTAAAAATATTTTTCCACATTATTAAAGCAAGTACAGAACAAGAAGATCAGAAAAATTATTGATAAAAAAAATAAAAATAAGGAACATCAACTTGTCCTGTGGTCAACAATGAAATTCGTGACCCCTGTACCTTAAAGAGTGTGTTTTCGGTGTGTTTCTCAAAAAGGAAGACTGACTTTACGTATTTCATCAGTGTCTTCTCTCTATTTTTGCCTCTATCTCCCCCGTTCTGTGGTTTAGGTTTTAACCATAATACCTATGATATAGCAGATTCCACTGATTGGCGTGCTTATATCTACAAACTATATATAGTTCAGAAGCCATAAAAAAGTTGGAATAACATTTTTTTTTACTATTATTAAACTGGATTTAAAAGCTTGGCACTCAAACCCACAAAATTAGGAATTTATAAGAATGTGTTAGGTTGCTCAGGATCTTTGGACCTAATGTAAAATTCATTAAAATGGCATTATTCACAGGATGAGAGTGCGACGCAGGATTAATTTAAAACATAGATTTATCTTTAGTAATAACTCATTATAGAAAAAAAATTTACTGGTCTTCAGCCAAAAACTTAATATAATGTGTCAAAATTAAGTGAATGTCACCTATTTTTATGAGAAAATACCCCTGGGAATATATATTGTTTCTTGAATTTAAAATTTAAGTTCTTAAATTCATGAAAATTATAAACCTGGAATTATAATACCAAAGCGGAAGCGAAATCAGTCGATGTTTACTAATAACCAACCTAACAGGTTATAACTCAAAGTAATTGTTTTTCGGTAAAAAAAGAAATAGAGATATAAAACATTGCAGATAATTTTTTAATTAATGGTATGATATTATTTCCTCTATGTTAACCTTATTCTCAACTCAGGTACCCCACTTTAAAACTACAAAACTAACCTACTACTTCTTTCTTTGACTCAGGTGTTGTCAGCTTGGATTTCAAGCTTTTTTGGTCTGCTCTATGGTCTTTTATGGTGTTTTTCATGTATGATTTCTAAAATAATGGTAGTTTATTGTCCATAATTTAGAGACGATGTGGTCTTTAGCGGAGAGGATCTTAAACCTCAAAGTCATGTAAATAAATGAATAAATATTCAACAAAATACATGTATGCCAGCCACATGTCGAAAACTTCCTTGAAGGAATTAGATAGGATTTAAAATCAATAAGCTAAAATGTGTGCCCACACGAATGTTCACCTTGCTACACCTCAATCCAGAACTAGAAGATTTAACTGATACTGAGTATGGCTTTTGATTTGAATTTAAGAGCCAAATTCAAGAACATGGACAATAAATATGAACAGAAACAGTTTGCAGAGTCACAAGATTGATGCCAAAAAGAGTGATGGTTTGCAAAGTGGAGCCCGCATGTCCAAGACGACCCAAGTGTCAAAATGCTTAGCTTGACTCCTGACTCTACGGAAAGTGTCAAAACTAGCATAAATGAGACTAACTTTCCAACCCTGAACATAACACAAAGTTTCTGTTAACTGGTTCCCTTACTCAGAAACCAAGAAGCCTCTTTGTGGGAATAGGGTGGCCCTTTTTCTGCATATTCTCACATTCATGCAAATAATGGCTCTGATGTTAAACCCTGTGGCCTTACTCTGGCTTTTGTTCAATTTAAAAACTCTTTCTTCTTTTTTTAGGCAGAGCAATTTAACTTCCTCTTACATTTTTCTCTTGCCTTACCTAAGTAGACTATCCTGGGCATATTCTCCACACTCTTTTTTTGTTTTGTTTTGTTTTCCACGAAAAAGCCCCAGTGATGAGTCTCAGGGAAAGTTGCTTTTTCCCTGAGGTATTTGTCTCTCCCTGGATTCAAGAGGAACTGATCAGTATCCATTTTCATCTTTTAGATTGTAATTTTTTTTTCTGCCACTTAAGTAGGCAATGTTTTCTATGACTTAGCGATTCCACTTTTTACAGCGATCTAACTAGTAGAAGCATCAGATGAATCACGCAAAACTGTGTTGAAATAAAATTTTAGTGTTTGGAGAGGAATACGAAGGTTACAGTGTCACAAAAAGCCCTAAGTGTGGGGTAGAGAGGTACTTGTAGAGGTATGGTGCCAAGGGCAGAAACCTAAACAGCTTAAGCAAAAATAGAAATATTCACGGAATTGATGGAAGAGATAAAACAACACACTCGGAGAAGAACTGGAGGTGTGGGTGTGAGTTCCATGAGCTTGTACAGGATGGGATTCTACCTGTCCCTTATTTCTGCATCTCTGGGTATAGTAGCATCCTTCTCCCTTACTATAAACTGGCTGTCTTCACACTGTAAGAACCATGGCCCCTGACAGCTCCTAAGTTGACCTTCTTTCTGCTGACATCCCAATACAAATTTAAGTCATAGACCTGTATTGCCAAGTTTAATAATGGAAATATCTTTATCAAGATTATCTGGATGTCTCATAGAGCATCTTCCTGGTATCTCGCTTAAGATTTCTGGTGCATGCACGTAAGACATTTTATATCATTGTCTTTATTTGACTGTTATGCTGGTTAATACAGGAACAAGATCTAATTTATATACTGAATTTAACTCATATTTTATGCCTGTTTGAAAAAAGAACATAAAATTTCATGGAATCAAATATTTTATTATAACTTGAAATGTTTCAGTTTTTGTTTACATGTAAATAAGTAAATAACAGTTTATTATTCATCTTTCCATAATTTTGTATTTTTTAATTTTACATAATACTTACTATTTATGTAAATAAATAGCATGCATTTACTTTTTAATGGAAGTTTATTTATAAAATGTGAGATTCCATCATTATGCAATTTTTTCTAACATCATTATAAATCAATTAATCACTAGTGATAAATTTAATAACAACTAAAAATATGCATAAAATCCAGTTTTTCTGTTAATATTATCAATAATAAAATAGACTTTGTACAATATCCATGATCCGGTTTCCTTTTTTGCTGACGAGTCTTTAGTTAAATTTAAGTTAGAGGGACCTTTGAAGATTGATGTTCAACTAACTCAGTTGTATTCTTGAACTTCTGTATTCCAATTAGGAAGTTCAAATAACCATGGTCACAAGAAAAGTGATATTCCTGTGATTTAAGTCAATAAATACATTCCTCAAGCTCACTCTTCATGGCCTTCACCATTCCCAAGTTTTTACTCACTCCTCTGGTGAGAATTTGCAGAAAATCATTAAGTAGCATACAAATCATTATATACCCACCTCTGAAATTTTAATATCTAAGGGAAAATAATGCAAATTTGTTACTATTCTTAAGTGAATCACTTTTTATTAGTTTCTCTACTTATTTATTTTTCAAATAAGAAATTAGAGGTGGAAAGAAAGAAAATGGACTGAAAGATCCAGGTTCTGTTCAGTATTAAGGATCTCAGAGACTTATTTATGTTTACATATTTATAAGAGAGTTCAATTAGTTTCACAGATATTTCAATAAATTGTGGCTTGAGAACTGAATATTCTCAGATCATATTTGAAAAACTGATTATCTGCTGGACTTTCAAAAGGATCAAAAAGCACTTGGAGACCACAGATGGAATGGTCTCCCTTGCTTTAGAGAATAGGATGATTTTACTGCTGCAGAAAAACAAAAACAAAAACAAGCAAAAAACCCTGCTGGCCAAATGCAGATAAAGATCCAAGGATATGCATCTCTTTTTTAATGTATTAGAATGTATTTAATGTATTTAATGCTTAGAATGTATTTTTCTCCTCACATTCTATCTACTTTCCTTACATGTGGATGCCATTCCATGATTCTTATGGGAATGTACACATTCATGGAATGAAATTGAAGTAAATCAACATTAATTTCAAAAAGGACTTCCTAAAGCATAACTCTTAGTTTTTTCTTTTTTAACATTTCAGCTTTTTGAGGTATAATTGACAAATAGAGCTGTAAGATTTTTAAAGTATATATTTAAGACATTTAAAGTATAAATCATATACATTCACATATGATTCACTCTACCTATACACTAGGAAAGGATTCTCCTATCCAGTTAATGAATACATCCATCTACTCACATTCAGTTATTTTTTTAGATACCAATGGGCAAGAGCTGTTGGCCAATCGGCCTTACTTGGCTGGTACTCTCCACTTCCTCTGAGTCAAGTCAAGGCAACACACATGCATTAGGCACCTTTTGTGTACCTAGAACAGAGAGAAATAACAGGAGGAGCTCCACTTGCAGAAGAATCATCTGCAAGCTAAAAACAAAACCTTCATAAAGCCATTTATGGATTTATTCTCGATTAGTAAGAATAGATTTTAAGGTTATTCTGAAAGACAATAATTATTTCCCAGATTTGTCATTAATTCTGTTTTAATAAAACATTATTCTGAAAGATAAAAATTATGCTGAAGAAATTATTACAAAATCAACTCATGAAAATGTTATGGCAATAACAATTACAATGATGGCAATGATGACTTGGAACAAGATACAGTCAATTTCTGTTTTGAATGCTTGTTTTGAAATGCAAATTTTCTTCCTCCATGATTGCTATGTTAGGGAAAATTTTCAGCATAATGTGAATTTCTAATTTTGCAGTTGCTTATAGTTTCATCTGCAAGGAACACTAGGTGAATGCAGAAAATGTAGCTCAGCTAAACTGAGCTGAGTAGAAATATACCAAATGCACAAACACAGAGCATCTACCTCAGTTCTGTCATGTGTGAGAAGCCACACTCATCCACATGTGGCGTTCCAACCTGATGTTCTGATGACATCGAAGTTCTGATGACTTCGAAATAACCATCGTTCCACCACTTCGCAATAAATCACAAGCTGTAGCAATTCTACAAGCAAACTTCAGATTAAAGTGTTATATTTATTGTAGTATTTATGTATTTCTTAATCTTTTGACATGTATAAGACCATACTACCTGTTTCAGTTGGTTTCTATCTCAATTTTTATGTCAGTGACGTTTTTGTGTATTATATCCATAAACCCTATTTTCCCCACAAGTCTTGATGTTCATATTGTGTAATTTTGCATAGCAGGGTGATTAGGAACATGTGTGTCATATTATAGCAGAACTGACCATAGTTTATATTTTCTTTATTTAAGGAAAGTTTATCAAATTAAAAAACATCAAAGTACCCAATGACATACTATTGAGTGCCTTGTAACATAAGGAAACCCACTCTTGAAACATATTCAAGACCATTATTTATTTAACCGAAAGATCGTGCTCTAAAATGAACGTGTTTAAACTTCATCCACAGCTTAGGCCCAGACACGTATTACAGCAGGATTCTAATGTAGCCCTAGATGGCACTGTGTTGTCCATTATCAAAGTAATTCCACCACTGTATCTTGCTTTTCTAAAGTAAATCCTTAAAAAACATTACATATCATAAATATCAAGGTAAGAGCAAAAGAATAGACTGGTGAAAACAAAGGGCTTAAAATCATTTTAGTGCCACTAAATGATTTGATTCATGTTTGTTCAATGATCAGAACAGAACGATTTGCAAACATCTCATTCTCGTATATTTGCAAAACTTAGTTCCTGAAGTCACATAATATGCAGCACAACTCTGTCAAAAGGGCTCACGCATTGATGCAGATTATATCACTCTAATTTTTGTTTTTGCTTCTTTATTTGAAATAGAAGGAAAAACCTTGTCAATGAAACAACTAGTTTATTTCTTCTCTTGCAACGGTTATATATTATTGTAGGACAAAGTTTCCAATTGTTAACCAAATTGATCCCAAACCAGTGACACAGCTCCTCTAAAAGTTGTTGTTGTTGTTGTTGTTGTTGTTGTTGTTGTTGTTGTTGTTTTGGATTAGAGGGGGGAGGGCAGTAAAATAAATTAATTTTTGTCCTAATGATGTCAGATTGTGACACTAAAAATTAGAGGGGGGAGAGCAGTAAAATAAATTAATTTTTGTCCTAATGATGTCAGATTGTGACACTAAAAAAGGAAAAGTATGGGCATGCCTACTAATTAAGATATTAGTTATACTTTTATAAGAAAAATGTTTCCATGTTCCAATTTTCTTCCTTTCTGCTAGAAAGAAGGGTCACTAGACAACAAGAAGTGAAAATTCCATCTTCTCTGTTGGTTCCATCAATCAAAATAGAACTGAGTTTCCGGGAAGAATTATCAAACTTACTCCCTGTGTCCAACCTTTCTTTCAAGGCTTCAGCATCCATGTGTTTACATAGGTTTAGCTTATGCCATCTTGTCCTGACCAGAGCAAACCCATCACTTGTTTGCATTTGTACTGTCCACTGCCAGGGTTTCAGGCACTCACGCATATTGAGGTAAGCTCTTCATACCAACCCAGGTAAGCAGCACCCCACAACCACCTCATCTGAATTAACATAAGTCATCTTCTTCCTAAGTTTTTCCACACTAAATTCAGGCTATTTTCTTCTATGACTAGAAACCTCCTTTGATTTCCAATTCCTTCCTAAAGACCTTGTCACTCCCAACCAAACTCCTCAATAATACCACCACCACGTTCCCATCACCACGCAATGACTGGGATTTGTCTCCTTATTTTCCACAAGCTAAAAATTAAGTAATCATTGATGAAGCTGGAAAAGAAGAAAATAAGATTATTTCTAAAAAGTGATCACATTTTGTAAGGTCACATTAAGGGTCTAATCATAACAGATCTTATTGGGACCAAGTGAAGTTCATTAATAAATCTAAAAAAAGACTCAAGTTGTTTCAAAGCAGTTTTGGTGAATTATATGAACTGTAAAAAGAGAGGAAAAAAGGCACACATGAGCTGCTCATCAAAGCATAGTCAACAGGCCTAGCCAGCAGACACAAAACTGTAGCCAATTATCAAGATCTTTCTTATTATGGTAGTGAAAACAACAAGCTAATTGAGTGTGTTGTTGAAAAACATTGCAGTTTATCAGACTAATGCTCTATGTTCTGATTCCCTGCTGGCAAATACTCTGATTAGAATTTGGCTTTCCTTACAGGCCAACCTAAATAGAGAGAATGTTCTGGTACTGAGGTCTTGCATACTCTGGTTCCTATCATAGCTACAGCCTTCACTACAAATGGATACATCTGCATTCTATACCCATAGTTCATCCTCGAGCTCAGTTAATATGAACCTGAACCTTAGTGATAGATAATTCTTAATTGTCTGACAAAATCAAGCTTCCAGGTCTATAAGCCTAAGAACCCTGATAACTCTAACGTACTGCTGCCTGGCAGGTATCTAGAGAAAAAGAATTGCAGACAAAAAGTTGTTTGAATAAATGAATGAGTGATCTGTTTCTTATTGAGATTTCTAAGTTCCCAACCAGCTCATTCGCTGACTCCCTATTGCTACTGGCTCACCCGACTTTCACACAGGCAGGGCCGTATGAATTTTCTGCTATCTAGAAATCTTCTCACTATGACTACCGCCATCACCGTGGTGATACAAACATCTTCTGAAATCAAATATGAACTTATCGTATTTGTTGGGATAACAAAAATTATTCCTACTTGAGAGTTACTCTTCCAATGGAGTCGATTCTGACTTTCTCACTTGATCCCAACTCCCTCCTCTTCTGACAAGACTCTGCATCAGATGTCCACCCAGAAATAAACATCTTTAAGACAAAATTTTCCAAAATGTGCTGCCTACCTGTAGATAGCCCATTCTAGGCATCAAAATATAGATTCTACCAATAATAATTTATGCTCATTAAGTATCTGTACAAATTACCTACAGAACATTAAGAATGTGACAAATAATTTAGATGGGAAGATTCAACCATACACTCTCGTGAAAACAATATAGTGTTCATTCAGCATGATGACTACGGTTATGGAATACACTCTGAGTACATATATCAGACTCGAGTTCCTCGTAAGGAATTGGTGATCATTGTTGGCCTATTATCATGAGTAACAGACACATTCTGAGGGCCTGTATGTTTTAAGTGTGTTATCCCATGACCCCTACTTTGTCATAGTTGCCACTTGCTCCAGGAAGCTTATCAGAAAGTCTTAGACTTACTATGTACCTGATCAAAAATGACCTTCAAGGAGAGGATGTTTATTAATCTACTTTCATGGAAAGCTTTGCCTCTCTCAGTGTTAGCTATGACTTTGTCATCTGGTTTTCTAAAACCCGATGTTGTTTTGCTCCTTTTTTTCTTTCTCTTTGACATTAAGGTTTTCTTTATCTCAAACAAGTTCTCAGTAAAAAGACAAGACCTGCCTTCAGTGATCTTTCAGTACATAGGGAGATCAGGCCTAATCAAATGAAACAATTCATCTATGAAGAGGAAATGCCAAGTGATTAATAATAAATAAAATGCACCCATAGCAAGAGATCATTTTTAAGGCAAAAAGAAATGGTACTTAAGATGTCTTAAATGAAATTTTGATTTGGGCCTCAAAGGTTGTATAGGTTTTAGATAAGCAAAGGACAAAGAGGAAGGAATGGGGGTAGGTTGGGAGGGGTGATGATGAAGTGGTGGATGCCAGACGTGTTCGGGGAAATGGTGAAATAGCCAGCAGGATCTGTTCGTTGGTAGTCCACTCATGAAGTCACTGATTGTGCAACATACCAACCCTGACTTCATTCTTATCAGATGCATTACTGAGCAAGGTAAAAATAGCAGGAGATTTCATAGGGAACATGGAAGAGGGTTTTCTACGATATAATAACCACTCATGTTTTTTTGGTTTTTTGTTTTGTTTTGTTTTGTTTTGTTTTGTTTTTCTGGGAAATCTTGCTGCCGGAGAAACTAAAAGCCTTTCTTACTAAGACTGTGCTCACTGGGTCTCCATCCCATCGCACCTCCTCCCTCTCCCCTTTCTTTGTTATGCGGAAAAGCTTCCATCTTTCTCTTGTTATCTGTCTTCCTGAGCATCACTTTTCTCTTTTGGGGACTCACTGAGGCCTCTTCTCTAAACAATCTACCATTCTGCTTCCGGCTGCTAAGAAAATGGATTTTTTTCGCTCTGTATCGTCCCATTAGTAAGGCAGGAAGAGCATTCACTTAGGGGATGCGTGAGAAGTAAGGATGGAAAGTCAGTTTTCAGCTATAAGGTGGAGGATTCTTGGAGTTTAAATGCTACTAGGAACCATTTAGAAATGTCTAAGCACAGTGGCCTGATGAAAAGAGTGTTATATGAAAATCAACCCATAATTCAGGTAGAAATGAACAGACAAACTAACAAAACAAAACAAAAGCAAACTCGTACATGTGAGTTGAATGGTGGTTATCAAAGGGAAACGATGGAGGAGGGGCAGGGAGAATTGGATAAAGAGGTTAAAATATATGGTAATGAAAGGAACCTAGATTGTTGGTGGTGAGCGCACAATAGATTTGTATGCAGATATCCAAGTATAATGTTCTACACCTGAACTTTATACATTTGTTACCTCAATAAATTAAAAAATAATAATCATCCAGGGACCAGGGCCGTCTTCTTGGGTGTGCTACCTGGCAGTCAGTCACACAGAGAGGGACCTGGGCTCAGAAGAACCCTACACATGGCCTTCTCTTCCCGTCTTGAAATTCTTAGTAATCTTTGAACAAAAGACCCTGCATTTTCATTTTGCACTAGGCGCCTCAAATTAGATAGCTCGTCCTGCCAGGGACAGGCTGGTGCCCAGCCTCTAGCAAAACACCTGGTACATATTGGTTAAATATTTGTTAACTGAAAGAATGGGTGGTTTTTTATATAAATTGTGCAGAAGAAATTGAAAAGGGAAACTATCAGCACCTGGAGGCCTTCTGCAGACATCCCAGCACAAGGTGATGAGGCTTGACTAGGGAGGCCATGTGCAAGAGTGGTCGGAGCATAGAACTGGGAGTCAGAAGACATGGGCTCTTTTTACTTTTTTTTTCTTTTTACTACAACCAAAGTCAACTTTCTGAGGTTTTTTGTTTTCCCCACAGGTTGCTAAGATCACCTCCAGCTTCACTGGGGACTTTTCTAATAATATTTGAGTATATTCTCTAAAAAAAGTAGAAGAAGAAAGAGAAGGAAAAGGAGGAGGAGGAGGAAATAACTGTGGGAGATATTGCCTATAGCTGTATATAGTCCTTTGAAAATATATGGAATTTGAGAAATAATGAAGTGAGGCCCACAGAAGGAGAGGAAGAAAATAAATTTGCCACAAAGAAATATATAAAGCTGGGGGACCAGAACAAATTCTACCTGATGAGCAGTTAATCCAACCCAAGAAAAGTGTCCAGCAGAAGAAAGGTATTCAATAATCTCTTGAATCAAATAATTCTTTCTTCGAACACTGAATGAAAACTACAGTTACAGTCTCTAGTTACAGCTCACCACATACTTCCCCCACTTCATGTATAAATCCAAAGGAATCTATTATTCATGCTTTTGGCTTATTTACATTCAAGTCAGCAAAATGTTATTGTGAAGAGATATGTGAGTTCGAGAAGATTTGTGAGTCTTTTAAAGACAATTTATTGTTAGAACTCATGCTACAGCGTGATACCAAGTCTATAAATACCACAGACCTGTAGTCTAAACTGAGCATTAGGCCTCTTTCCATTGCAAAATGGCCTTGAAGTTGGCAAGGGGTTCGTTCCTCCCTTGAGTCTTTTTAATGTCCAAAATGTCTTAAAGGGATAATAAATATTAATATATGTTTGGCAAAAGTTTACTGTAGAGCAGATATTGAATTTGGTCTGTGGGGTTGGAGCCATCTGTCCTACTGAAGCGCGCTAAATATTGACTTTTGTGCCTCTTACCCTGAATTTTTACTGACTCTAAAGTTGTCTGGCCATGAAAAATGCACTGTTGGTGGTAGAAACTCAAATGTAAACATCAGGTTCCTAGCCTGGCTGTTTAATCAAATCCTAATATCCTCATATTTTGCTGGTCTCCAAATATACATTTGCAACTACCAATATAGTGTCGATATTACTGATCTTGTTAATATGTTTCATACTATTTCAGAAACCACCACCAAGTTATGCTCCAAACATTTTAATCTCTCACTAGCATAAAATAAAAGTTATTAATTTTATATAATCTTAAATCAGACCTCAAAAGTGCAAGAACACCCAGCGTCTACCAGGCCCACAATTAGAAAATATCCCCAGTAGCCAATTTTATTTTTCCTGCTTGCTAGTGAAATGCTATTTCCAATTAAAGAAAAAAAAAAAACTGTCTATTCATTCCAGACCTTCAGCCCAGTATTAAATATCAAGCCATCTGTGTACTATATTATTGTTTGTATATTTCCAATGAGCATTACTACTTTATTCACCTATTTATGTCCATTTCTGTTCACTCCAGCATTAATTGGATTTTAAAATATTCTCTATTTTGGTACCATTTCAAAATGTCCTAATTAATTCTATTTACTTCTACATCTTCATCATTAAAATGAATGTAGATGTGAGGGTCAAGATCAGGATAAGAAACTGAAATTTGGCAGATAATGTTCCCCAAAGTACAATTCCCTTTGTCTATCGATGCAAAAAAGACGTCAATCCTCAGATATTGTCCTTCCCTCTTTGCTGGCCACACATCCCTAGCACTTCTAAATGAAAGTCATGCCTTACTTTGGTGTTCTTTGCATTACCTTTTTGACAGTACTCTCAGAAACAAAATCTGGTTTGGCAGATCTATTTCTTCTTTCAAATAACTGAGGAAGTATTTAAAGGCTGAGAATAGGTAAGCATGTCAACAAAGCAGTGAGTTCAGAGGGACCAGGAAGCTTTCTCATTTCTATCACTGTCTAATCACAAATTTTGGCAATTACTTCAATAAAAGGAAAAGCCTTTACTCAACATTTAGGTAAAAACTTACATTCAACTATGCCAGAAAGGGATGTGGGAGTATCTTAAACTCACCATACAGAGATTATTAGATACTCTCTTATATGCATGGTGTCAGAGTCCATAATATGAAATGCACTCACCACAAAGGGGCTAAATGCTCCTTCTAGTAGCAATTGCGAAAATTGTAAACTCCCTCAAAACTGACCAGTTTTGCCTAAAGTCAGCCCTCAGAATGAACACAAAATTCAGTGAGCAGCATCTTGTAGCATTTGTCACTGTTATAACCACTCTGGAGCCCACCTGTGCCCCAGGAACAACTTCTTCATCACGGAAATTGCCAGATTAATCAAATTCTTCATAGACCACAACTGAAAAGAATATTCTATATGCTTGATTCTACATCCTCATGCCCAAGGGCATAGCAATACAATTGAGTGTTCCGTGCGTGCACCACCGTAAGTGCGAAGCCATTAAAAAACAAAACCTTAGTGAAGCAGAAACAGATGGCCTTTAATCTCAGTTCTGAGAGCCAATCCATGTTTGATCCCCAGAGAGGGAGATGTACCCCAGAGTGCACCAAGCATCTGCAGGATTTTTATCTTGATCTTTTAAAATCTGTTACCTGTGTGTTTGTAACGTACACAGTGACAAACGTACATAATCTATAATTATATATGGAACTACATATGTATATACACATACATATACGTGTAAGCCTATAAATATGTATGATGATAAGGTTTTCGGGCCCATGCGTAACAGGACAAGTGTTTTGTATAAGGACAGAAGCATTGCAGGCAAACTTCAACCCAAATCTTTTTTCCCATCAAAATTCAAGATATTTACCAACCTTTTCCCACTACAATATCTCAGGACATTTATACATATTTGGGAGAAGGATTCTACGCTCATCGTTTCTTTTCAGAGCAATTCTTAGAGGAGAATATTTTACATTGAAGAACAATAACACTCCCAGATTTCCACAGGGTTTTAAACGTGCAAATAAAAACAAAAACAGAGCAGGGCAAAAACAGTTAGTGGACCACTTTGTCAATAAGAAAGAGACAATAAAACTGGAGGGGTGAGAAAACTCAAACTTTGTGTCTTTGTAACCAAAGAAAAATACATTGCTATCAACATAATAATAATACCAGGAATCTCCCAGGCTAGTGTGGGACACAGACAGAGCCAAGGAGTGTCAGCAGATGATTCAAACAAGGAAAATGAGAGAAAAAGAGAGCCTAAGTCAACATCGATATGAAAATTCTATCTTAGTGATTCTTTTCAGGGGTACGTAATGCTGAACTAATAATAGTCCTAATAATACCACGCCAAAGTCCCCTCGACATTGACAGGGTCAATACTGGTGTTGTTAAGTCCATTGTCTGTGCCTCATTTTTTAGTAAATATCAGTTCTTATAAAAAAATTTAGACAGACTTAGAAGAAATTTCAAGAGCAATTAAAATATATTTTATCTAGTTGGCTCCAAGTGATATTTGAAATCATATTCTCATACAGACAAGGTAAGTGGCACTTTTTAATGAATAATTTCTGAAGAAGGTTCATTAATATGTAATTGAGTCACATCTTGGAGAACAGCCACATAACTTGATGAAATCTGATTTTAAAAATGTGTCGCTCCACTCTGTCATTTTATACTCTGTGATGCTAGGCTAGTGTATATTATTTATTTTTGTCATATTTGGGCCACATGGAACCACAGGTCTTAGTCATCTCATTTCATCATTATTTTTATTAGTTTCAAATATACAGTACATTGGTTAGATATTTATATAATTTATGAAACAATCTCTATTACTTAAACCAGCAATTAACAAGCTATAGCCCATGGGCCAAATCTGGCCTGCCTCCTATTTTTGCAGAGCCTGCGAGCTAAGAATCGTTTTTACACTTTTAAATGGTTGAAAAACAAAATCTAAAGAATAATATGTCATGATAGGTAAAAATTACATGAAATTCAAACTTCAGCATCCATAAATAAAGTTCTAAGAGGCACAACCATGCCCTTTCCCTTACATGATGTCTAAGGATGCTTTTGCCCTACAAAGGCAGAGCTGAGTAGTTGTCACACAGACTATGGCCCCAAAGTCTAAAATATTTACTCTCTGGTTCCTTATAGAAAAAGTCTGCCAAGCCCTGACCTAAGTGGACCAAAATCTGGAATCACTATTTTCCTCCTTCTACATAAAGCCGGGCTACACTTGCAGTTTTAAAATCTATTTGATTCTTTAACACTTTTGCAAGAGATATATTCCACATGGTTTTACTGTGATTAGGCAGGAAAAGAAAGGCAGGTTTAACTATATATTTAGAACTATTCTCTTTGCCCACATGGGTCATTCGTTCTAATGACCACCTTTACCTTAATTAATTTTAGTGGGTAATTAATGTTGCTAATTCATCCCACAAGTGTACCACCCTCTGCAGCACTTTCTCTGAACAGCACAGGCTGTGGCACTGGACAGAGGCTACAGGCCATGGCGACAGCATCCACTCTGCTCCTGCTGGGTGACACCCACAACCGCCTCTGATCCTAGACTTCTGGCTTGCATTTTCCAGATGCAGACCTCCAGCCTTGCTCTGATTGTCTAACAGTATTTGTTCAAAAACTTCCTTTCTGTCCAAAATGACAGCTGTTGCTGTCTCTGGCTTATGAAAATCCTGACTGATATAGGTATCAGGCAAGACTGTTTAGACTAAGCTCAAATTTAGCTGAGTGTGAATAATGCCAATGTATTTAGTGAATAATAATGCTAACAATTATTATACTAATTATAATTATTACTAATATTATCATCGCTTACATATGGTGACCTTTTATTAAGTGGCATTTAATTCTCACAAAAACTCCATGAAGTGAAGCCGTTCCCATCATTATCATCCTCTATGGATAAGAAAACGAAGGCAGAGAGAGGATCAACCAATGTTGCAGGGTCCAATGGCTCATAAGTAATGGAGTGTGGCTTCAAAGCTGGGTGGTCTATTTATTTATTAGTCATTCTTAACAATAAGAAGACAAATGGTAAAATTCTTCCTATTGTTGTTAATAATACCTAATGTTTATTATGCACTTACTGTGTATAAGCACTGATTATTTATTCCTTACAATAACTTATAAAGTAAGTACCTTCTAACTTCATAATATAAAAATCTTTATTTTACAAATAGGGAAACTGAAAAACTAGTGAGATTAAACTACTGACCCAATTTCCCAAGGCTAATAATTGATAGAACTAAAATTTGAACCCAAGCAGTCCCCAGCCTCAGACTCCCTGCTCACCATGATGGTCTCTGTAACGGGAGCTTGGCAAGGGCAAGGGACTCACACTCTAAATCTATCTGTGTGAACTAGCTATGTGACCTTAATTGTGGCTTTGTTTCTTCAGCTATAAGAGGGAAATAATATTTACAAACTTTTAACATAACTCACACAGCTTTTACAAGGGAAAAACGAGATGCAATTTTTAAATATTTTGAAAACTGTTATTCATGTGAACAGCTATTAAACTTTTTTAACCTGTATTTTTAGGCATTTGAAAGGCCATGCTGTTTATTATTGTTGCATTGGGGTATCTAAAAGAAGTATGTGCATGGATGAAACTCATTGATAAAATGTCATTGAGTGCATTTTAAAGAGCTTAGTACGTAGTAGAATGCACAGGACACGTCTCACAGGAAAGAATCATCCAGCCCAAATGTTAATAGTGCCAAGACTGAGACTACCCCCGGGTGAGCCCTTAGATCACTGTCATCTAGAACTTTGTTTCAAAAGAGGCTTTTGGTTGAGAACAAGTTTTTTCTGTTTTACTTTGTGCTTTTTCCTGAAATGGCATCTAGAGATTTTAAAGAACACATATCCCCTTGAGCTGGGAACCACTGAACATAATTGCTTTTACACAAGGCTTCTTGATGACTACATATAAATGCTACAGATAGATCACTTAATAGATGATATCAAATTTCAATTAGGTGTATTGAAAGGAAACTCAAATGAGAAAATTATTGTTTCTTTCTCAAACATCAGAACGAACACAAAAATATTTAGTAAGGACTCTTAAGATGGAAGGAAAAAAGTAAGTTGAAGGGAGAGGGATCAAAATATTTTCCAGCCTTAGTCCTGAAAAGCAAGTGAAAGGAAAATAGAGCTCAGTCAAAAATAAAATTCCTCTCCTGACCCAAGAGCAATCTTCTTTATTCTAACCTACAATTTGTTCTCTCCATACATATATTCCAAATGACCAGCATTGTGACTACAGCTCAAAGATATTGGGCATCAAATTTCATGTTATTGTCCACTCTTGCATCCAATATATAACTGCTATTGGGAATATTGATGATTCCACTGCTGTCCATTGTCCTGAGCCTCGGTTTTCCCAGTCTCATCTCCAGTGACAGGATTGGTCCCATGGCCTCTTTCAGCCCTTACATGTCATGATGCCATATTAGTACCCGTAACTATTTAGACCATCAGCTTGTACCTACTAAAGCTTGGCTTGCAGAGAAATAGCTGAATACAGATAGAATGAGTTCACAGTTCACTTAAGTGCATATATCTCTAGTAAAAATATACAAAAATAGAATAATTCTTTTTTTCTTTGTCTTTCAGTCTAAAACTATATCAAGTAGTGTCAAAACAAGCATCAACATAATTTGGAAGCTATATTGAAGATGAATGTCGTAAAATTAACTTTCTCATTATCCTTCTACATCATAATGGATGTTATACATAAAAGATAGGTTGAAATATCCTAAAGACTTTCTTGAGAAAAAATCATAATGTTTTATTGAAGAAATTAAGTATTATCACCAATAAACTTACAGTAAGAAAGATAATATAATCCAAATATCTCAAACTTTGTTTGGAAATAAGATTGCAAATGAAACCCATTGTTGTTGTTGTTGTTTTATAAAGACTCCACCAGCTTTATTGTCAGATATTAGTTCTCATGTAACTATTTCCCAACCCTGTGGAGTTACTTTATAGAATAATATGGCAGTTGGGAAGGTTGCCTGTCTTCCAGGCCTGGCGACATTACTTAGCCCTGTGATCTTGGACTTTCCTTAATCTTCTGCGACTTAGTCCCTTTCTCTGCAAAATGGGGGTAATAATAGCAAACTCATAAGACTGTCATGAAGATTAAGTGAATTTATTCACGAAAGTTCTTAAAACAATGCTAGACACAAAGATCTTAATAACTGTATTCAATCATGTTAGTAGTAGTTATAGTAGTAGTAGTAGTAGTAGTAGTAGTAGTAGTAGTAGTAGCAGCAGCAGTAGTAGTAGTAAATAGTAGTAGTAGCAGCAGCAGCAGCGGCATTCACCGTAACATTACTGTTTTCCATTTAGGGTATTTTATCTTGCTATCAGCCCTTTGCCCCTGCTACTAATACCTCTCATAATGTCATGCTATTCGGACATTGCTGTTTATATCCAATGATTGCTATAAAAATTTTTGTCTTTAGTTTGGGAATAGGACATTTCCCATGTTGCTTTCAACTTGAACATGGAAACAGCTTCCTTTTTAATTTCCTATGTACAAGTGAAAGCAGGTGAAATTTTTAATTGGTTATGCTGGAAGTCAGAGGCTATGGATGAGTTATAAAGTAAGAAAAATAATTTATGACTCTTGCATAAGCATAGGTTTATACATTTTGGACACAACTCTCTCTCGCTCGCTCACTCACACTCTCTCTCTAACACACACACACACACATACACACACACCCACACACACACACACACACACACACACACACACCTGCCAGCCACTTTCACTTGAAAAGAGTTTTATCATTACTCTCACCAACCACTCCCTTCCCTGGATCTACTCCAGACATCTTCGTGCTTTAAATCTAGAAACAAACTAACTCCTAGCCCCCGAGTGAAAAGATGCTTTGTACCTCACCCCTCTTTAATGTCCTTCTCCCCAAACTCTCTTTCCAGTTGACTGATGATAAAAATATCCAGTGTCCATGGGAAGCCCGGAAGTGGAACGGTTTAACCTATAGACCTAAAAATACAGGCAGTATTCTATTGAAGCCTCACTCTCCAAACTTAGAGACAGAATAGATTCAGATAAAATTAGTGAGGATGGTCTACTTGGAGGAAGCATATCCCTCAATTTCTAAAATCTTACTACTTTATATCCAAAATTCAGGACATGAATAGATTCAGATAATTCACAACGGTCCTTATTACCTGAATCTTCTATTGGAACTCTCACTATCCCAACTCAGAGACTGAATAGATTTGAATAGCAAGGGATAAATGTATTACAATAGTTCTAAGTTGGTATATTTCCTGGAATTTGGGTTGTTCATTCTTATTTGTGTTCTCCTCATTAAGGTAGAAGAGAGGATGTACAAATTTATTTCATGAAGCTGACATACTCCATCATCAAAACCTGGAAAAGAAAGCACAGGAGGAAAAAAAAGAACAGGAAAAAAGGAGAGAAATATAAAAAAAATAATCAGTCCCTAACACTTGCTATATGTGGTTAAATGAGCATAATTTTGTACTGCTATCTCCCTGCAAATAAAAAGCTAAAGATAATTGAATATGGTATCTCGTAATATATTCTCCTGTTTCTTTTCAAAAGCTTGCGCTTCCTTCATTTCCTAGGAGAATAAAGATTAAAAACTCATCTTAACATCTGAGGCCAAAACATTCTTAATTAAAAATCTCTCTAGTTAATTTTATTTTTCAGATTATATCTTTGAGAAGCCTCTATCAAAATTAAGGTTTGGATTTATGCCTTGTTTTAGATTCTTTCGATGTGATTATAAAAATATATTGATCTAGTAATGAATACGGAAGGGCCCCCTCTTTGCTGAAACTGGCAAAAATACAAACCCTTTAGATCATTTTTAAAAAATTTTTTTCAATTTTTAAATAACAGAACTATTTATTTAGTTCTATGTGGATTCATGTGTGAATGAGCCGTGGGTCAAGAATAATTATTAGTACCAGCAGAAATCATGGCCCCTGCAAACCTTCTGCTGTCCCCCGAGGCAAGAGATTCTTAGGAGTCAGTCCTTTGAGCAAATAGGTGGATTGGCCAGTTTAGAGACAGTAAATCAGATGGGAAATAAGAGTTCAGATCCCCAAGAAAGAGCACAAAGCATGTAGAACAGATGCCCACACAGATGGAGGAAGAGGCAAAGCCAGCAAACAAAGTATTCAAAGGGCTTTTGGGTTTCTTGGATATAATAAGCTAATTGAATTTAACGTTAGAGGAAGACAATAGAATAGAAGCATGAGACCCTCATTACCATAGACAAGGCAACCTTCACTTTCTCGCCTGTTACGTAAGGAAGTTGCGTAGACAAACAGTAAATCTCCTTCTAGTTCTAAAATTCAATAATTCTACACAACCCACTTTCTTTCACTCGTTTGTACTTGAAAACTGTCAATTATATTGGTTAGTGAAGGAAAGTAGTAAGATGCAAAGATAAAATCATGTATAATGAGTTTTAATTGTCATGGTATGGGGCATTTGTGTCAGTGGCTTCCTATGATGTTTTAATTATGCATTTTTAAAAATTATAATTTCACATCAGGATTCAACTCAGAAAGAT
Organism: Pteropus alecto; assembly: GCF_000325575.1. Taxonomy (NCBI): domain Eukaryota; kingdom Metazoa; phylum Chordata; class Mammalia; order Chiroptera; family Pteropodidae; genus Pteropus; species Pteropus alecto. The sequence goes on from NW_006432227.1 coordinate 9,985,008, forward strand.
TAACGTTGACCCGGAGGCAAAACAGTAAGAAAAACTAAAAAGAATGAACAAAACTGAGTTTGTATCACAATCTTCTCAAAGGCATCAAAAATACATAAATTATGAGCTGCTTTATCTTGAGGCATTGACCTTCAGATGTTGCCTATTCTGCATTGATTTAAAAAGAATCATTCAATCATGAATGAGCCACTACTGCTTGAAAAATCTTGCCATTACCATATTATTAGCAGAAAGTAGAAATGAAGACAATTGATAAAAGGCCTTGTAAAAAAAATGTATAATGTTTCCTTCTTCCTACAAATTTAATCTAAAATATAGTTGCAAGTGTAAAGATAAATGCGACATCAATTGAGGTAGAAGAAAATTATAGAAATCGTATCCATTTACACGTCTACTCTGTATATTAGCCTCATGTATTATTTAACCAATATTTTATTAGTCTAACAATCTTCTATTCGAAGGTCATAGAATTTGCTTAAATTTACATCATTTACAGAGTGAAGTTTTCCCACTTTCATAATTGTTCCTATAGAATTATTTTTTTCTCTGAGTCTCAATTTGTTACAAATTATTCAAAGCCAGCAGATTGTACCAACTGAGGATTTTCATTGGCTGTATCCAAACTAGTCATGGTATGGGGTCCATGTAAACTCTGGACTCCTTAGGTACTTTACAATTTTTAAAAAAACACATGATATCATTTATATGTGGCATATAAACCTAAAGCAACAAATGAACAGGACAAACAAACAGAGACTCATGGACATGGACTATAGACTAGTAGTTACCAGAGGGTAGTGGGTGGGGGAGGAGGGTGAGGTAGACAGGGTAAAGGGGGTCAAATGTAGGGGAGAAGGGGAGGAGGGAAGGCGAAGTGGGTAAAGGGGATCAAACATGGTAGCTGAAGGAAACTGGACTTTGGGTGGTAAACACACAATGGAATATACAAACGTCAAATTATAATATACACCCGAAAATTATATAATTGTATTAATCAATGTTACCCCAATAAACTTAATTTAAATAAATAAATAAATTATCTTCTTTCTACCTTTTTAGTAAAAATTTGCGTATTATTACTCGAGCTACATCGACATCGCACTTTATGTTATTTAAATTCTTATCATTCAGTACATGGCCTTCTCCTAAGCTGGCTGATTCCACTACTTTATTTTATGAATGTCAGAATAGTATTTTGTTAAACGAAATCTCATTTTTATTACCTAGTTCCAACAAATGAAGTTGTTGCAAATGTATTAAGTGCAAGCAGTAGACACTAATAAAATTCATTTTCAGGTAGGAATGAAAGCACATATAATTCATTTCTTCTTTGCTGGTAATTAGAGCCTGAGCAACATACACAAGCAAGGGAAGAGAATGTTTTGGGCAAACCATTTCCTGGAAACCCGGAGTTCTCTCCTTCAAAATATAAGCAAAAGAGCAAGAATTCTGAAAAGACAAATATATTTCAACCCAGCAATTTTCTTCTGTTCTCTTTTCAGTGTCTTTATTAATTAACTATTGTTTGTTTTTCTCAATCTGTTCTTTAGTGTTCCTACAGTGCTAATCTTAGAGGAACTATAAGCAAAATGTTCAGATTTTCACGTAAGTTTGCAAAACATCGTTTTACTTTGTCACCAAATACACGTCTACTCTGTATATTTAGATCAAGAGAAGTTTGTGAATAAGATTTTTTAACATGTCCTTTATATAGGGTTGAAGAAATCTATTTCCAATTTTTTGCTTGACCTCACTTTCAGCACGAGGCTTTTTCCATATATAACTGCTTTCATAAATCGTGAATGTCTCTTTTAATCACAGCAACAGAATTTTCTTTCAGAATACCCTTCTCTGACATTGCTCCCAGAGAAAAAAGGTGTCATGTAGATAGAACATGAAAAGAAAAATTCTTTTGAAAATTCTTCAAACACCAAATACCTTTTAGAAGTTCCATCTAAAGGTAAAGAAAAAATAATTAGAGATACATCACATCATATTCTCCATTCATCCTTTCTAATTAGCAAAGTCCTTCCCCTTCCAGGGCTACTGAAGGAGAAAACTCCATTAAGCGTTTGTTGACACAACAAACATACTGATGGGAGGAGACCAGAAGTCACTTATGAATATCGGATTTCTTTTTCTTAGACATTTCAACAGAAAGAGGTGCATGAAGGCTACCATGTCTCTCACCTGCAAGGTCACAACCGTAGGATAGCTTACAATAAACGAAGCCTCTGATGAAATCTAGCCATGCATACAAGAAAGAAAAACAGTTACTTATCCATTCACACATACAGTCATAAAACTGTTCTGCAAACCAAATCGAGTCTTTCCTCTTCAACCTAGAGGCACACAGAGCTCACTTTGCCTAATGAGCTTATTCAAAGCAGATGTGACAATATCCCAGCAGCAGGATTAAGCAAATAGGCCAGGCGGAATCAAACTGCAAAATCCTCCACCTGCAGCTGCCACACAACTGGTGGGAATCCTAAGCCCACAGCACTATCCTGCAGGGCTGGCAGGCTCTCTAGAGTCTTACACCCCATTCACACAAGGAAGATCACACCTACAGAATATTCTCATCAAAATTCCAGTGTCACAGAAAGAGAAAAAAAAAATCTTAAAATTGATATGGAACCTCGAAAGACCCCGAAAATCAAGGCAATGCTGAGAAAAAAGAACGAAGCTAAAGGCATCACATTTCCTGATTTTGAACCATATTACAAAGCTATAATAATCAAAACAGTATGGTACTGGCATAAAAATAGACACATAGACCAATGAAACAGAATCAAGGCCCAAGAAATAAATCCTTGCATATATGATCAACTAATGTTCGATAAGGGAGCCAAGAATATTCATGGAGAAAGGATAGTTTCTTCAATAAATGGTATTGAGAAACTGGATAACCACATGCAGAAAAATAAAATTGGTCCCCTATCTTACACCACTCATAAAAATTAACTTGACATTGATTAAAGGCTTAAACGTAAAACCAGAAACTATAAAACTCCTAGAAGAAAACATAGAGATAGAGCTCTTGGCATTAGTCTTCGCAATGATTTTTTGGGTATGACGCCAAAAGCACAAGCAACAAAAGCAAAAATAAATGTGTGGAACCACATCAGACTAAAGGCTCTGCACAGCAAAAGAAACCATTGACAAAGTGAAAAGGCAATCTATGGAATAGGAGAAAATATTTGCAAAACATCTATCTGATAAGAGGTTAATATCCAACATATATAAAGAACTCATACTACTCAACAGCAAATAAACAATCTGATTTGAAAATGGGCAGAGGAATTGAAAAGATATTTTTTTTTTCCAAAGAAGACATATAAATGGAAAGATGCCCAACATTGCTAATCATTGGAGAAATGCAAATCAAAACCACAATGAGTTATCACCTTACACTATCATCAAAAGCTGTCATTAAAAAGACAAGAAATAAAATGTGCTGATAACGAAGTAGAGGAAAGGGAACCCTTGTGTACTGCTGGTGGGAATGTAATTCACACAGCCATTACAGAAAAGGTTGAAAAGTTTCCTCAAATTTTAAAAATAGAACTGTGATCCAGCAATTTCACTTCTCAGTATATATCCAAAGGAAATCAAAACAGAATATCGAGATAGCCGCACTCCTATGTCTATTGCAGCATTATTCGCAATAGCCCAGATATGAAAACAACTTAAATGTCCATCAGTGGATGGACAGAAGAAGATGTATAAATATAATGGAATATTATTCACCAAGAGAATGAAAAACATCCTGACTTCTGTGACAACATGGATGGAACTTAAGGATATTATGCTAAGTGAAATAAGTCGAAAAAAGATAAATACAGTATATCACTTGCATGTGGAACCTGAAAAAGCCAAACTCATAGAAACATAGCATAGAATGGTGGTTACCAGGGACTGCGAAGTGTGAGGAAATGGGGAGATGTTGGTCAAAGAGTGCAAACTTCCAGTTATAAGATGAATAAATTCTGGACAGCTAATGTATAGAACTGTGATTATAGCTAACAACACTGTGTTATATATTTGAAAGTTGTTAAGAGAGTAGATCTTAAATGTTCTCACCACAAAAAATAAACAGTAATTATATGACATGATGGAGGTGTTAGCTAATGCTGTATAGACATAGTACACCTTAAACTAGCGCAATGTTATATGTCAATTACAACTCAATAGAGCTGGAAAAAAATATTTTCAGTCAATCCGCATGTCTTGAATATGAATTATTTTACTGATATCCACTTTGAAAGTTTTTAACTTTCTCGAATTGATCAGAAATAAGATTAGCTGGCACAGTTTTACTAGCTACCTGGGCAGATTTAATGGGCTTTGATTAGTTTTTTAAATGTGAACCAACTCCTTTTAGAATGTGTATTTCTGTTAAAGTAATACAAATGTTAATTAACAGATACAAGGGATAGAGTGCACTGTGTGCCTGTGTGTGTATTCCACTGACTATGCCTAAGTATTTTAAAATAAATCACATACAACATAGTCATTTTCAAAAATTCAAAATAAATCCCTTACTTGGCACAAGTTATGGATTCTCTGGGCATTGTCCTGGATCTGAGAGATGTCAATTAAAAGTCACTGAATAAGTCCCCTTCCTCCCAAAATCTACCACCCCAATTACTGTAAATTGCACATTGGAATAATCAACGAACATTTCTTGAATTGAATTGAATCGAATCGAATCGAATCAAATCGAATCGAATCGAATCGAATCGAATTGAACTGAACTGAACTGAATTGACCAGACTCAGAAAGAACAGGGGTCTTGCACTCCTTTAGGCTCCAAATCCAAGACTGTCAGCAACCATGGTGGAGCCTGATTTATTGTTAACAAAGTTCAATTCCAAGGACCTAGGACCCCAAAGTTAGTTTCAGATAAGAGCTGAATTATCCCATGGAGGACTGTGGAGACAGCCCTTTTCTCAAAGCTCAGACTTTCCTTTAAATAAGATTTCAGTTTTTAAAAATGCCATCAAATAATTTATGATTATAAGGCTTCAGATGCTACATATGCCTCTGGCTTTTTTTTTTTTTTCTTTGCTCCTTAAAAAAAAAAAAATTTTTTTTAATTGCTAGGATTCTGCTAATAAAAAGAGAAGGAAAAAAATGTTTTCCAAAGAGAGAAAAACTATTCATATTTGATAGCTTTCACTGTAAAAATGTTCAAGAATCTGAAACAACCTCTTTCCAAAGCTCATTGACTTTTACTGCTGGCGGATGATTGAATGGTGACAGGTCTTTAGTGTTTAGCTTGGTGGGACATTTCTGTTCAGCTCCCAAACTACATGACTGCTGGGAAACCTGCCAAAGTTGAATGTTTCCTGCCAGATCTAATCGATCTCACAACTAACCTCTTCTTAGCTGGAGCTCTATTTCTCATACCTGACTATTGAGGAGGGTTGTGGTTGGGGACAAAAGTTTCTTTAGTTGCTTACAGTCAGAAGAAAAAGACATTTCTTTCACCCCATCCTTGTGGTATTTAGCAGCAAAAGCAATTTGATTTCAAAACAACGCTCGCAGTGCGTGGTGTTTAATGTTGCTGTCAACATTCAGATATGAGACAAGGATCACCTAACAGTACTGTGTGAACCTGTACTCACACCACTGGTTTGTCACTAACTTCTTTCCTACCTTGTTTGAAAAGATGACCTTTAACTCCTACTTCAGCTCACATAATTCTCTATGCAGAACACTAGCATTAAATAACAACATTGGAGTCAAATGATTTCTATACACTTACCTCTTCTACAATCATACAAACTTTTTAAAACCAAAGGATTCATCATCATATCCTTAGCACTTAGCACTGTGCTTGGCATGTGGTCAGGACCCTTGAAGGTTGAGGGGTCTTTAAACATCACGCAACTATTCTTACCTGTGCTAGACAAGTTCTCAGTCCAACAGATTTACTCAGTGACTCTGTATGTCTTAAGAATATGAAGTCCAGAGTATATAATAAATTCACTAAGAATAGGAAAAGAATGAATTCTCTCTCCACAATTTAAATATCAGGGAAGATGAGCAAAACAAAGGGTTGGCTATTTCCAATGTTCTGTATTTAAATGGTGAGAACAATTTTAGGTAGTCTAAAAATGTAATGAGTTTTCTGATGGGCAGGCAAGGTACCTGGCAACTTGGGACAAAAGAGCCAGTCAGAGGATGGCACCAGACAGCCTTCCCAAAGTGCATCACCATGCCTTGTGTTGGCTCTGGCATTAAGATAACATTAAGAAATTTTGAAAATGAAACAAACAACAAATTTCAAAAACAAAATGAAAAGTGAAAAATATAACAAAATAAAATTTCCCTGATGTAAACAGAAAGTGTAAATCGCTATTGTTAAGACAAGACAATTTTCCTAACTCTATCACTATGTGAATACTGAATTAGCTATGAGAATATCCAATTAAACATACTACAAATATAAAATATGATAGATGATAGATAGATGATAGAAGATAGAGAGATGATAGATGATAGATAGATAATAGATGATAGATGAGAGAGAGAAAGACAGACAGACATAATTTCAAAACACATGGTAGAGTCGATACCATTATGTGGACAAGAAAATTGTTTGAAATTAAGTTCTTTAATGAATCATGCACAAGGAAACAAGCAACACGAAGTTTGAATCTGGATGCCTGATTTTATATTTTGGTCTCTCGTACCTTTCAGTTCTTCCCTGTCAAAGGAATGAGCTGAAAAAAACAGAGGCCGACCCCCAGTACCCTGACTTTGATGTGTTAAAAGTCTAAAGGAGGAAAGAAATCACAATATTAAAAGAATATAAAAAGAGGAGTATACTCAACTGAAAGAAGCTATTTTATTCAAGAACGTAGGAGTTAGCATGTAAAGAAATTTACTGTTTGCGAAATTGCTTCACCTTCAAGGCTTTAATATGTAACTTTGATTGTGTCGAGGCCTACAGTTGTAGGATGACAACTAAGACAAAAAGTGGGAGTTAATCTTCCCTGCACCATGGCATTTGCACAGGGTGTAGTGTTGTCAGACAAAAAAAAACAAGATGCTCAGTTAATTTTGAATTACAGATAAATAATGACTTTTTTAGTATGTCTATCACAAATATTTAAAAGAGTATGTTTATTCTAAAAATTCTTTGTTGTTTATCTAAAATTCATATTTAACTGGGCATTCCGTGCTTTTCTTTGCTAAATCCAGCAACCCTACTTGGGTGCAGCTTGTACTAAAATTATAGTCAAATGCTCAAATCCAGATATTTGACAGATATTCAGAGGCTAATACAGTGTCCCATAATTTGTAACAAAAACTGAACCAAGAACATTGCCTGTATTTTAAATTTATAGCAACAAAACACATTAGTAAAAATAATCAGAATATTTTCTCCCTCTAGTACCTCAAGTCCTAGCCATGCTAGTTGCCTTACTTTTTACAATGAATCAGCAATTGTGGATATAAAGTTGGCTCAAGAAATTCTAGGGCGGTAAATATGGTGAGATAAGTGGGGCACTTGAGCACAAAATTTAAAGAAAGTTACCAAAAATAACATTTTATTGAAATATTTTTAAAACCAAAATTAATGCAAAATTTCATGATAAATAAAGTATCAAAAACTTAAATAGAAACAGAATCTGACCCTGTATTCTTATGACTTGACCCTACTTGCCTCCCCTACTCACATTTCTGGTTGTTAACCTTCAAGACATTGATTAACACCCATGTTCACGTGGAAGCATTTCCCGCATGCTCTGTTAGTAGTGATGGCTCGCTCCTCAGCTCCTGTGGTCCAGCTGCCTGAATGTTATCTTTGTAAGCTGAACAGAGGTTCTGAAACCAGCCCAGGCCACCCATACATCACCAGGCTGTGCAGTACACAGCAGCTCCATATCTAATGAAATACTACTTCCATCGTAGATGAGGGCACTTTTCTTTTTTTATGGACAGTCAAGTGACCCATGACTTTTAAGACTGAGTCTTAAATTGTTATGTACATCTAACCTCTCTTAGTTGGAAAATGCTGTCTTTTGAGACAGAAATATAGGATGTTTGCTTGCCCTCATTGTAAGTAGATAGTCCTCTTTCTGCATGGTAATGTGGACTGTATAAATAGCGGTGCAAGCTGAAATTATGTAATGTGATTTTTTTTCCCATTACCTTTAAAATTTTGTCAAGTTGTTAAAAATTTTTCTTACCATTTGTTATAAATGTATATAAATGTTAAAAATAGTAAAACTAATATTGATTTAATATACTATAATTTAAAATAGAAACAGGGAGAATTAAATTTTTATTTTTTTGTTTTCAAAAAAGACTTACCAAGTGTAGTTTGAATAATGCTTGCTTTCTCCTCATCATATAATTTACAATATAGAGTGAACACCTTTTCTATGCTTTGGCAAATTGTCATACTCCTTTCTAAGTTGAGATCCGCTTTCAACATTTTTTCCTTTACGCTTTTATGTCATATCTCAAGATTTCTTCTAATGTTTAATTTTTTGCCAGCGTCACTTCCTCTGAGACAACTTCAACCACTTTCTTCATTTATGTCAGTAAGTTCTCAATCACTAAGGTCCTCTGCTGAACATCTAGCATCTCTCAAATGGTGAGTGTGTCAACCGTTCCATAGTCAGCTAGTTTTTCTATAACTTCACTTGGCGTTCAATGAGAATCTTACTCCCAATGTTATCACTTTTGGTTTCTCTGCTGGGCTTTCATCTTTTTTGGTAAATTTCCTCTTCCTCCTATCTGGTTTTGTGAAATGTCTCGTAGGTTTATCACTGAAGTCAAGGAGGCAACACAACTACACACTTTGCTCTTGGTGTATGAACCAGATAATGAATGCATAATGGCCAAACACTAACAGACTTTGAAAGAGGTGACACAATTGGTCATTGATCATGACGCCCATCAGTTTTTTACATATTGATCTGTGGACTAAAGAGCTAGTAGCGAAGTGTATACTTCATGCACTGACACAGTTAATATACTATGGTGACTGAAATTTGTGCATATCGGAACTATGCAAAGTAAGGACTGCCCATATTTTAATCTCTCTCTTAATACTCCTTCTAAAGTTAAAATAGAATTGGCTGAATATAAAGCAGTGAATTTCCACTGGAAGAGTCCCACGTTGTGGTGTAGCATACACGCTCGGTTATCTGACACTCCTGGAAATGATATCACCAGCCTTATACCTCATAATAAATCCCTTTCTGCTTAAACTAGCTAGAGTAGAAATTATTATTTGTAACAAGCACCCTGAGAGAGACAGGTATTAAATTGCAGACCAACTCAAATGATACTACAGAGCCAAATGCTTTCTTTCCTGTGCAGATTTTGCAGAGATAAAAACAATTTAAGTGAAAATGATCTCAGACAACAAGTAAAAATAGTTCTACCTAAATTCAATAAACCATAGATAGTCTATCTTCTGTTCACCAAACTTCTTAAAATTAAATCAATGAGCCAGATAATTCAGACATCTTTAAGTCCAAATGTGTTTTGACTTTCTCATTTGATCATTTGATTAAAAATTGGCTTCCTTGACATCTAGATTTCCAGTTCTCGACCTTGACAATATCCTAGAACCCACGTCTTCTATTAATGGCATGTCTTACAAAGCAAGCAACACAGAACAAGGGATGGAGATGGAAGAGAACAAAGGAAAAACAATAAGAAACTGGTCACTTTATTCCTTCCAAAGAGAAGGACCACAGTTTCATAATAGAAGAAAATAAATAAATTGCTTCTAGAAAGTCACAAAGGCATTTATCTTAAAAGCTCGGGTTTATTTTTTTCCATCTCTAAATGTCATCAGCACTCTGAATTCATTGAATGCCTCCAATGAGAGAAAATAGACACCATGAAAACAGACATATTCAGTTCTTCACAGGATTTCTAAATAACAATAAAAATTTATCATTCTGGCATATAGATATAATCATGTTCTCTTTACTTATATTTTCAGCTGAGTTATTTTTCTACTATTTGTTCGGTGATTACTATCTATCAAACATTGCCAGTACTTCACGTGTATGATCCCGTTTGTCACATTCTATGAGAAGTTGTCCATTTTTTACAAATAAAACAACTGAAGCAGAGAAAAGATAACTAAGTCGATACAGAAAATAAAATCTCTGAGAGAAATTCTGAGATTTAAACCTAGAAATCTGACTCCAGCGCCCACGTATTTAACACAATGCAATATTCTCATCCCTGAATAACCAATCTTAATTTATTTCTGAAAGCCCCAAGTGACAAACCGCTAGGTAAAAATAGTTCCATTTATCTTAATGGGAAGAATTGCAGAATAGTTAAGCAATTTTGTAAATAGAATACATCAAGTGAACAAGAACAATTTTATGTAAGCTAATACAAAAGCAAGTTGAAAGAAAGTTAATTTTGTATGTACATAAAATATTGGAAGGTAATACAGAATATTTGACATGTAAAATCATAAAATTTTACTGCAGTCACCAAAAGAGAATAATGGTTCCTGGCCAAGGAGAAAAAGAATAAGCTGGCATACTTTGTAAAATGCATTCTCCTTTCTGAACCATTTTGTTCACCAAATTTAGGGATGGGCTCATTTTTATCTTGCATTCAAATTAAAGTTATAACATAGAAAAACAAATTTATGGAGACATGAAAGCAAAGCACGTTATTCAGAAACACATAAAACAGTACACGTGTACAGCAGACTGAAGAATCTGCAAAGGGGCGTCTTCATTTGCCTTGCTTGACCACATACACAAAGGAAAACATATTAGGTTCTCCTAAAACTGGCTTATATTTCAAATGCATTTCAGATGTTATTACATAACTACAGCCCGCTGTGTCGAACAATGGTGAATGTGTCTTTGCTTGAAATATTAATGTTGAAGTATAAACTACTCATATCTATTTAATGTGTTTGGGGTGTAAATGTCACATAATGACCAAATAAAAGGAGTTGTCTAAAGAGTGGTATAGCTTTTTAATAATAACTATAATGAAAACTGGTTAAGTAAACAGTGATTATGTGAGAGAAGTCTGCAGACTACGCAACTAATTTATGATCTCATAGCGCCAAGGTTACAGCTCATGAACTGATAGATAGCTATCTGTTAGAAGTAATAGTATGATAGCTTTGTGATGCGTTAACTTTGCTAAGCTGAACTATAATTTCTTTTCTAGTTTGTTTCTGGTTGGGATGAGCTACAAGGGATATTCTCTCACAAGAGTTGGGGGATAGGAAGCAGCGCACACACACCTACTCCCAAGTATTCGACGGAACGCTAATCCAAGTGCCACTGTGAATGGATTTTGCAGGTGTACTTAAAGTCTCTTACCAGTTAACTTTAAGTTTATCAAAAAAGAGATTATCTTGGGTGGTCTTGACTTAATCAGTTGGAAGCCCTTCAAGAAATGGCTTACTCCTTCCCTGAGCCAAGGAGCCCGACCGGAAGTAGCAACTGCAATTGCTCCCCATTTTTCCTGGATCTTCCTTCCTGACTGCCTGAGGACAACAAACTTGAGCCCACACCCATGGAGTTCCAGTCTGCTCGTGATCTGCCCTTCTGACTGCCTGCCCTGTGGTCTTCGGGCTTGCTTAGCTTGCTGCACAATTAGGTAAGCCAATTCTTCATAATTTTACCTTCAAATATGTATCTACTGGTTTTGCCTCTTGGTTGAATCCTAATCAATGCATATAGTTGTATTTGAAAATGGGAGTTAGAAAAACTTGCATCAATGGGCACACACATTCTAGATTCGAACAAGTTGGTTTATGGGAATAGGATATTAGACTATCTACTATTTTTTACCTCAAAGAGAAAAATAAAGTAAGAAATTAAGCCTGACTAATATTTATAATACGGATGAAATCTCATGCCCTCACTCGACCCCAGTGTGAGAGAATCCCTTGCCATCCTCAACACATGAGGACACTCGGGAGACTGAAGAAGTCCATAACAGGGTGGGGGTGACTGGAGAACCCTTCCATCCATGATTGGCAAATCACAACACACTGGCATTTGGGTTTATATAAGACAATTATTATGAATGTATGGATTTATGAAAAAATATTAACTAGATTAATATCTATAAAACGAATACTTAGTTTCAAGGACTTTAGCAAATTAATTGAATTGAGTAAATGTCAAGCACAAGTACACCAAAGAAAGTGACAAAACAGCTCTTCTACTCCTGGTACAAGTTCTTCTTGAGCCACCAATCCAGGTAAAAATAATCACGCAATAATGACCTAATGGATCTGACAGAGAATTTGTGGGGAAAGATCATTTAATTGCCTGGACTTTACATGACAGAAGAATAAATTCTATGTTGCTGAAGCCACCATAATTTGAGATTTTCTGTCACATGCAGTTTAATTTACCCTTAACTAACTATACACACAAATATTTATATTAAATTTTTTAAAAAATATTTAAGAAGTATCACCAAATATTGTGCTATAGAATAACATATCTTGACAATCTTTCCAGTACTAGAAATACAGAACTATTCATTCTTTGTAATGGTCATAGCTGCTCAATTAAAATACCATATATCGCATGTGTACACTGTATTTTATTTAATCATTCCCCATTACTAAAGGTTGTTTCCCAGCTTTGGCTATGATAAACAAAAGCTCCAATCAACATTCTTGACTGTGTCTCTTTTTACACACAGAAAAGCATTTCTCTAGCATTTATCTCCTAGTGTAATTGCTGAATCCATAGGTATTCACGTTTCCGTTGCTCACAGAAACTCCAAACTGCCTTTCTAACCACCTTCCTAGTTTACTCTCCAGTAGCATGCCAGTTGTAAGTGGAAGTGATGTGTATGAATGAACTCCATCATTCTTTTAATTTTATGGACTCCCAAAAACTTCTCCTTTACAGAATAAGAATTCCCTGTACATCTTCCTTTACTGTGTGGCATAGTTTTCAGACTTTTCATTGTTATAGTGGTTCACACTAGTGTATTCATACTTTTAAACTGTGCCAAACAAAATTGTTCATATTATAACTACAAATCAAAAGTTGGCAAGCTTTTCCTATGAAAGTCCAAGTAGTAAATGTTTTTGGGTTTATAGACTGGGTCATCTCTGTCATAACTAATCAACTCTGCCATTGTAGCACAAAGACAAACCTAGACAATATGTAAACAAATGACTGTGTCTAAGCTCCAATAAAACTTTATGGACCAAAAAAGGTAATTGGCCAGACTTGATCCATGAGCTGCAGTTTGTTATAAATTATATTCTTACTATAATTTACCTTGATCTAAAAAAATAAACTGATGGTTAGTGAGGAATTAAGTGTGTTTAGAGGGCAATTAAATCTAATTTAGAGCTTAGCATACCATGGGTGCATATTAAATGATTGTTGAATTAATAAGTAGGACAATTATGTATGAAGTCTATGGATAATTCCACATCAAATAGAAAAGGAAAATACATCTGAAAAAAATTATTGTGGGCAAAAAAGAATCAGTAAGAGAATATCTTCTCAGAGTTCTCACTAAGATGCAAGAATAGATGTGTTATATAAAACTGGAGTGGGAATTCATAGAAGAAAATATGTTGAGATGAATGCAAAGTTGAAGAAGGAGCTGGCTGAAGAAACTCAAAATGTGATAACGAAATGTAAGTCTACTTTCAGGGCAATAAGGTACAGAATTAAGATGTATTCTACCACATAATTTTGCATTTTCTGATTACAAATGAGGTCGATCATTTTCCTTCTAATTGAACATTTCTTTACAATTTAACAAAGATTAATATTCACTCACAAAAGCTTAACTTGAGTGACTAACATATGGCAGGCACTGAATAAGGAATTCTTTGTCATGGTCCCATTGAATCACAACCACTGCATGAAATCGGTAGGTTTTTCTTCCCCATTATGCAAATCCTGAAATGAGAGCTCTTGGAAGTTAAAGTGACTGTACCAATGTCACAGAGCATACGTACTACGCAGAGTAGTTCTTGCTGCTCAGAAAATGAACTCAAAGCTCTTTGGTGCATATTAACGACCACCGTATTTTCTCTCATGATGCTGTGAGATGACCGATGGGGTCTCCTGCTTCCCACAATCGCTACTAGGGCTGCATTGTCTGAGGACGTGACCCCTTCACACTCTGGAAAATTGCCTCGGCCGTGGCCTGGTCAGCTGGAGCTGTCCTTCAGGTGCAATCTTCACGAGGCTTGAGCTTCTCACAGTGAGGCCTCTGGATTCCAAGAAGCAGGAAGTAAAAAGTGCCAGACCTCGTGCATCCCGAGCTGCAACATCTTCTCCATAGCATCCCATTAGTAAAGCCAGTCAAGACTGACACAGATTCAAGGAGAGGGCAAATAAGCCCTACCTGTCGATGAGAGAAGTGACAAATGCGTACCAAGAATGAAGAAATCGATGGTAGCCATCTTTGGAGATAACCATCACACAACAATTCATAATAATATACAAGCAAGAAATAAGCATACTACAAGTTATTTTTCACTTAAATGACAGTCTGAAATGAGGGTTCCAGCTCATCAGGCTGCTCTTCTCCATGCACTAATTCAGATACCAGTCTCCCCCACAATTTACAGGCTCACGATGCATTTCACCCCACAAGGGGAGAGAAGGAAAACATGAAGAAGGTGCATGAAGAGGAAGCGATATATATTACTTCCCAACTACACCCCGATATGAGTAGGGTTAGGAAATATTTTTAGTCACTGGCTAGACAGTCATTGCATCCACCTTTCCTTCCTCCCCCCCCAGAAAAATCCAATTTGACTAATCATTTTGCTAAGGCTAGGTAGAAGAAAAGCCAGGACTGGAGCCTAGAACTACATAATTCTAGAACACAGTTTCTCTCCATCATGCCTGGAGGAGAAAGAAGTGCCTTCTATAAAGACTTGTGAAAGGAAGACACATAAACCAAGTGAAAAAAAAAAAAAAGATGCCATAATAATTACTACAATTACAAATACATTAGGTACTATGAGAGAAGAATTTGACGGAGAAGAAAATGGAGAGTGGCAGAAGGTGAGATTAGAGAACTAAAAAGGAGGTAGGTGGGGAAAGATGCTAGATGCAGTGATAAAAATCGTGTGAAGAATTGTAATGAAGGAATGACATGATAAGACTTTAGAAATATAATCCAACATAAAGAGAGAACAATTGATCCTCAATAACACCTTAACTTTTTCTGTAATATCAAAGGTCACTTTTCTGGAAAATAAGGTAATCTCATGAAAATGATTTCGATTGTCTCTATTATTGATGTTTTTACATCACTTTTCTCATAATCTGTCTAGGGTATTCTCTATGGTATGGAGATTGCTCTCAGTAGAAAAGACAAAAGAAAAATAGGACTTGAAAAGTGTTTTATTTTTACGAAAAGACGGCTTGTTCTTTTTGTTCAGACATAGCTTTAGATACCTTTTATATATCCATTGCATTTTTAGCATTGATTCTAATTGAAAGGACCAAGTAATATATCACAAAATATTTGAGATAAGCTTGGAAGATGAAGCTAATAGACCGATAATGAAGCAAGGGTCATGAATCGTGAAATGCTATGTCACTTCTTTGGGGAAAGTGGGAAACAGATTTGTTTAAAGATAAGCTTCCCAGGAACATAATAAAATATGTTCCAAAGATCTTTTGAGGTCATATGTAGGAGTTCCAGGAATGACATACTTAGAAGTTGTATTTTGTTCTTTAAAAAAATGCAGAAGCCATTAAATTAAAAAGCTTCTGCATAGTAAAAGACACAATCAGCAAAATGAAAAGGCAACCTACAGAATGGGAGAAAATATTTGCAAAACATCTATCTGATAAGGGGCTAATATCCAAAATAAAAAAGAACTCATACAATTCAATAGAAAAAAATAAAGAAGCCAATTTAAAAATGGGCAGAGGAACTGAATAGGCATTTTTCCAAAGAATACATACAAATGGCCACCAGGTACATGGAAAGATGACCAACATCACTAATCATCAGCAAAATGCAAATCAAAGCCATGGAGAGATACCACCTCACACCTTTCAAAATAGCTATTATCAAAAAATAAGAGACAAGTGTTAGCGAGGATGTGGAGAAAAGGGAAACCATGTGCACTGTTGATGAGAATGTAAATTGGTGCAGCCACAAACATTTAAAACATTTAAAAACAGATGTTTGAGTTCCTCAAACATTTAAAAACAGAACTACAATGTGATCCAACGATCCCACCTATGGATGTCTATCCAAAGGAAACGAAATTTCTATCTGGAAGAGATATCTGTACTCCTTGTACATAGCAGCGTTATTCACAAAAAGCAAGACACAGAAACAACTAAAGTGTCCATCAGCAAATGACTGGATAAAAAAGATGTATGTGGCCGATACACATGTTTGCACATGCATACACACACATACACACTATGGAATATTATTCAGCCATTAAAAAGAAGCAAATCCTGCCTTCTGCAACAATATGAAAAGATCTTGAGGGCATAATGCCAAGTGAAAAAAGTCAGACAGAGAAAAACAAATACTGTGTGATATCACTTCAAAGTGGAATCTAACAAAGCCAAACTCATAGAAACAGAGGGCAGAATGGTGGTTGCCAGGGACTGTTGAGTGAGGGAAATCAGAGTACAGACTTCCGGCCACAAGATAAATAAGTGCTGGGGATCCACTGTGCAGCATGGCGGCTACAATTACCGGTGCTGTATTATATACTTGAAAGTTAAGAGAGTAGATCTTATGCATCATCACAACAACAAAAAAGAAAAGTAATTATGTGTGGGAAGAAGGTGTGACAAACCTTATTCCGGTAATCATTTTGCAATACTGTATATGCGTATCAAATTATCACGTTGTACATCTTAAACTTACATGTGTTATATGTCAAAAATACCTCAATAAAGCTGGAAAAAATGCAGAAGCACTGAAGGGTTTTATGGAGATTCATCTTATTCAAGCTGTGTTTTTAAATGGTAACTGGAGTACAGTTTGAAAGAACAAGAGAATTAAAATTAAATTACTGTCTTAGTCCATTTAGGCTGATATACCAGAGTGCCACAGACTACGTAGTTTATGAACAACAGAAATTTATTTCTCACAGTTCTGGAGGCTGGATGTCTGAGATCAAGGCTCTAGCAGGTCATGTGTCTAGTGAGGGCACACTTCCTGGCTCACAGATGGTGTCTTCTCACTGTGTCCTGACACGGGGAGGAGGCGAGGGTGCTCTCAAAGGCTTCTTCCTAAGGGTACGGATCCCACTTATGTGGGCTCCACTGTCATGACCTAATCACCTTGCAAAGGTCATACCCCCGAATATGTTGGGGATTAGGTTTCAACAAATGAATTGGGGTGGGGGAAAACAAGCAATTAGTCTACAGCTGGTTCCTAGACCAGTTAGGAGTCATTATTATGGTCATTTAGGTAAGAAGTATGTACGAAGGGCTGGACTAAGGAGTGGTAGAGAGGAGGAAAAAAGATTTGAGCTCTACGAGAGAAGTTGAGGAAGTGGAAGTCAATGCTGAAGTTTCTCTTCAAGCAAACCGAAAGGGTGGCAAGGCCCTGAACCCAGGTAGGCCACACCCGTGTTTTGGAGGTGTAGGAGGCAAATTTTTTTTAACATTCGATATACAGGCAGTGACATGACATCAGTATGGAATATTAAAGAAAAGATTAGAAATTCATATCTAGTGACCAGAGAAGTACATAAATTTGAGGGCAATAATATCTAATTCCAGTGTCCTTGTTCCTAGAAAGTGGCTTTTGACACTATCTTCTGAGCCATAGTCAGTAAAGTTTTCCACATACATGTGATTTATTTGCTTAGAATTTTAATAGTACACGTATGCACATATGCATTTTTCTTGACTAATATAACAAACAAATCATAAATGAAAATAATAAAATTATTGACTCAATGCTTTCCGACTTACTAGTTAATTATCATGGAACCCTCAGCATAATAACTATTGAATTGTCTATAACAAAGAGTGTATTTTTCCATCACAGTAAAAATGGCCACCTAACAAAATTTTTTCTACTGCTGTCACTTGACATTTACTTGTACTCTAAAAGATTACTGCACAGCAGAAAAAGTTCATAGTTATTGTGACTATATAAAATTAACTTTTTATATCCCCCAAATCACAAATTCCTACGGATCAAAGCTCCATCTACTGAATAAAAAGTAAAACTTGGACGTGATTATAAAACTAAACTCTTTAAAGTTCTTATGAAATTTGAAGTTAATAAAAGTCACATGAAATAATTCCCTGCATATAAAAATCTATTGATTTACATTTTAATGAAAACTGAATATTACTTAGAAAAAACAATTGACTTTTAAAAGCATACAAAAAGAAATTCACTTCAGAATGCAGGAGTTCTGAAAACTCTTCTGGTCCTTAATAACATATATCCTCAGAAATTCTTCAGAGACCTGGAATTTGTAGATGAATTTCATTCTTCCCATTGCTACCCTTTACCTCTCTTTTTTATCCTAATTTACGGCATTTGTCAAGGCCAGATAGTATGAAAGTAATGTAAGTAAAGAGGCAGCTATGGGCAGATTTTGTTGTAAAAATAGAAACTAAGGGCTTGGAGCTGTATCTGAATCTTGTTTGCTTGGCAGTGATGTAGATGTTCAGACAGGACAAATTATCACTGGAAGGTATGGTTATAAATAAAAATGTTCCCAAAGAAAAAGTGACAAAATGGCATCTCTTTCTACGTGAGCCCGCAGATGAGTTGGACCCCTTCCTCCTCTCTGTTAATCAGACTGACTTTGAGTTCCCAAATCTTCGCATGAGAGACTTTTAAAGTCCTAGTTATAACCTAGAGCAAACCTCTCACTATTAATACGAACTTACCCATTTTATAAGTAGTCAGAGGAACTTCAAGACAGCTTAACTAGTAGTTGGTGTGATAAAGTATTTGTGGACTACAAGGCACCATCTACTGGCCAGGGCCCATCTTTACCACCAAACAATCCAGCTGCTCTGTTCAGTGTTCTAGAACCCTGGCAGTCTCCCCCATGGCGATAAGCATTGAAATCCATTTTGACAGAGATAAAAACTGGTTCAGAAAAATGATCTTCCAAGTAACTGGGGGAGGGCAGGCATCCTTGGCTGAAAGAAGTTATGAATCATTAAAAAATAATAATATAACGATATCAGTTTTCAAGGAGAAGATCATTCTTTTCTACCGGAAATGTATGTGATATCTGTATTTTAAGAACTAGAAAGCTGAAAAATGACAAATATCAACAGAAGAAAGGAGAAGTAGTATTAGAAGTTGATAGCAGATTGAGACAGCAGAGTCGGCCTAGTGGAGATAAGGAAGTTGATTAAGAAACAGTGACCTTGCTTCTGCTTCCAGACTGGGAACACTAAGTGATCTGAGATAAGCCTCCTCACCTAAAGCTGCCTTCCCAGCCTTTCGAGAGTTACACCTCCCTGTTTCTGAGCTCTAAAATCCCATAATCATTTTTAATACAAAATTGCGTACCAATATAGGTATTCTTCATTTTAGAAATATGAAATAACGTATCAAATATAATGTTTCAAACCCGCACACTGTGTTCAGATAGCATGGTCTGCGCTCTATGAAAGTCTTCCAAAATCTAATAGTCAAGGGATGTGTCCTTCCAGGTGAATACAGGTGATGATTTAATTAATTGCTATGCTACTGTGCGTTACCAGGGAATGCAGATTGGATAGAAATTGCTGCCTATAGATTCTGGTTGAGGGCCCAACGTCATGGTCACTGGTTTCCCTGGCACACTGCTTCCAGCAGATCCATCTCAAAAAAAAAAAAAAAATCTGTTGTCGTCCCTTCCCCTTTGTTAAAATCCCCATCCCTTTCTTGTGGCTTTGAGAATGAATTCCAAACTCAATGCACCATATACAACTCTTCACAGCTGACCCTAACTTGCCATTTTGATCTCATTTCCCATGATCCACATCTTTTTCACAAAATCTATTATGTCTGCAAGGAATAAAATAGCCTTCTTTGCTCCTGTGGCAAAACACACATTCCTTCATCATGTCCCTGCTCAAAGCTCATATCTTTTGTGAACTTTACAACTACTCTAAGCAAAAATAGTTACCCCACCCTTTACCCCACAATATCTATCTATAACATCATTACAGTGTTGTAACTGGCCCCCACACATCCTGATGTTCAGAGTTTAGGATCTTCCCATTTATTATGTCCAACACATTGTGCTAAATACAAAACGAATACCAAGATACATTCCTGTCCTCAACACACTACAAGTTTTGTCTATAAATAGCTATTCATTCCAGGCAGAATAAGGATCCCCAAAAGTTTAATCAGCACATGATTGGCAGTTAAAAGTGAACGTCTTTACCTCTCATTGTGGAGATCAGCAAAAAACTTATAAGACCTTGGATTTGAGGTCAGGCATGAAGCTTAAGTAAAACTTTTTAAGGTGAGTTGGGTTAAGGAGTGGAGGAAGCGTGTTTGGGAAAAGCAGAGTCCTCTCGTTGGCCTGGAACACAGGAAAGTTGGGAAGATAGGGCCACAAACTTTCGATGAGGTCTTCCTCTTGACCATGGTCAAGCATTCCTGAGTAAGAAATTTATGTCTCGTTTCCATAGCAACCAGAAACCTTTAAAGTCTGTGGAGCAAGGAAATGTCAGAGCTGGGTCAGAGCTGCCCTAAATTCAGTTAAAAGTCCCTATGAAACCTCTGGGGACTAAGAAGTTATCTGTGTCAACTCTAAAATGCAGAAGAAATAATGTGAGCACTGATTTATATTGCTTGATTCAAATTCAGTTTGTAGCTAGCAAGAATGGCTGTCCTCAAATGATTCCACAAGCTTCAGCAGAGAGTATTAAGAAAAAAAATAAAATTTTGTAAATTGTACTCCTTGGCCATTAAAATATAGATAGAATAACATATGTGCATGTTCGAAGTAGGATAAACAGAG
This sequence comes from Pteropus alecto, assembly GCF_000325575.1. Taxonomy (NCBI): domain Eukaryota; kingdom Metazoa; phylum Chordata; class Mammalia; order Chiroptera; family Pteropodidae; genus Pteropus; species Pteropus alecto. Next base: position 10,005,955 of record NW_006432227.1, read on the forward strand.
AAAGAGGCTATTGCTATATTATACCAATAAAAACTGTGTATTGAGTCAGCGTGATTAAACACCAGTTAAGCTGAAGTGAATTAGTCAAACCAACTAACACCAAGTAAGTGAAGCAATGGATATTGTGAAATTTTTATCCAAATATTTTGTTTTATTTTCAACTGGAAACCAGAGTTAGGGAGTGAGTCTCTTCAGGCTCATGGTGTTGGAAATACAGCCAAATCCAAAATAAATTTACCTTCTAATTCCTGCTTTAATCATTACATCATTACACATTTATATTCAAAATAACGGTTCCAAGTTATATTTTAATATATTTTTATTATGCAGAAGTTCATATGGTTGTTTATTATAATATACTTAGAAGAATAATCCCCTCTCAAAGAGCAAGGTTATGATTTTTTAACCTAATGGAAAAAAACCTTTACATAGAAAAGAAAGATTAAGCAGATGTAGAAGCCTGAATAAATTATGAGGATTTCTCAGTAACCAGGAACCACTTCAATTTTGCAGATCTTAAACTGATGATTTTACAGATACCCAATAAGATATATTTAGTAACAAGGTTGTGAAAAATAATATATTTTTTCATTCAATTAATTATACTTCAAGCCTTAACCAGCCTATTTTTAACACTAACCACAGCTGCCTATGTTCATAATAAATCTAGAAATAAACCTAGTGCTATGTCAGCTCTTTTGATTTAGAAGCATTGGTTTCTGCTATCTATAAGGAAAAAAAAATTGTATTAAATCATTAATGCTAAAGAGGACAAGGCTAAAATTCTACTTATTTTGCCCCTGAAGTCTGGGAACATATGTTAATCCTAACCCAGGATTAAACTAGACATTTTTAAAGTTAGCAAAAAATTTTATATCACTTCACCACCACAGCCCCCCACACACACATTGGATTTTCTTTGGTTAAGAAAAGTAACCATTAAGAGAGGAACATGCAACTCCTAAAGGCATGACTTAACAGCCACTGAATGAATCCATGAATATCATTAACTTGGAAAAGAGTTTACAGAAAGTATCTGAGGGTATATATGCATTCACACGTAGACATATAAAAACCATACACTAAACCACATACTCAGAAATGTAAAGAAGTCACACACAACTGAAATGGCCAAAAATATCAAATTTAATAGCATTTCCGTAAGAGTTCTTTTTAGAGCAATTCTAGCGATGTTAGTTGGATCTATCACACCAGAATCCTGATCAAAGCTTCATAAAATAAGCAACTGCATATAAAAAAAAAAAAAAAAAAAACCTAAGGTTCAGGAAGTGAAATTAATTGTTCAAAGACAAAGTTAATGAACAGCAAAGTTGGAATTGTTCTTTGAGTTCTATTTGCACAAGGAATGTCCAAACTTATAGAGAATTTTTATAAATTTATTTGAGCCAAACTGGCAACATATGCCAGGTAGCGAGATTGCAAATACTCTGGAGAATAACAGTTTTGCAGCTTCTTTTAGGCATTTGAAATCAAGGAGGGAACATAAGGAAGATAACATGGAGGTGGGAAAAAGTAAGGGCGTGTTGCACTATAGGATAGTTACCAAGATTACATACTTTCCTGAAGGTATTTACAGTTTATTATGAAGATGTTTTAACCTAGATGCACAGAAACTATGGGTTGGTCTTGCTTAAGGCAAAGATAAACCTTTTACTAAAAAATTATATGCCTTGGATATGACTGTCCACCATGACCTGCCCAGTTAGGAATTTATGGTGAGATCACCCTGTGAGGTTACTTTCTGTAGAACCCCTTTTTTTCATCCACAGTTCTTTCTTTGCTAAATGTAGAGTTTTTCTATTATATTGCTCTATCAGTTTGCGTCTCGTCAGAAAAAAATAGAGATGATGCCAAGAAGTCCCATAAAAGAAATGTGACTTGGGAAAACTAAATACAATGACTATTTGCAAGAACTTAAAGGTCAAACAAGAAAAAGTGAGACATGCAAAAGATTAGCAACAGCCAACGCTCCCTCTAGGTCTCGAAGGATAGAAAGACGTGTAATGATGTTACCACAGTCTAGTGGCGGAGCCCAGGACCACCTGCAGAGAACTAGCCCTATGTGAGAGATGCCTGGTAGGGCTGAGGCCCAGAAGGATGTGCTTTCTAGAAGAAGCAAGAACCCCAGAGAACTCATCACCTGAAGCATGTGGGTGAGGATGCAGAGGGAACAAAAAAGAATGTAAGACACAGAACTCAAAGAGTGAGTACTTAGTAAGTTTACTTATAAGCAGGGAACCTCATACAACACAGAGGTGACATTCTAGAGCTGAGTCGTGGGAAGAAAAATGGTGATCCCTTTTCACAGCTGCAAAACACAAATAATCTCTGTCCATACTAGGAAATCGAAATCCTCAAGTACTATGGATTGAATGATGATGTCTGGGCAAATTGATTAGGCGTTGTAACACCTGTAGGCTGGCCACTGTGGCCTTTCCAGTAAGTAGTCTTGGCTGCGTACTCAAGATTGTGGTTACAGAGTCCCATTTGTTTTCTCTGCGAGTGTAGATGCCAGATCTGAGATGGTGGTGGTACAGTAGCTCTTTTAGCAGAAGTAAGATCTTCTCCAATGTCAGCAGGCCAGACGAGCATATCAGGATTTGGAACTGGCTTCCTAGTTTCTTTCACTCTCCAATCCCCCTCAGGGGCTCCCATGGGCCTCATGTGGAGGGAAGCCATTTGGCAAGGAGACTAGGGAACATACTGGCAGAGGCCAGCTCCCTGAGAACACAGCAGAGAAAGGGTGCAATATGGATCTGAGAGTGATTTTTGAAAGAAAATCAAGGCAATTGGAGTTTTACAGGAAGAAAAGGTCATTTTGTGCATCTTATTCCACAGAGCAGCCAACATGATCTTTTAAAATTTTAACCGAATCTGGTCATTCCTCTGCTTGAAATGCTTCACCGCTTCCCTATTGCATTTGAGACCAGCATCTCACATGCCCTACCATGCTCCCTGTGATGTGACCCTGCTTCCCTCTCCACTTCTGCCCATACGATACTTTCTCTCGCTCTTTCCACTCTAGCCACACACAATGCTGCTGAAAGGTCATGCCAGGCAGCCATGAAAGAGAACTTATGCGAGTCCTTAACACAGCTCACATGCAGGCCTCCCTTGGATGGTGACAGAGTGTCTGCAGCCCTTGGCTGAGCTCCCACGCACTCACTCCCTTGGTCTCGGTCATGGACAGTGCAGGGCACTCCCTCAAAGCTGACCTGATTCTCTCAGTGGACCCCCAGGTGTGTCCACACATCCAAGGACCCACTGACCTCTTGCAAGACCAAACCCCATCAAACTCTTCTTTCTTCCTCCCGGCCAGGGCACTGTCACCTAACCTCCTAGCAAGTCACTTGAGGTTGTTTCTGTTCCTTTTCCAATCCATTGTTATGACATACACTCTACATCCTGCCTCTTTCAGGAATCTACTCTTTTTAATTCTCAAGAGCATTTCTTCTCTTAGCAAAATTCGACTTTTATAAACATTGTCTAATTCTCTCTCGTGTAAAACAATCGCAATTCAGCTGAGGCAAAGTGGAAGCCTCCTTGGTCAGAGGAAGAGTCAGGTACAAGGAAATACAGAGGAGAGACGCACAAAGATTAGTAGATAACATTTCAAAAGCTTATCTCTGCGTGTGTAAGTTCCAACCTTATTTGCCAATCCTCAAAATGCAGATAATATCTGTCTTTTCTGCCTCATGGGATTGTTGAGTCAGTCCCCCCACCCCTCCGCCTAAAAAAAAAGAAAAAGAAAGAAAACAATGCATGAAAATATGTAAGTCAGGTATTACTTTAGGCAAGGATTTAATTCCTAAAGAGCAAGGTAAATTCGTATATGGTTTATAAAAAATTACCCTTGAAATTTCTTAAACTGTCATACAAGTTTTTATGCCTAAAACACTGTGCCATCATTCTTAGCCACTGAGTTAGATGGAAAGAAGCAACAAAAGGAAAATCTATATGCAGATTCTCAAGCATTCAACCCATTTTATACTGTCAAGCCTCAAAGAATGACTAGAAAATGAGAGGAAATTTTGATGTCCTGTTTTTGCCTACCGGATTTAATCCATTTGGGTTGATGTTAAACTCTGATTAAAAATTAAAGAAAATATTAATTCAGTCCCTCACTTCTATTGTGGCCACAAATATCAGGGAAACACCATAGCAAAGGCTTAAAGCAATGGGCAAAAGGAGTCAGGTCACACAGCATCAGTGTTGACATAGAGCTCAGTGATTGGATTTGTACCAAATTTCAGGTATTTCTGGTCCTCTCTGAGAGAGCCCAAACCAAGCTAACAGAGGCAGCTGTCCAGGTCCAGTCTTCTCATCCTGGGCTACACTTCTGACTATGCAAAGACATGGACCCCAACCACTGAATAACTTTTTACTCTTAAGATCTAATTTTCTTTTAGGTTCAGACATCACGAATTCACTTCTCATCACTGCCAGAACAATCATGACAGCCCATCGGAACTAACAGTGTAGACAGAGCTGGCAGACATTTTCCTGTAATCACAACCACCTGACACATAAGACCTATGGAATTTTCTGGTGGCCTTTTATCTGGAATATTTTGGATGAATGTAGGACAGCTGGAGGTAAAACCTTTATAGAAATTCTATTTCAAAGCAGTGGCCAGACCTTTCAAAATTAGAAGTCCTTCTAGTTTCTCACTGATTTTCTCACTAGAAATCAGTGAGAAAATATGGAAATGTATGCTATACATTTAGCAATCACTGTCTGTCTACGTGCTATGTAGTTAGGGATCCATCATATGTAAATGAGTGCTTTCCCCACCTTAAATGGCACTAAAACCTATTTACTGAAGATCTGGTGGCCATTAGGAATATGGTTCCTCCAAATCTCATAGCTGTAAGTTTTACCTTAGTAAGGCTCCATGCAGTGAAAACCATTCACTCTTTTTTTTCCCTAACTTCTTTTAATTTTTAATTACAAAATCAATATATACTTACTGGAAAAAAAAAAACTCAGAAAATAAAATTAAGCAAAATAAATAAATAAATACAAATACCCATAAATTCCCCAAAAGGTAAAATAAGAATGATCTTGTTAAATCTTCCATAGTTGTAGTTCACCTGTGAAAGGATATTATATCACAAGAGTTGCCATACCTTATGGCAATTTAGACAGAAAAATGCAATTCTTTTTACAATAAAATTACTTTTCCACAAAGCACAACAGGAAAACAATACAAGAACTCAAATAGAACAATAAAATAGTGTGGGACCACTGTGCCCTGTCATTTATAACGCCAGGAACTTGTGTTTGCCATGAGAAAAGCAATTATAGGCAATAAAGGAAGTCCGATTAGGGCATACACCTTCCTTAATTTATTTTAAAAAAATAATAATAAAACATACTAAGATTCTATGAAGTTCTAGAGATATAGCAAGACATAAAATTCCCGCTCGCAGAGATCTTGGGATCTAATAGGAGAGTCCAGAGATGAATTTATCCTAACGCTCAGTCAGCAACACATCACCTTCACTTACACGGGTCTTTCCGAGAGATTTCATACCTAATTTTATACTTGTGATTTTGAATTGTTTTCTTTAAATGAATTACTAAAATTATATAAGCTTCAGACTCCAACAACATTTGGATTCGCCCCTGGATTACGTAGATAGTGAGCAAATAAACATATTAAAAAGATAATTTCAAGTGCTAACAAGTGCTTTGCAGGATATAGAAGAAGTTGATTTGATAGAAAGTGACAGGATTATCTTTAAATGAGAGATCAGAGACAACCTTATGAGCTAAATAAAATACCTTAGAGGGATTTGGAAGAGGAATGATTGAAAGTTTTTAAACATTATTTGGCATTGAGTTTATTAACATACTTAGATTAGATTAAAAAAATGTTCTTGCAGTAGAATAATGTTAAATTTGAAGAGATTAATAATAACTTTGCAGAAGTTAAGCCCTGTTCATATATTTTCACAGATATGTTCAGTAGAACTCATAAAAATTGATCTCTTTTATGACTTGTAGACTATATAATGAATACATTGGTTTTGTTATAGCTATTTTTATTCTAATGCCTCATGGCTCTTCTCTTAGAAACATTTGAATATTTTAAAATATATATATACATTTGACATAGATATAGATAAATGATAGATAGATGATTGATTGATAGGTGATAAATAGATGATAGAGAATATTTTAGCAAGCTTAGTAAACAGAATTATTCTGAATTAAAACCACAATGTGTATATTTGCATTCCTATGTGTGTCTAATTCTGGCTTTGTTTTCATTATTCATTACAGTCATATACCGAATAAGGACTTTTGGTTAATAAAGAACATATATAAGACGAACTAGATATACAATGGTGGCTCTATAAGATTATAATGAAGCTGAAAAATTTTTATCACCTAGTGACACTGTAACCATCATAACATCATAGTGCGACACATTCCTCACCTGTTTGTGGTGATGCTGGTGTAAACAAACCTACCATGCTGTCAGTTGTATAAAAGTATAGCACATACAATTACAGTAGTAGGCTATACCATCCAAGTTTGTGTAAGTACCCTCTATGATGTTTGCACAATGATGAAATCACCTAGCAATGCATTTCTCAGAACGTATCCCTGTCGTTTCATGTGACTATATTACCTAATACATGGGAAATTTAAACCAAAAAATTGTATTGATAGTAAAGGGTTGAATTAATGTTCATATAATTTTTAAATGGCTTCTATGTCTTCTACCATAAATAGGATAAGTAGGAAGTAGGAAATAGGTTCTAAACACCATTTTTCAGCACTAATAGCAATACAAAAATATTAATAACCATGGTAATTTATATTTACACTCACCAAGTAGCGTTCTTTGTATCTTTTCATATTAAAAATTAGAGGCACTTAATGATGTTCTAGGTGACAAATGTTAACTAGATTTATTGTCATCATTTTGCAAAACACAAATATTGAATCACTATATTATACACCTGAAAATTATATAACATTGTATGTCAATTATATCTCAATTAAAAAAAAGAATTAGAGACACTATAAGTTAGTAGTATTTTTTTTTCACTATAATGTTTTCGTCCTATGTAAAATGTTTACACTACCACAACTATGCTTCTAAGTTCTGAATCCACAAGTAAGCATTTATAAAGTTATTTCTTATGTATGTTAACCTCCAAACCATCGTATTCAAGCCAAGATCTATTTGGAACATATCTATGTTGCTAGAATCAATTAGTCAAAAGCAGGGTCTCAAAGGGATAATTATACACCCATGTTTCTACCATCATTATTCACAATGGCCAAAAGGCGAACGTAAACCAAGTGTCAATTGACAGATGAACAGATAAACAAAAACAATATATACATACAGTGAAATATTATTCAGGCTTAAAAAGGAAGGAACTTCTGACACATGTTACAACATGGATGAACCCTGAGGACATTATGCTAACTGAAATAAGCTAGACACAAAAAGACAAATACTGTATGATTCCATTTACATGAGGTAACTACAGTAGTCAAATACTTGGAGACATGAAGTAGAGAGGTAGTTTTCAGGGGCTGAGGGGCGTAGAGAATGGAGAGTTATTGTTTAATGAGTACAGAGCTTCAATTTTTCAAGATGAAGAAAGTTCTGAAGATTGGTTGCACGACAATGTGAATTGACCAAACGCTACTGAATTTATACTTAAAAACTGTTAAGTTAGTTAATTTTGTTATGCGTATGTTATCACAACTAATTTTTTTAATATTTAAAAGGGAAAAAATACAGAAAATGTAATCCTCAGGTATTTATTGTAGCATTATTCGCAATAGTAAAACATTAGAAAAAAACTAAAAGTCCATCACTAAAAAAATGGCTCAATAATATATGATACATCCGCACCATAGATAATATGAAGAAATTGACTTAAGGTAAATCGGTTGATTTAGAATAATTTCTATAAAATATAACTGAGTGAGGTAAGTGAAATGAAGAAAATTGGCATATATGATCACATTTTTAAAAGCAATTTATCAACGAATGTAAGAATATAATAATTAATCTAGTCACTGACCTATAACAGATACCTTTCTAAGCACATAGCATGGAATATGTAACTAAATCTTCACAACATCCTTGTAAACCTCACTTTCAAAGTAAGAAAACTGCATCAGAGAGGTTAGAAAGCTTCTCCAAAGTCACTCAGCAAGTGCCCGCATCAAGGTGCAAATCCAAGAAGCTGACCTTCAGAAGCCTATCCTTCAATGTGAGTATATGTGGGTGTGTCTTCATATGTCTGATTCCAGATGAAATGTATGGAATGATACGTGACATATTGATGATGGGACTTATGCGGAGCAGAGACGGAAATGCTAATGTAGGCAAAAGAAAGAAGAGGCTGGGGGTGAGGGTAGGGGGAAGCACGCTGCATAGTCAAACCAGTATGGAAGATACGGGATTAAAGTTAAACCGATCGTTAGTACCTCAACTCATCCTACATCAGTTAATATGCTGTTTATTGCAAATCTCCAAAAGAAAGTAAAGATGCACCACTTTCCAAACTTTTTTTGGCCAGAAAGCACTTTTTTTAATACCATGCTAATTAAACATTGTCCAAAAAATTATTCCACAGAGCAGAATCTGGAGCCAGTTATCTACAATATAGCTTTTCTTAAACTCCAAAACTGCTAGAAAACCCTTCTGGAAGAAGACAATGGGATGGATAAATAGAGAGTTACGAGAGGTTTTTGTTTCTTTTTTTTTTTTCAATTCATCAAGTAATATTCTCACATTTGATATTTTACCATGCATGATATATTAATAGCAGAAAACCAAACATGAGTTCAGCCAAACGTTTCATTTATTTGAAAATAAGGAGTTTGCTCACATAAGTCAATTTATTGACTAATAGTAGTATAGTACCTGATTTTCATGTATGAGCTATTATTTACAGAAATAGTATATTGTTATTTTATAACAATTAACATATAACATGATATAATTAATTATTAATGTATCATTATTTACATTATTATATAACATCTGCCTAGAAATATTTTTGTTAATGTCTATTTTATGTCCTTTTATTGAAAGTTTCATTATCAATCCTTAATAATCTCCTTAAAAATAATTTTTAAAAATGTCAAATCGGCTAAGACCCCTACAACTGCTCTGATCCAATCATTACCACTTAGGCAGTAATCAATATTTAAACTTGCCTGATATTTATTCAATAAGTGTCTATGTTTAAGACATTTAAATGAGGGCCATGGAAATCCTAAAATAGATGATACCTATATTTCCCTCAAGGAGTTTATAATCTACTAAAGAAAATCTACATAGTGATTGAAATATGTTTAAGGAAATAGGAATGAAAAGAAAGAAAAAAGAGTTTAAAACCTGGTCAAAGAGATCATTTCTACTAAGGAGTTACCTTTCTTAGAGGTTTGACACACATGGTGGCAGGAATATGAATGTGTTATGAGATCTTATCTTAAAAGGCTATTATTGCTACACGTCCTAAAGACTATAACTCACTTTTGAGACAGGTATGAATATTCTTGCTCTTTCACCTTTGTTGGGTTTTCATGAGGATCCAGTGACAGATACAAAAGAATTTTGAAGATTTCCTAAATATAAGATAATGTTATTATTAAAACTGAGGACTATAATTCTGTTTCATAATTTCTGGGAATCGATAGGGTTCCATAACAGACACTCCTGCTTGTCCTTCAAAATCTATCCTCGCTTGGTCTCTTCATGTGGCTTCCCAGTGATTAAAAGTGTGGCCATGCGTTCAAGTTCTACTCCCAGGCCTCGGTCTCAATTACATGGGTTTGCCTCATCCAAACTCTTTTATCTTTAGTGCCACCTGGAACCCTTTGCAACCAACTCTGTCACATGTAGATGATAATCTCAGATAAATTGCCATTTCTAATTTCAAAAATGAAAGCATCTGGCTAGATTAGTGTTTTAACAGTGGTGCTTCATAAAACTCTAATTCTCATATTTTCAAAATGATTTCAGAGGGCATTTTCGTGGAAGAGGAAAGGATGGGGTTCAAGGGAGGGAGAAGGCAGAAGAATTATCAGCTTTTGGTTTACAGACCCCCTTATCACTTCCTCATCAGACAATGCAACTCAGTTTTCTCTATCAAACATCTATGGAAGTATTTCAACAAAGAATTCTACAACTAAAAATATTTATCAAAAAATATGAAGTATAACATCTCTAAGATACATTTACTTTCTGCAATTCTATACCTACAGCTGTTTAAAGTTGTTTCTCAGTAATAAGGATGGATTTTTCTCTGAAACACCTGTGTACTTTTCCTCATTTGTCCTTTGTGATCAGTGACACATATTTAATAAGCGATCTCAGTTAGTCAAAGAGTCCATGAACATAAAACGTAATTTTCTTCGTACAAATTAACTAGGCTATCCAGGGATCTAAGATATGATCTTGACCTCATTAATATTGTACTTGAATCATCTTAATAAAAAAGTAGTAAGAAATATTTTGATGTATTTAATGAGTTTAAACAGTATCTATTAGGTATCTTTAATGTTTGTTTTGGAAGAATCCTAAACGAATAACACAACTAATTGTTCCATCATGTATTACTGTCTCTTAGACTCAATACCTCCCATGTCATCTTTCCTGTGACAGTGTCCATCGTATGTCATTCTGCCATATTGGCAAAAATCTTTCCTTTGAAATTGACAATCACAATCTGATCTATCTAGATATCCAAGATAACTTTCAAGAGATAACATTTTTTGGTGTCGAAATCTCATTTCTCTTAATTATACTATATAACACTCATAAACTTATGTCTAAAACAATCTTTAGCACTCATTAAACACTTCATAAGTAAACCATCTTATTTTTGACAATTTCTCAATATTCACTATCTGTAGACATGCTCAATTTCCTTCAATATGCTTATTTTAAAAAAATCTAAACCAACATTGACAACAAAGGTCAATCGAAAATGGCAGCTCAAACTTCCAAAGCACTCCTAGCTAATGCCATAGGATTTAATACTTAATAATATGCTATTTTCAATCGACTTATTATTACAAAAAATCATGGTTAAAATATATACGAAATATAACTATTCACTTATTTATGGATTTTCTTGTGAAATTCCATGTTCTTTAAAACATTAAAAATGATTTTTATCAATTGTCATAAATTTCAGACCCAAGTATCCAAAAAGTGTCTGTTACAGAAGATTAAATTAGAGGCTTATTTTCCTCACAACAAGGTAAGTCTGGAGGCAGTAGCTCTGGCACAGGTTCGACATCTTGGGAAGGTCAAGGTTGGCTTCTCCAGGTTTGAGGCATTTCCATCCCGGGCACAAGAACAATAAATCACTTCATGTACCATACGCATGCTCAATATAGAAAAGGGGGTAGAAGGGTCAGTGACACTGACATAAATTGGTTTCATTAGGAAAGCATAAGCTTTCCAACAAGACCTCTTCTAGAATTCCCAGTAGTCTCTTTGGGAAAAGTAGTATGTCAAATGACTATCCCAACGCGGTCGAAAGAACAGCTGAGGGGAGATATTTAGGTTTTCTGCGTTCACCTCACCCCCAACATGTTCTCCGGGAACCTGATAAAAGATTTGCTGCTCAATCAATTGGATTTTTTGCTCAGTCATATGTGGCTTTAGCCATAGGTCTTATTTTCACTGTATATGTTTCAGGTGGTTCTAATCATAATATGTAAATCTTCAGAAATGGTAGCAGACGGAATTCTGGGAGGCCACAAAGTTCCCATCTGTCCCTGGACTGCAGGCCCCTCCCTTTATGTATGAGTGGTCACTCCCCTGATGAGATTAAGAATCAAGTGACCCAATAAGATTCTCCGACCGGGCGTGGTCCCATAACTTGAGCCCTTTATAAGGGCCTGGGCCTTCTCCAAGTTCCACAGGTCCCGAGAGGACAGCGCAGAAGGCGGTTTCTCCACTGCTGACTTTGAAGCCGGAAGGACTCAGAGTGAAATTTCGGGCCTACAGAAACCAGTAAGTCAGTGGGGATGTTTGTGGGCATTGGTTATAAATTGATATAAACCAAGAGCTAATCTGACCCAAACTCTCTACTTAACATTCTCTTTGCAGGCCGGCAATCAGCCCCAGTGCGAGGCCCCGGGTCTTCCAGCACCGGGATGGACAAGGCCAGCACGTCGCGCACAAACAAAAGTGGGGACACAGGTGTATGTGATCACCCTCCTGCCACCCCCACGGGCCCCGGGGACAGTGACAGCGGGACCCCGGGGCACCAATTCGAGCAACCAAAGGAAGCCTCTGACAAGCAAGGTGGGCTGGGAAGCCAGGACGATCCGGACCCGAGGGAAGACTCCTCGCCTGCGGCCAAAAGACGGAAGAGAAACACCAAGGCAAAGAAAAACAAGAAACGGAAAGTGGACGAAGTTGAGGTTCAGAAGATGAAACTCCTGGTATCTTCTTTGTCCGAGGAGCAGCTGAACCGTTATGAAATGTATGGCAGGTCAGCCTTCCGCAGGGAAGCCGTGAAACGTGTGATCCAGAGAGCGTCTGGCACCACGGTGTCCCAGAAAGTGGTCATTGCCATGTCTGGACTGGCCAAGGTCTTCGTCGGCGAGGTGGTGGAAGAGGCCCTGGACGTGTGCCAGAGGTGGAGGGAAACGCCCCCACTCCAACCCAAGCATCTCAGGGAGGCTGTTCGCAGGTTAAGCTCCAAGGGCCAAATCCCTGTCACCAAGCCCAAAAAGGTCTCCTTCTTCTAGGCCAAAGCCGCGAAGGGCCTGTTGCTGAACCAGTAAGAAGGAATTGCTCACTTCTGATGGCCTGAGACTGCGTGCAGTGCGTGAATTCACCCAGGACTTCACTGTTTGTCCCAAAATTCCTATCCTGTCCGCACCTGGGCGAATGCACGCAGCCGTGGCTAAATAGGGCACCTTGAGACATTGCACTTAGTTGGATGAAGAAAGGAGCAGGGAAGAAACCTGGCATCCTCAGGTTAGGAACAGCTTGGAAAGAGGAAAACCCCTTTCACAGTTCCCTGATGGTTTCCCATTGCAGCTGAGAGAGGCTGTGACTTTGGTGGTTTCTTTCTGTGGCTTCAGGGAGACGAACCAATCAGCAAGGTTTCACTTATGATTCTCTATGCTGAAGGACAAGGAAGAGCAGAATTAAAATCGCTTGTCCTTGTAAATACTTAAGGTTATCCTGTGCTTTTTTTTTTTTCTTGAGTGATCATTAAACTGTTTCAATTTGTAAAAATAAAAATAAAATCACAAAACTATTTTGTCTCTGAAGCGACTTATCATTTTTTCTTTCCACGTTAGAGGGGTAACGTGGTCTTGGAGCCTCATATGAGACTAGAGAAAAAAAACCCGACCCCCAAAGACCACTTAGAAAATAACCACTATTACATATTATGGTTTTTTGTGCAGTTTTTAATGTTCACCATACTCTGTGTTATTGCCAATGTTTTTATAGCCACCAAAATTTATTTCAAAACATCTTAAAATACTTAAAATGGCTTTTAGCCATTTTACCCAGAATTCCCTAAAACATCAACATCTGAGTCAAACAACAGAGGAACAGAAATTGTCAATATGGACTAAGCAGACTTATCAGGAGTTGCAAATTTATTCCATATTGTACTTGTGCATGTATTGTACAAGAGAGCATTTCTTCATTATAAAATAAAGCCTGAGATTTATTCTCAAATCGTCATCACCATTCACAGCACAGCTCTGATGTCTACAGGGCTATTTCGGTCTGCTTAACTTTGTTTATGTGGTCTCTGAAACACCCAGTACAGGCAAAAGAATATAATAGGCCCCACAGTGCAGCTCTAATGTTGAATGGATAATATCCTCCACTTTTCTCTTCCTGAAGTCAAAAATACCACACATACACGTACACAATGTTTTATTTCTCCTTACATTTCCTTTTTGCCTTTATATTGGGACCCATCATAGATAGAATCTATAATTATTTTGTTTACAGTACATTGGAAACTATAGCAAGAATAAGTAAGTTCTATTTAATACCATCACATGCTGTTACACTCTCATTTACCGACTTTCTACACCAGTGGTTATAATGAGCTAGACCAGGAAACAAACAGAGAGATGAGAGTTACTGGTTCTCAGAAGAACCCGTGGAGCTGGGAGGACTGTCTCAGCAAATAAAATGATTGAGTAAGAGGCAAGAGATTCAACTTCTCTCCATCCTTATACTATTTTAAGTTCATTCCCCTCTCCAGGGTCAGTGAGGAAGTTTTGGAAGATGTTTTCTGGGTAGATAAGTCATGCCTGTGGCTTTCTGAACCATGGAGGCAAAAAGAACCTAACCAAAGCAGGTGGAAGTGGAGATCAGCACTGGGCCAACAGCAGTAATAGCGTCCACTGGATGTACAGCTTAACAGGTCTTATGCCCAGCTATAGGACTCAGTGCTTCAGTGGGGTCTGAGCATGGCTAAACCACTGACAACTGAAGCAAGTTCCCATTAAGATCTCAGAGTTCAGATCAAGAACAGGAATTCAGCATTCTTTTTTCAGATGGGAAAAATGGATTGTCTGAAAAGGTTCAATATCTTTACCAATTCTAACACGTTATACTACGTAATAGCAAATATTCAAGGTTCTCAAAGAGGAAATCTGTATATAATCTGGTGCCACTGCAAGAGAAGTCTCTGAAAGCTCTCATGAATGGCTCATTGTGTGCCATTAACAATGTAGGTTTCCCCTGGAGCTCCATCACCATTCGAATGTACATCTTATAATATATGTGTGGAGACTTCCTAGCAAATTGTGGTCTCTAGTTGGTGCTATTTTGGTAAAATGATGTATAACAAATAAAGGAACTAAACTTGACCGTGTATTTTCAGTATTTTATTATAACTTTGGGATAAGGTCAATACCTCCACCCCCAGAAAAGTACTCAAGCATATGCCCAATCACAGTTTATCCAATCTAGTTCCATGATACCAAGGACATATTATCTAATAGTCTTCAAAAGTACAAAGATCTGTGGCAACTAAACGCAAAATGTACACAAAGTAGACAAATTTAAACTATCAATGCATAAGTTTTTTTTTTTTATGAAGGAGAGTAAAATCAGGTGCTAAACTATATAATCGTATGTAAAGGAGAAGGGGGATAAGCTTTCATAAAATAAACTAAATTCTGATCATATGTAATAATTTCACAAGTTACCTGAATATTGGAGAAACATTATGAAATTCCATGTTAGTGTCAAGGGACAATTTACAGACAAAAGGAACATAATAATAATTATAGTAAGTAACCCTCAAAAATTATAAATTTGGGTTACCAGAGGGTAGGGGGGAGAGGAAGTGGGGAGATAGACAGGGGGAAAAATTAAAATCATTTATTCAATTAATTAATTAATTAATTGAAGATTATAAATTTGGGGGAAAATAGAAAAGATGTACAATGGATAGATTATCATCTATTAACTTAAGAGCCATCACTGTGCCTTGGAAGACAGAAAACAATGAGAAAGATCCTTGCTATCCCAGATTCCTTACCCCATTTTCTTCCCACAGGAGTTTCTTTGGCTTACACTCTCTCTTTACCCTCTGTATTTTCTGCTACTATCCTTAAAGCTAGAACTATATCTTGCCTTTCCAAAGCCGTCCTCTATGTACCGTTTAGAGAACAGTAAAAGATAGTAAGCCTCAAGATTTGAGACGTCATTGTAATTAAAAACTGTCAAATGTATTCCTGCGACCTAAACACACAAAGCAAACACATGTTCAAAAAATAAGCGCCAAAATTGAAACTCTGTTATCATCATGAGAAATTATGAGCCAGATTTGAATTAGAAACTATCATGGGGAAGGATAGAGCAGATTTGGCCTTAGCTCTATAATTATCTATGACGTCAGCAGCAATTTAACATGGGCAGATAAAGCAACAAAGGAATAATTAGTAATATGAGACGTGAGTTGAATTACTGTGATGAGAGAAATCGGATCTAGATTTCTTTTCCTAACTTGGAAATTAATCTTTATCTAGATTTATTGAAACATTCTACGTTTTTCAACTCTATATTTTTAGCAAACCCATTGGATGTGTAATATTTACCTTCATTTGTAGAGGTCCCCTGACCTGAAAAACTCTCCTTCCCTTCCTCCTAGTGTATCTGACTCATTCACTGAAGTCCAGCCAACACCTGTCTTTCCTAGAAGGGCTTCCTAGCTCATGTCATTGTTCTGCTCTGAACTTCCGCTGTGTCTAGCCACAAACTGTCATTGGATTGTATTCTGTGTTGTTCTTTCAAGTATTGGCTTTATGTCCCAAATTCCAATGGAATCCCTCCCCACAATTCTGAGCCAAGGCATTTTCCAGCATAATAGTAAACAGTGAGGACTAGACAGTGCCTTGATTTTTTGATGGCCAAAAACGTAACTTTTTTTTTTACCCCAGGATTCAGGTTGCTAGAGTTAATGCATTAAATTTGTGATGTGTCATTTCCCAGATTCTGTAAAGATAAAACAGAAGGAATAATAGCATATGCACCAAGAGTATGACTTCTATCAAAATAGGCATACATTGCTGTCTACCAAAGCATATGAAAACCAGAGGGACAAATGCAAATAGAAGCTCATTTTCCCATCAGCTAAATTTGAGAACAACTACACGCTTAAAATTTTGTAGGTATTTGAAAGCAGAAAGAAAATATATAAAGTTCATACTCAATGGCCTACACCATTTAATTATAGCATTAAATATTAAACTGATTCAGATTCTAAGTAACTTGCATTCTCCATATTACTTCACTAATTCTAAATTTACTCCTACAAAATCAAAAATTCTAGGTTCTGACTAAATAACTTAGTAGCATCTCTTATATATAATGATAGTAGTCCCTGCTTGAATCAAATAATTGAATCCATATTTTAATGAGTTTTCTTCCTTTTTTATTGTATCATCCTCTAATCAATATTACATTAAATATTAAAGACCCCACATTTTAATATTTTAAAGTGAAATTGGTCCAGTGTTTGATAAAGTGCTTCTTTGACTTCCCTTCTGGGATTTTAATGAATATAGGACACTATAACAATACCTAGCGTTTATGTAACAATATTAAACAAAAGTTTATTTAATATTAAAATTGCTGAATATGCTCCTTACTATAAATATAAAGATAATCTAATCACTTAAATTACTGGAGCTTTGGGAATGAAATTAACAATAAGAATGATATGATAGTCTGCAAAAATAGTGCTTAAATTGAATTTATAGTAGTCAATTAAAATATTCAAAGTTCTGAGCATTTATCATGCTTTGGAGCTAAGTAAAAATTTTGCTTAACTAACAAAAGGGGAGACAGATGTGGTAGAAGTACACCTGTGAAATTCATGCTTAATTCAAACCCTTTACTTACCTTCTCCAACAAGATGTATTTACACCAGAACCTTTGCAAGCCATAGAGGCCGACTCTTTTCAACCTTTAGGATGATCACTAGAGACATGGTAGATGATGCACAGAAAGAAACTCAAGTCAAGGAATGAGAATGATCCATAAATTGAAAATTAACCCCTTGGGGGGAAAAAACAAACAGAAATATATAAGGTTTTGTTAGAGATTAAACTCTACAATTATCTCTCACTATATGCAAACAAGAGACTGAATTTGTCTTAGCTTCTTTAATTCACTTATTCTCTTAAAAACTATGTAGTTCTTTACCTATAGGCTACAGAGAAGCCTAAACCAATGGTCTCTAAAATGAGCAGAAATGGGAGGCCCTATACCAAGGTGGTTTGCAAGATAATCAATTGATGCATGAGGAAAAAAATATTAAATCTTTTATTTATGTTTATTTTTATCTAAAAAAAGAAAAATTTACTAATATTGAATTTATAAAATGACTGTCGCAAATGAATAAAGCCTACGAATAAGTAGATTTTTGCTGTGTTATTCAAAAATGTTTTACTGATGAGATGTATGTTATGTTCTACTGGATGTAACTCTGTAAACGAGAAAAACAGAAAGAATACTGTATATAACTCTAGAAATAAATAGAGACTACTGGAGGTAACTGCCCATATGTATTATTCATTGATCTGACATATTTCCCTTATGTAAACAAAATATTCTCACCGTAATGTAATGGTTCATATTCTAGTTTCATCAGTTGTCCCAACAATGACATAAGTAGCATTCTTTTCTAGTATAGTACCCAGTTCAAGCTAACAAATTACATTTATTTGTATATGTCTTAAAAAACAGCTGCCTAATAGTAAATCACCAAATTTCATTCTCTCTCTCCCTCTCTTTCTCTCCCTCCTCCCTCTCTCTCTCTCTCTCTCTCTCTCTCTATCTCTCTCTCTTTCTCTCACATACACACTGACACACACACACATGATGAAGACAAAGATTTCTACCAGAGTACATGCACTTATCTCAAATAAGAATTAGAAAAATGGAAGTGAACTGTGTGAACTTCTGATATGTTGGAGGACTTATTTAAAAAATATGGCCTTAGATCTCACCTAGAAACTAGCAATATAGATCTACAAACCAGAGAACTGAGTACCTGCATAACTGAAACTATCTGAAGATTGTAAAAAGTAAAGCTATATGTAATATACTTAGCAAATCTGAAAGTCAGCTGGCCTTTGTTTTTTAATTACATTGCTATTCTTAAGACAGGGGTCTCAAATATCTTAAATATTTTTTATCTTTACATAAATGAATGCTGTTATTTAGCTTTTTCATACCCTTCATCATTTTTATATGCTTTCCTTTTTTTTTCGATTTCGACCATCACATTAGATTATTTC
Source organism: Pteropus alecto (assembly GCF_000325575.1). Taxonomy (NCBI): domain Eukaryota; kingdom Metazoa; phylum Chordata; class Mammalia; order Chiroptera; family Pteropodidae; genus Pteropus; species Pteropus alecto. Next base: position 10,024,774 of record NW_006432227.1, read on the forward strand.
TTTAAATATTTTAACTCATCATTACCATCGTATTTCAAGCTTATCTTGTCAAATGCATCCTATCACTACCTCACAAAGCAAACCAATGCAGACACACATATACACATACACCAAGTCACCGAAGGATGAAAACAAATCACAAGGACAATCAATAGCAAAACAGACACACTTAAGTACAAATGTTTTTACATTTTAGTTCAATTAAAGTTCTGTTCACTGAACCCTGACGCTTTGGTAGGACTCCCAGTGCATTGTTACTGATCAGCAACTGCCAAATGCTTAACTGCCAGTAAAAAATAGCTTTGTGCTCAACCTATGACTGATACTCAGATCAAAGCAAGACTGCCTCCAAACACCACACTATTGTTCTGTCTATTGTCCCCCAACCCAAGCCTCTAGCCAGCCAACAAAAATCGGCCTTTGTTGGTGGCTTAATTATAGTTGGGTTTGTTCTTTTTTTTTTTTTTTTTAAATCATAGCCATAGCTCCCCCAGTAAGAATAGCAACCCTGACTAAAGCAAATCACATTCTGGAAGAAGGGTTTGAATGTGGGCAATCACTGGTGCCAGCACCACTTGTCAGGTGAAAACATGGCGTGATGTCACGGGATTTCCCAACAAAGACACGTTTGGTTCCCTCCTGACACAGAGAGTTAGATATGACTCATCAGATAGTTATTAAATTTCACTGCTGCTCTTCCTTTCGTCTCCCTATATCGAGCCATAGCCATCAGGAATTTATCCAATAAAATGAACTTTTAACAGTATCTGCTTACCCTCCAAACCATCAGTCTATATAATAGGGTTTATTTACTAAAATAGGTACAGTTAAAAACATGTTCAAACAACATACACTTACTTTTGATGTTTGCATATATGCCTTATTTTAGAAGCCGTTCTGTTCTCTTGACAGCAAGCAAAGAAAGAGCATTTTAAGCAGGAAATGAATTTGATATTCATAAAACTTTAAAGTCAAAAGGGTCTCAATTCCAAATTTTATAGTGTAAAGACATGAGGGCCAGAGAAGTTGAGAGAATCTCTCAGGTCACACAAACCAGACAGAGGTCCTCAGACTCTGTTTAAATCCATCATCTTACAGAATGTGCTACTTCTTATTACACTATCACCATCAAGCATCCACTCTCTACCACTTGTCAAAAGACATCAACCAGTGACTTCATACGGAAGTGTTAGCTTTTATTCCAATTATTGGCTGTTTGTTTTTCTTATGTTGATTAATAAAGACAAGAAATAAACCAACAACTTTAGAAACTTACCTATCCTCAAACATAAAACAAGTAAACAAGTAGAAAATTCTTATTAGAGGCTCAATAGAATTATTAGATATAATCACAAACAGTATTGCTCATAGAGATAACGGCAACTGGAATCCTTAGTAATTGATTGGCTTTTTAAAAAACTATTCAAAAAGACTTTCTTTCATTGATAATCATCAGGATATCAGAAAATTATATGGGATAAAAACTAAAAAAATTTCAGATTGTTTTGCCACCAAATTTTTTTTTTTTTCTTAACTTTCCCATAGTTTTTAGATTTTAGAATTGCAGATGAAGGATTGACACAAAAGGGACCAAATAAGGGTCAACTGGTTGGTTGGTCATGGGTCCGTTGGTTAAATGACACAAGAATCTCCACACACTTATGTGCACATGCCATAAATAACATCTGGCAACTGAGGCTGAGAATGCAATTTCGTGTTTTCCATCTAGGTCTCACGGCAGGACACAGGCCCACTGAGTCGGATGAAGCCAGAATCGCTCCCTCTACATAAATTCTTACGCTATTTTTCCCTTAGTTGAGTTACAGTTAAATGCTCATGTCTTAAACATTCATGTAACGTGAATCTATCATCCTAGCAGAGAGTTCATTCTTGCCATAACTTGAGCATTCACTGGGTCCTAGAAATCAGGAAAGTATTCATGTATTTATAAAAGACTGAAAACATTAACAACCAAAAGAATAAAAATAAGTATTTCTTTTAAGTTGCTTATTTCTTATTTCTTTTTAATTTTTTTCTTCTCTTCTTTGCTTTTCTCCACCCACAGAAAGGGTGGCATTTAAATAGGAAGTAACCTACCAAGACAAGAGACTGTGCTGAATTACCTACTTTAGATATACAGGATCAAAATGAAGGAAACTGAAATTTATAATGCAAACAGTTGTGATCATTTAACCTAGGAAAAAGCAGCAATGTTGCTGGCACTCAGTTCCGAAGCAAACTCGGAAATCCCGTTTTCACTTCCCTTTCTGAAATCTCCTTGTCTTGCCTCTTATCTATGGTTCTTCCTATTCACAGTACTGTCATCTGGCCCACTAAGCTGCCCAAAGTCCCTCATCGTTACCAAAACAAACAAGCAAACTAAAAACACCTCTCTCTCTAACTCATTAAAATAATTCATAGCTAGTCTGGTCAAGGAAAAAAAAAAAACACAAAACTTCCTGGAAATAATCTGCAATTTAAAATAATTTTCTACCCAAAATAATTACTCTGCACTTTATAGAGGTGCATTTCTGAGTTCTTTGCTTATTTTCTTCTACTCCAATACACCCCATGCTGTGTTTCCATGCACACCCATACTCAGACTCACATTGTGTTTAAAAACAGAACTAAAGAAAAATAATCCTTCCTTCAGGAGAATACAATGGCTAACTCAACAAACCACAAGTCACAAATAGGAGGTAAGGAGAGACTTTTAGACTTTATTTTTGGTAAACAACTTGAGCCAGCTCTCCTCCACCAAAAAAAAAAGGAGGAGGAGGCTTTAGAATGGTATTTCCTACTAAAATTATCTCAAATAATAAATGTAAATAAATGCTTTAGTCTGCTTTTCCCTGCTAAAATTATCTAAAACAATAAGTGTAGAGGAAGGTACAAAATTGATTTTTCTCACCCAATTTAGGGGTTTTGGCCAACTTCTCTATCACTATAAACTATTCACAACTTCCATCCAGATGTCCAACTTTGCCATTGTCATACTAGGTGGTTCAGTTAATACATTCTCAACTCAATATTTTAGTTGCAAACCATCATCTCAGGCTTTATGATTTTATTTTATTTCCCTCCATTGTCATCAACATTTTCTGATGTTTCACAATTCCTCAGAGCTCAAACTTACCTAAATAATTGCTCTATTATTAACTGCTTATCTTATTAGAGAAATTGACTATCCACTATTGAAAATCTAAACAAATAATGAAAGTTGACTTTATAAGATATTAAACACATTGACACATAGTAGAAATTCAAAAAATATTTGATGAATAAATAAACGAATTACTAAATTAATTGGCAAATATTTCTAAACTTCACTGTAAACGATTGATGTTTTGGAGAGATTGTACCATATTTGTACCTGAGCATCATCATCTACTTTAAAAGTGTCCCTCTAGTTTCTTCTTTATACTCACAAATACATTCCAGTTTTAAACTATGCATCAGAAATGACTTCTTCCCATTTGTTCAAACACCCTGGTCAGACAGAACTTACTTTCTGCATAACTGCGTGCTCAGGCTTTCTTGAAATTGCACAACAGTTCTGTGTACACAAGAAACAGACGCCATGGCACTTAGCCTAAGCCTTGAAATCAAGCTTTATTCTTGTACCTAGTACTCCACAGCTCTGATCCTGTGCTGGAACCCTGATCCTTCTTTCCTAATCTTTGGCCAGGGTCACTAATCTTTGCTTTACAGAGCCAGGGTCATTAATTTGGCCAGGGTCATTAATCTTTGCTTTATAGGTCCTGGGCTCTGGGTTTTCCAAGCTTCTTCTTTAGGTTTCTGATTCCTATTGCCTGACTTTAGTGTTTCTCACCTGTCTAGACCCATTGACTCCTCCATGACCAACTAACTTCTCTGAATCAGAAATCTTGATCTAGTCCAAATAGCAAAACCAACCTATTCAGTTTGTTGTGTCTTTTTGGCATACCTACTTAGTATTCCAGCTGGAAAACAAGGGCAAATGCACTCCCTAAATTTCATTCCCTGAACTAGCCTTTATCTATCTACAACCAGTTGCATCTGTCAACCACATTCCAATCCTCACTATAATTTCTCAGTCTTGCCTGAGCTTTGCTTTCCCAGTCTAGTGAGCTATAGCTCCTCCTGGCCCCCACCAGCATGCTTTATTTACCAACTACAACTTTGTTCAATTTGAACTGGTATAGCAGTGAAAACAAATAAATGGATATATACACAAATAAGCAAATTAAAAATACTATTTTTCCTAGGATCAAAACACCCCATACTGATAAACTGATGAATAATACTGACCAGGTACAGTTCAACAGGAATCTCAGATATAAAATAATGATAATGCTTCTACTGAAAATAAGAAGAAATAAGACAGTGTTAAACCTCAATCTATGTGCAGATATAATGGCTACCTACTCACCTAGTGTTCTGCTTGCACGTGTAGGAACTTTGGTGCAAATTTAGAAAAATTTCCTGTCCAGCTGATGATTCACGAAAAGATACCTTCTCTGGGTGTTTGATGTCCCAGAAGTTGATCTAATCCTAACAGAGCCCCAGCCACGTCTCCCCACACTAAACCAGGCACTACCTAATTATAATTTAACGGTAGTGTGATATCCAGAGATCCAGAATCCAATAGAATCATGTTGCTCTTACGTACAATCAAGTTTATAGAACCTGTTTATTTGTGGAGCAAACCTCCTCAGCTCCTCACAACTCTCCCCGCTTCAAATTCTTATTACTGATTGCTCCTTGTGGTAGACCATTTTTGGAAAAGGAAAAATAATTGCCCTGAATTGAAGGCTGAAAAGGGATGGTGGGATGTTGATTTAAAATTTTTATTGTTTTTGTTTCAATAATCCCATTTTTAACAAAAGACGGGCATGGTTGCAAAATGGCATGAAAGATATAGACAGACACACGAGGATACAATATTCATGTTGGGAGTTTTAACATGTGTCTGCCTGAGCATTTTCAGATGTGAAAAAAGAGATAGATCGCAGACTGATCAGACAGACTTGCTTTATTTTACATTTTATAGCTGCTGTGTATTTTCCCCCTTAAACTAGAAAAAAAAATCCTCACCAATGAGAAGTGGGAGATTGATGGAGGAGTGATATAAAAATTCTAAATAACTGACTTCAAATTTTCAATTTTATAGTTTTCCGAACTGTTTGGAACATTTTCTCCTTTTTAGGTAGAGCTGCTCCGATTTATTTTTTTAATTTTTAAAAATAAAGCCTACCTTCCAAACTGATGACAAATGAAACAGCTCTAACTAATGATATCATTTAGCTCTATTTCATATCTGGAATTAGAACATGTAAGTGTCTTGTCCTTCACATACAGGTATTGCTGTGGGAATGCTGTTTTACAGATTCTGCTCACATTTCATTCTTTGAAAGGTCTCAAGATAAAAAGACCCATTTGACCTTTTATACGCTGCTGAGGGAAGTACACTATTCAAAATCCATCCTTGAATTGTGAGAATCATGATTGTAAAAGCCCAGAGGAAAACAAATGCTTGAGAAAGTCTTCCCTATAAAACAAGGAAAAACCCTGAAATTGAACATCGTAATTAACATGAACAAAGAAGTATACATTTTGTATACAATTCATAACTGAATAACACAAATAACTACAATTTCTCATTAATTTTATGACAGTTTCCACACTCTAGTACACTAACACCCATCTCTTTTTTTCTTGAATATGATTTTTTTTTCTGCAAGGCAACTTAATCTTTATGTTTCAAATTCAGACAGTTTATCCCATATAGCGCATGTAAATGTGCTATTGAGAATATCATTCAGCCCTTCTGCTCCAAAGGATATAAAAAATAATAAATGTAAAGTATCACAGACACAACATTCATCTGCAATCACAAGAAAAAATCACAAAAAAAAAAGCAGACATTATAATTTTTAATTTTTCTATTTGATCTATACCTTAGAGTTCTGTTCATGCTGAAAAACTGAAATGTTTCATATTTTATAGTAAAATATAGTCTATGGAATAAAAGATAATAATGCGAAATATGGTAACTGTCAAGAGCTGTGAAGGACCTGAGAATGCACCCTCCTGGCAAGCTAACAAGTCGGGTTGCTGGTTCTGGTAGAAGGCACCAGACTCCTGAGTCAGAGGCAAAGCACAGTTGATTACTGATAGCAATAGCAGTAGCCAGAGTATCAGCATTTTTGGTGCCAGTTTCCCAGCCCCCTATTCTTGCAAAACGATGCAAAGGGGCGATGTTATTTGACCTTCTTTGTATCATTTTGAAAGAATAGAGGCCTAGAGAGCAAGTTCTCCCTGTTTTTAAAAAAATCAATAAAAATGTTTTAGTGAAAAGATAAGATCTAGGCATGTTATGACAATTGAGTCATTTTAATATAATGTATGAGATAGTTTTTTTTTTTTTTTTCAAATATACATGCAGTGGTATTTACTTCCCATGAGTCAATGACTTGGGCGAGCAGTTCAAGAAGGGTTTTTAGTAAATTCTGGTACATAATTAACCATAGGTACAACAGTGAGCATCTCACTCTCCCCTGGACTACAAGCTTACACCAAGACGAGAAAAACACCAAGATTTTCAGGATACAGGTAAGTCAAGACCCCCTCCAAATAAATAATTAAATACATGTATGTTTTAAAATTAATTTAAACTATCCATAAATCATTTTACTCAATTTGCTTCTTGGGTGCTAATATTCATTCTGTCAAGTGTCAACTATAAAATGTTTACAGTTCAAATAAGAAAAAATCAGACACAGTTAGAATTGGTAACTTACAGAAAACTGTTCAGAAAAACTAGCTATATTCTTAATTCAACATCCCATGAATGATCATCAGTCAACACCTTGGCCAGCAATGTCCTAACTTGACACCCAATGATCTTCTCCATCGGCCTACTTCAAGTACCATCTTCCACAGTCACGCCATAAATTTGTTCTTCATTAGAAACTGTACTCCAGATAATTCCACAATAACACACACACACACACACACACACACACACACACACACACACACACTTAACCTCTTCCCTTTCCAATTGCCTTGTTGCAGTCCCCTCACTGCAACACTTCTTCCTGCATCAAGACATGCAATCCAAGGACACTTCGACTTTCCCTATATCCATCGGCCTCCTCAGTGCTCCACACCTCCCCATCAGTACGATCGGTGCCACCTCCCCCTCTCATTTCTACCTCCAGCTCTGGCTCCATGCTTCATCTGCTCTGTTTCTACTCATCCTTAAGGTCTCATCTTAAATACCACTTTCTTAAGAAGGTTCATCCCAACTTCCAAGCGTGGTGAAGTTCCATTGTTAAACGATCTTATCAGTTCGACGTACTTTTGGTTGCTTTTCTTCAAAAACAATAATTATCATATTGTCATTATGCAACTGTGGATTTAAACATGGTAGGCTTGTTTTATCTTAGTTATAAACTGGCTGAGAGCAGAGATCATGGTTGTTTTATTCTCAACTTTATATCAACTAGCATTATACCTAACACATGGAAGTTACTCAGGAAATATATATGGAATAACACACACACACACACACACACACACACACGCACACGCACACACACACACACACAAACATCAAATTTCCAGTAAATGAATATCTGTATTATGTGGGCAATGTTAAATCAAAAAGAATATTTTGGGTTGTTTTTTTTTTTTTGCTGCCTACCCCAAAACTAATTGCAGCCAATTTTTGAAAAATACAGTGACTTATAAATAGCTTCTTTCTGATTTGTGAGGTAGAACAGTTTCCATTCTCTGCTGGATGTTCATTGGCTGTGACAGACGCCCTACCAAGAGTCTCAGCACTTCTACAGCAGAAAGTGTGAAGAGAAGCAGCAGGGATAAAAGAACATGTGGAAGAAAAGAAAGTCAAAGGGATCTCGCAATTCAAAGATGCCAAGAATAAATTTGCAGTCAGAGACTGTGTAACACAGGAGAGAGGGGGGAGATTCTAGTTTTATTGTAAAGAGCAGAATCCTTTAAAGATAGCTACAATATTAATCAGTGCTCAAAGATGGCTGAAATGCAAAACACCTCCTTCTCATTCAGGGTGTGTGGCTGCAGCATAATTTCCCCAGACTGGGACAATGAAGGAGTCTGACTTCCCTACCTTTCTAATTGCAGCTCCCACCCAACCCCAGACTCCCCAAGGAGGTCAGCTTTATACCCAGCAACACACACAAATCACTATTCATAGCATTTTCAATAGATATCATCATCTCATGCTTGGTGCAACTATGAAAGAAGAGGAAGAAGATGGAGGAAGAAAAAGGAAGAGCTTCAAAGTATTTGCAATGCACCAAAAAAAAAAAAAAAAAAAACCACAAAAAACAAAAAACAAAAACTCCTCTTAATACCAATATACATGAAAAAAAAAATGAATGATAGAAATCACTATAACAATGTGTTTCCTCATTACTCCTTCAGCTGACCAGGCCCAAACCAAGATATATGAGCCACCTGGGCAGCTGTATACTTTAACACACCTTTGCAATGGAAGGATATCTTCGACATTTATTTAGAGAAGAGGCTTCGAATCACATGGGTTGGGACCAGCAAAAGATAGGAAAGGAGCAGAAAATAGAGATGACTGGCAAGATGCTCAACTGCACAGCTATTGTCCTGAGCATTTCAGGTCTGACCCCAAAATTGTGTGTCTTACTCAGAAGCCCTACAAGTAACAGAATCCATCCTCTCCAGTGGCAATTTAGCCTGTTTCTTTGGGATCTCAGCCCCCCGCATTTACAATGGTCTCTTTGAAAGACGCCATGATAGATTTGTATTCAATTTTACAAATAGACAAAGAGGAGTTCAAAGGGCCATCTAATTAACAAAATAGCTGGATCTACACACTTGCCAAAAAATGGAACAAAAAAATCCAAATATACAATCGCGTGAAAGTACGGACTGGTTGGTATAGGCCAAACTGTTGAACGATTTAAATGAGTTGGATTTTTTTCAATCAGTCAATTAAGTACTTCTTAATTCAGTCACTTTGGCAAGATTCAAACTAAATCTTTGAAAATACAACACATTGTAGAAATAGGAAAAACCACAACTTTCTCTTGGCAAAGAAGGTTACAAATAAATCTCCTGATATCCCAGGTATAAAGAAATGTTCTAACAAAATCCGCTTGTATAAAATCAAATCACTGAACTCAGACAGCTGATGTCTTTCTATTTACTCAGAGCAACAAGCGAAAAAGAAGACAGAGCTTTGAATTTATTTAGAAAAGGCTCTGCCTTGGATAGGCAAAAGAGGAAAAAGTACAATATAATTTACTGGTCGATGAATTTGCAAGTAAGGGAGTCTAAAAAGGAAAGACTATGCTGATCCAATGCTCACAGTTTGCTTTTTAAAGTTGTGGGAAAGAGAAATGACAAAGCTTTCTATTTTTGTAAACTTTTGTTCTAAAAAATCAAATTAAAAATAACAATATCCAATCATCTTTAAATTACTTCCACTGAAAACACTACCAAAGGATTTATAATGTTTTTTAAATACTTTAATCTTGTAATTTCTTCCTTGGCCCTGGAAAAAAATGGTTTAAAATAACTTGATTTGCATTTTATTCCTTTACTGCCTTTGTATGCATATATTTTGAAAAGCTTACTTATGGGAAAGCCATTGCATACTTGGCTTTCATCATTTATGAAATCTCTTTACTTCCTTCACTTCAAACTGGCATGTCCTCTGTTTCCAGCAACATGAAAGACTTTCCAATTAGGAACATCTTTTGCTAAAGACATGTTTAAAACATAGCTAAATGTATTTTAAAATACATAACTGAGTACCCAAGAGAGAAAGGGAACTCAGATGCCAGAAACAAGGAGAAGAATGACAGGCAGACCTGGAAACACGTGAGCTGACCCAGTGGCATCGCTAAGTATGGCGATATCCCTAATGACATCTACATCTGTAGCTAAGGCACCCAGAGTACTCTCCATAGAGCTGCAAGCATCAGGCTAATATACAGCAGTCCCTCCCTTATCTGCAATTTCTCTTTCCATAATTTCATTTACCTGTGGTCAACTGGGATCTGAAAATATTAAATAGAAAATTTCAGAAATAAACAATTCATAAGTTTTAAATTGTGTACTGTTCTGAATAGCGTAATGAAATCTCACACATCCCACTCTGTCATAAATCAGCCCTTTGTTCAGCATCTCCACACTGTATATTACCTGCTCGTTAGTCACTTAGTAGCCATCTCCGTTATCAGATTAGTTATCAGAGAGAAAGAAAGACAACATTCACGTAACTTTTATTACAGTATATTGTTATGATTACTCTATTTTGTTTTTTGTTATTGTTGTTAATCTCTTACTGTGCCTAATTTACAAATTAAACTTTATCATTGGTATGTACATCTAGGATAAAACATAATATACATAGGGTTTGGTACTATCCACAGGTTTGGGCATCCATGGGGGTTTTGGAATGTATCCCTCCACAAAAAGGACAGATTATTCTATTATGTCTTCAGGTGAAGACGAAGTCATGACTGAGCACTTACTTATTGAAATATTTATTGTATTAGAGTCGGGGCATTGTATTTTTAAAGCTTGCTTGTATATAGATGACATTGTCAATAATTATTGTTTCAGAATAGAAAAGGAGTTGTAAACTATTGGGTCAAATCATATGAAATTGCTGATATTTTATCATTTTTTAAGTTACAAAATTATTAAATGAGAATATTGGGTCCGATAAGTTTGTTTTGCCCTGTACAACTGACTCTCCTCCTTAGTGAGCTAGGAATGCCTTCATTCGCTTCTCAATTTCCTCATTAATTGTCTTTCTCTCAGTTTATGAGAGCATCTCCCCGAAGAAGATAGCCTCCCACTACCTCGAGTCTCCTGTCTCCTTGCCTCCACCTAGACATCCAGTCATTCAGTTCTATCCCGTTTTCATGGACCTGTAGTGGGGAGCAGAGGAGGGAGTAGGTACCCAGTCCATGAGTGAAGTTGAACATGAAGCCAGGAAGGAACTCGGACCTCATTAGTGCAATTCAAATTCAAAGTCAAGCCATTTCCAAGATCATCAGACCTTTCACACTTCCAAGGATGTTCACCTCATGCTAAATGATTCTGAGAGTCTCTATAATGTTTTCTGCTTTAAGTTATATAAGTCCCCTTTCTGTTATCTAAGCTTGGTGAGTGCCAGGCCCCAAAAAGGGAGTTATGGAAGAAGGTAAAAATCCCTTCCACATTTATTTGTATGGAAACTTCACTTTTCAACTATATGCCAGATGTAAAAGGGGTTCTTGCTCTAGTGCCATCTGTCATCTCAAAGCTAGCATCAATTCACATAATGATATATGTGAGAAAAAATAAATAAAATGTAGGAAAAAATAAGTAAAATGACCGAGTTTTAAATCTTGTCAGTGTTGTTACGGACTGTGCTTAACTTCCTGAATTATGATTTTCTTGTCGATAAAGTGGAACTTAGGCCACGCTTAGGCACACAAATTCATTGTAAGGATCAAATAAAATAAAGTCTGTGAAGTATTTTGAAATGCCAAGGTACAACCACGTGATCAGGGAAATTTACATAGAGAGCAGAGTTGGGATATCATAGTGGTAGAAAAACCAGAGAGAAAACTAGAGTGGGCCAAAGTGAAGGATTCCAGAAGTTCAATTCCAAAAAGAATATTTAATCAGGACAAAATAAAAGAGTCTACTGAAGTCACACTCACAGCCACCATATATAAGCATAATGACAGCCACTTCCTTAGAAAGATCCACTGACTCATGAATGTCCTCCAGATCCAACACTCTCCTAGGCGCACATCCAGATTAACAGCATCTCTTCCACTGAGGCTTGAGGGTGGGCTCTGTGGCAGCCAGAAACCTCTCAGCATTCACTGCACTCCCTCTATACAGCATGGAGAAAAAGGAGATTTGAGTCTTTCGTGTGGGTAAGTTTTATGCCAAGACATTTAAAGTCTCATTAGGACCTGCAAGATTCAACTTCAAATACTGCACTATTTCCTTATATAGTAATCACCTTAGTAAACATTTCTTATATTGAAATAATCAAGTGATAAATTTTGCTATTGAGGTACAGTCTTCGTTGCTGTATATAACCGGAGCATAAATTGCCAGGGAATATAATTTTGTTTAAACTTTTGGTGTGCTAATTTAATTTGTAAACTTTCTTTGTCACGTAAATTCTCACTTTTCTTTGTGATAGTCTCACCTGAATCTCCTGGAAAAACAGATGAAGATTTCCTTATTGGCTATTAGGTTGGAAGGACATAGCTGCTCCCAAACTTCTTAAACAGTAACCCAAGGGACTTCAGGTTTCAGGTAGAAAGCAGTTGGTTGCAGCAGGGCACATTCTGGCTAGACCAACTAAAATATTAGTTGATTTCAAAAAATCACATTTAAAGAGGTCAGAGAATTGTGGAAACAGAAATAAATGAACAAAAATTCCAGAGAGCAGAGATCTTCACAGGCTGTTTTCTTCCCTGGGGCATCTGCCAATTCTGAGCACAGTCCGAATATCAGACCTGGTCCACGCAGAGGGACTGCAGGAGGCAGAGAAGCAGCAAAGCTTTTGGCATTCATACAAGGAAACACAACCATTGGCAAACTAAAGTATCTCTAAATTCTTGGCCGGTTTTGCCCATAGTATTTTTGTTGAATTCTGTGGCTGAACACAAGGCTAGTAAGCTTCTGTAAGTGAAACTAAATTCCCCAGTAATCCCATTATTGGAGAAAAGGTGCCTCTTGAGAAAAAGGGCCTGGCTCAGAAAGATGCCTGGTCTCCCCAAGATGTCTGTTAAATTTGGAAGTAGTATGTGGCAACATGCTAAAGAACGGACCTGACTTTCCACAGCTTTTCAGAGCTCTCGATCAAAAGTGCAGGGAACACAAGTCTGAGAGGAAAAGGCAGAACTGGAGGTGGAGAGAGTCTTACTAAAATTCCCATCCCTGATGCAGATGCCGTGTGGTTGATTGAGGTGATCAGCTCCTCACCTCGCCTGCCTCAGAGGACAAACAGAGCCTTATCTAGTAGAAATGGCATCATACAGAGCTTTGACGCTTGCTTTGTACATAAAATCTGGCTACAATAATAAATTACTGACATGAAAAGAAGCAGGAAAATCTGACTAGTAACCAAGTAGAACAAACAATGTAAGCAGATATAAGGGGAAAAAAATGAATATGGTAGTGAGCATTCAAACACTTCGATACAATGATTAATACGTTAAAGAAATTGGAAGAAAATATGAACAAAAGTGATGAAAGGATGTGGAATTTCACCAAAGAGTTAGAATCCATTGAAAAGTAATCATTCTAAGACTGAAAAATACAGCATTTGAAATTAAGACCTCTTTGGTTGACTTTAACAGCAAAGCAAAAGACTAATTAAATGATCCCAAAGACCGATCAGTATCAAATATTTGACTAAGGCTCAGTGAGGACAAAATATACATATCGTTCACATATAGGTCATAGTACAAAACTCTACATCCTTATCATTAGAGTTAACAGAGGAAGAATAAAGAAAAAAATATGGCAGGATAAATATATGAAGAAAACACAGTCAAGGATTTTTCAAAGTTCTTAAAAAGAGCGATCCTCATATTCAAGAATCTCAGCTAACTCCAAATAAAATGAATATAGGAAAACCATGACCAAGCACATAACCATCAAACAGATGAAGACAAAGGATTTTTCCTGATTCCAGAGCCCTGGCTTCAAATAATTTATCAGCAATACGACCTTCAGCGAGCTACTTAACTTCTTTACCCCTCACTTTTCTTCATTTATTAAAAAGAGGCAGGGTTATTATCTGCCACGGATGGCTGTCATGCAGATTAAATGTGTATAGATATGTCTACAAACACTTAATGCTCACAACAGTCATTTGTACACACACATACACACGTACATATAAATGTATATGTACATATACATATATAGTCGGTCCTCATTAGTTGCAGATTCTGTGTGTGTGAATTTGCCTCCTTGCTTAAATTTACTTGTAACCCCCAAACCGATACTTATGGCTCTTCTGTGGTCATTTGCAGATGTGCACAGGTGGCAAAACGTTTGAACGCCCGATGCCCATGTTCTCAGTCAGCTTGAACAAGACCATTCCCTGCCTTCTTATTTGTGTTTTCATAATGCAAACAAGTGTTCTTTCTTTAAAAAAAAAAAAAAACATTAAAAAAAACATATTTAATGCCACAGTTTTCACCTTTTTGTGCTTTCTGTTGGTGATTTTGCTATTTAAAATGGCCCACAAGGCAGTGCCACAGTCCTTATTTTAAACCCAAATGGAATGTGCTACATATTATTTTTTAATGCTGCTCATTTTAAAAGGGAAAGTAACTTCCATAACTTCAAAACAAGACCGAGTAAAAAATACATAAATCGTGTGTTTATTGTTCGAAGACCTTAGCCGCTTTTCAAAAATAATAGAAACTATTCATTTCAAACCGTCCTATAAGTGAGAGAAATAAAACTGAGCTCAAGAAGAATCTCCATGCTTGACTAATATGAGTAAATTGGAACATTGAGAATGTAATTCCAAAGGAAAAGAGTTAAGAATATAAAGCCCTTCACAAATACAGAGGACGATCAGGTGACAGCCAGAGGGGAGGGGGGGGTGGACTGGGAGAAAGGAGTAAAGGGTTAAAGAAGTACAAATTAGTAGTTGATAGAGGGTCACGGGGATGGGGAGCACGGCATAGGGAATGGAGTCGGCAGTAATGTAATGGCTAGGTGGAGAGCCAGAGGAGAGAAAGAGCAATTAGGGGGATTGTTTTATAAACTATATAAGTGTCTAACCAATATACTGTATGCTTGAAACCAATAATAAAATAAATGTTTTTTAATGAATATAAAAACTTAGCTCTTACTCTAAGTATTACCTTTGGATAGCACAGATATACACTCTAGAATGCTTGGCTGAGGTTGTTCACGATACCAGAATTACAGAGAATCGGACACAAATTTGGGGTGACATCTGAGGTGAAGAGTCAACACTTACTGAGCCCTTAATAGGCACCAGGCATTATTCTAAACTCTTTACAGAGATCACCATGGATGTAAAATAAACTTTATTTGGATATGATCATACATGGAGATGAAAAATGAACTCACTCATTACCTGACCCTCCATACTGTAAATCACTTCATCAAATCAGAAAATGTCCTCAGTTCCATTTAAACTCCTTTTTCTGTTTAGAGATAAACATTTATTCTAGCTGTCGGCTTCTGGATTTGGGCGAGAGTGTTGCAGATACCAAGGGATTCACTTCAGTTCCTATTAAGCCCTGTTTTCACAGACCAATCCTGCTGTCCCCTCTCCACGTCTCTCCGAAATTGCCAATCCCTCTCCCTTCCCCCATCGCCTCCCCAACAGCAAAACCGGCTGTGAAACAGGACATGGTCCCCTGACTTTTCCCTTCCAACACACAAATCCATTTCTTCCTAAACTGTTTCTGCTAATAACTTTGGGAAACAGGGATAATTAAAATCATACACATGAAGGAATTTAAAAACTCATAATATTCTTGGAGCAGTGCCTTCCAGTGACACTTCTCCCTGTCTCTGAAATTATAGTTAAGTTCAGTTGGGATTCTGGACCTTGATTAAAATAAGCTCTGCTGGTGCCATGAAAATATCTGGAGTCTTTGGGCTCCGAGTGCTCAATTCACAACTCAGAGGCCCCCCAGGAAAAAATCTCTGCTCTGCCTCTATGAGCTATTTCCTCCATAACATGGGACTCTCCAAGGGAAATGATCTATCAGCACTTGGCACCTCTCATACACTTGGCCCCTCGGAGGAAGGAGGAAAAATAAGATTTGGAACAGAAAGGTTCTCAAAATCTAATAAGGTGACATTTTGTCCTAGCCCCTTTGGATGGTCCCATGTACCATCTATTATAAATAAATCTATAAAATAAGAATTTTGCCATTTATTAAGAAATCCTGAAGTTTTCAACTTTCAAACCAACTATACATATCTCCCACTTCAGCCAACTGAGTTATTTTTCCAAACTAGACACATAGGGGTTATCTTTCTCTCCTTTATCTTTTCATTAAATTAAGCTTATTATTTATTTTTCTTATTTTCTTATATATTTTATAGGGTCATTCTTTCATCCTTACTCATTTTCTTTTTTCTGTTGAATGTAACTATTTACTATCTATATGTAGTCACCCTTGAAATATCTTGAAGGAAACGGAAACCGTTTGATGTTTAAAAAGTTTTCTTTCTGTACTGATTTCTAATTTGATTTTAATGATTGCTCACTCTATTGTTTTATATTAATACTTATTTTTTTGCCTTAAATAATTTTACCTCCCACGAAGTAGAGTTGTTTTGTTTTTGTTTTTGTTTGTTTGTTTAGCGATCCCTGCTTACCTCTTTCTAAACACAATAAAATAGGAAAAGGAGAATTATTTAATATGTCCCTTCCACTATTCTGTCTTTGATTCTTGGCATTTCACATCAAAAGCAAGCACCTAGAGCAGCATAGCAGTTAGCAACTTTTATCACTTTTCATCCCTTCCTTCCTGTTAGTGGACCTGCCTAAAGAACACTTCGCTCTGACTGCTGAGAGGTGTCAGTACTCAGAAAGGAAGTTTAAAATTATGTAAGAAACGAGCGCAATGACCCCTATTTCCTTGTCTCCTTGGTAAATAATTTGTGGTTTTCTGAAACTGGAAGCGTATTTTAGAGTTCAAGCAAGCTTGGCAATAAATTGTCCCAAGGCTCATAAAAGTGTGCACACGGGTGTTGCAGACACCAAACCAAATAATGAAAGTGAAGTGAAACCAAATCGGAGCCAATACATGGATGCTCACAGCGTCCCTCAGTACCGGAACCACAGACGCTGCGGTCTGTCTTCCCCTGTGTACCATAAACTCTGTAATATTAAACAGTTCAGTGGTTAGGTAAGCTGTTCAAGTGGCCTTCTTTTTTTTTTTTTTTTTTTTTAACTTTCAAAACCTCTCTACACTCAGTTTTGACTACTTTAATAAGAGACATAGGTTATGGGTGGAGACCTAGAATCCCAGAATGTCTCGAGGCCTACCAAGGCCATTGTCCATTGCCTCTTGTCTTCCACGTGTGCGGAGGAAGGTTGGGAAGGGAAGTCAGAGTTAATAATAAAGACATTATGAGGATAGAGGTGAGAAAAGAAACAGAAACCAAACTTAGTGAACTTAGTAGGCTACGAATCATTGGGAGTAAGAGGAAATTGGTTCAGACATATACTGTTCAGTTTTATTTCCCTTTTTAGTGACACATTAAGTGATTGTCCCAAGAACTCCTAAAAGTTAGTGAAAAGGAGCCCCAACTAGAATACAGAACTTGAGACGGTGAGTCCACTGCTCACTGAACGCATGCCCAGGTCACGAACCCTTACAACGAGATCCCCTGCATTCACCCACGCCCTCCTTCCGCTTTTTCCCAAGGCATCTAACAGAATGATCCCATTTAAAACAAGGCAGATAACAAAGCGTATTCACTTCTCTGATCAAACTACTCAATGGACCTAGATATCACACAGAGAAAGAGGCAAAGTCCTTATGGTAGCTTCCAGAGTCATTCACCATCTGGTCAGCCCACACTTTCACCCAGCCCGATGCCTGACATCTCAGATCTTGCCTCCCACTGGACCCCTTTTCCACTCTGTTCCCACCACAAGGGGCTCCCTGTTGCCTCAATGTCTTTGCACATGTCATTTCCCCGCTATTCCTCCAGATATCGCCGGGACTTAGTCTCTCACTTCTTTTAAGTCTCTGCCCAAATATCATTTTCCCAGTGAGGCCATTCTGACCATCTTATCTAAACTTATAAACTATAAATCTCCAAGACTCCTTATCTTTCCCACCCCACTCTGCTTTTTTCCTACATCGTTCTTATCGCCTTCTCATGTTTCATATGGTATTTATTTTTGTCTCCTTCATCGTAATGTAAACTCTCTGATGCCAAGAGGTATGCTCTCTTTTGCTCACTGCTAAATCCCAGCATCAAAAATAATGCCTAATCCACAGAAGGACTCAACCACTGTTTATAGAGCAAATGAGTAGAACAGAAAGACAATTAACACTTTGTTCATGCCTCAATGTCATCACTAGCTAGCTTTCTGATCTTAGACAGATAATTGATATCTCGGATAACTAACTAGCTTTCTGACCTTAAAGATATAGCTGCTCTGAGCCACTGTTTTCTCATTTGAAGATAATCATTCTTCTCCTAAGGACCACATGAGGTAATAATACAAAAGCACTCTGATGAAGTATTTAATGTACATAATGTAAAGCTATGATTAGAAAATTTGTTGGTTTAATTAGCAACTTCTCATAAAATAAACAACACAATTCATCCAAAAGAAAGAACATGTATTTCTACATATATAAAGATAACATATTTATATCTCTATCTCTATATCAATGTCTATATCTCTCTATCCATATGGAGACAAAGAGGGGGAGACACAGAGAGAGAGAGGTGGGGAGAGAGAAAAAGAGAGAGAGAGAGAGAGAGAGAGAGAGAGAGAGAAGGAAATAAGCAAATCCATGGGTATACTTGAGAATAGATTTGTGCAATGACCTTTTTTTCCCCAATTAAGAAGTTAAGGAAGGAATGGGAACTGACAAAAACAAGTCTGAATCACAATATTATACTTAATTAAGGTTCCCTCTTTTAATTTAATGGCTAAAATCATTATGACTTCCTCTTATGAAACAAATTATTTGGCAGAACGCAAGTTCCTTGGGGGCCAGGAATTTTGAAACGTTCATCAGTAAATCCTCTAGGTCTAACAGAAAATGGTTTGCTCAACATTTGAATGAATAAGTAGCCAGCAGAAGCAGTGAACAACTGTAGTAGAAAAACAGAGACATTTTAGAATAAAGGCTGTGCGATATCAGAAATTGCCTATCTGGAAGCCATCTCTTCCTTAATTTGGGACTTTAAGGGTGAGTGGACATTTTTGAAAAGGTACACGATGGTTCCTTTGCAGTTCAGCACAAGCCATGGTAGATTCAGGGTGTCCTGGACAAAGGGAGCCTTGAGTGGGCGACAGGAGAGTTGGGGGAGGGAGATGGTGGGAAGCAATAACCATGAGGGTGTTTGGTAATTACAGTTTGTTTGATCCAGCCGATATTTTTTTCAGAATCCTAAAAGGTTGGCATTTGATTGCCTACTTAATCATTTAAATCCTCATGGGCATTTAACCTGTTCAACCTAAAATTTAAATCAAAAAAGAAAAAAGGGAGGAGGGATTGATGAATAAATCTCTTACTATGGCTGCCTTGAAAAATAAAACACTACAAAATTAAAATCAAACAGAATTAAAGACTACTGAAAATTAACCTGCTAATATTGACATTTCTCCAAGAAAAATCAGCTTTAAAGAAATTGAATAATAAGTAGAGAGATCAAGTGTTCTTTTACTGTTCTTTTTGATCTTTTCACTGCTCCAACTTTACTTTAATAACGTGTCCAAAGACTGATTCAACCTCTCTTCCACTTTAATAAAGGTTCATTAGTGGATTAGGAGAGATTTGAAACTGAGCCCAGTGGAGTCAGCAGAGACAAGTTCCAAACAGCCACTCAGCTCATTTTGAAAAGTACCAAGCTAGCAACCTGGAAAAGATCCACCAATAAAATTGAGTTGTTTGTACTTGTGTACGTGAAGCCCCACTGGACAGACACACCATGTCCACTTCGGGCAAGAGCGGCAACATTACCCATTGAAATTAACAAGGCAAAGATTGTTGTATTCCATTTAAGTTCATCCCAACAAAGTAAACACAGCCCATCAGCATGGAAAATAATGAGAAAACTGACCATGCGGCATATATTATCGTGATAAAAAAAAAAAGCAAATAAGTGCCGCCACCTGGTCTCTACTACTCTAATATCTCATTGTTCCCTTTGAAATCTGCAAAGTCCATCTCAATATAAGCATGTCCCACAGTCTCACTGGTCTACGAAGAGATCAGTCACAGAATGGAACTGCAGAGTGAATTGCTGACTTCTTTCTTCTCCCCGTTTCCACAAGCCTTCTCAAAATTATTTCCCAAACTGATGACAGCTTACGAAAATACTACAACTTCTGCTAATATTACCAAAAAACGTGAGAATAATAATAACTAACATTTAAGAACTTATTATGGATCTTTCTAAGAACTTTAGAGTTATTAGCTCATTTAATATTCAAAACAACCCTATAACACACTATAATAGATACTCTTGGTTGTCTGATTCAACCGATAACTATAATCCCCTTGGTTACTCAATTTTGACAAATGTACCACAGCAATGTAAGGGTGGCCATGAGATATAAGTTAGGCCCATGAAACATAAGCGAAATTCTGATTTGGAACTTTGAAGAAAGCTTTGATTTTCGGAGAAAAGGGCAGACAGCTAAAATTCCACCAGTGCTCTCTCGCCTTCTTCCTATATGAAAAATGGAACCACACACCAAGTGTGACAGAGACAAAAAAATTAGAATCTCATTTCTCTGCCCCTGTTGATCAGCAGCACCAGCTCTTTGGACTTTTCTTGAAGCCATAGTTCTGTCACTTGCAACCAGAGGTATTCCTAACAAGTGCTGTTATTGTTCCCATTTATAGATGAGAAATCTGAGGCACAAAAGTATTAGGCAATTTGTCCGAGATCATCAGGCGGTAAATGGAAAGCTTGGGTTTAAACCCAGGCTCTCTTTCTCCACATCCCCTATATGTGATATGCTGTGATGCTCCTGACGACAGTTAGCTTAGAAATATAGTTATTTTTATATCAACCTAAAGCATGGATTTTTTCTCAAACTTTAAAAAAATATAGCCATTATCACAATTATTTTACTCAGTCTCTACACGATTTACTCGTCAGATACCCAAGACACGTTTTAGATCACCTCACCTCACCTTGCATCTCTGTTTTCACCTCTCCCAGGGAAAGCATTCATCCTGGATCTAGCCATGTTTTCCTTTAATTCTTTAATCTTAAATTATTTTAATATGTAGCACATGCCAGTAAACCAAAACTTTCCTAAGTGTACTCATCTGTGAGATATGGAAGAAAGGGGAAGAGAAGGGTAAGGGGTGGAAAAGGGAGAAAGGAGGAGGGAGAAAAAGAAAGAAGGAACGGAAGAAAAAGAAATATCGTTGTTAACTAACTTTTCCAGATTTAATACATTATATTGTGGTTACCTTTTTTAAACTTTCTATTTGAAAATGATTTCGAAGTTACCGAAATTTGCAAAAAAAAATAATAATAATAATACAAAGATCAGCCATTTCATCTTCATAGATTATGCTGTTATTAAAAGTCTCCCCCATTTGGATGAAAGTTATGGCCAGTATTCCATGAGGAAAGTGACAAAAGTTAGAGACCCGTGGGACCCCTCTGCAGAAGGCGAGTGGGAGAAGGTAGTTAGTCAAGGCAGTGCTCACAAGGCTGAATGGCTGCACACAAGGAGCTTGGGTCTTTGTGGAAGGACATCCTGGATCATGGTCATGAGCTAGTCTAAGATGATAGCCAAGACAAATGTCTCCAAGGTCTGCTTGTGTATTTCTTTTTCTGAATATGTTTGTTTGGGGACTCATTTATGAAAACACAATGTTCCTGCTCTTGGCAGTTGACCAGGTACACTAAGACCCATAGTCTACCCCATCCCCCCACTAAAAAAAAAGGTTTACCCCATTTGCTATAGATGATAGATAGAAGAGAGAGAGAGAGATTTAATTTTTTAACCTGGTTATTTACCCCTAAATACTTTAGAGTGTATTTCCTAAGTAAATGAATATTTTCTTATATAACCATTGTCTAGAATATGTCTACCAACCATATTCTAATCTTGTTACTTGACCTAATAACATCATTTTTAGCATTTTCTCCCTCCAGTGCAGACTTGTTGAGGCTTCGTTGTAAAAACTCTTTTTGTCATTGTTGCTGTTGTTGTTTTTGTTTCTATTAAGTAAATTCTTTGGTGAAGTACTCATCAGTCCCTTGAATAGTGGTCAACCCATGGCCATCCTCCCAGGATACAGACTTGTAAGAACAGTCCACATTTTACCTAATCTCTCTCACACCTACCCTCTCTTTTATTCTTTTTATTTCTTTTTGTCTTAGGAAGTAAACAGAAGCCAATGCAGACTTTAGACCCAAGTAAGCTAGGCTCCTGCCTGGGTTCTTCTGCTTAGGGAGTCCTGAACTTTCCTTTGCCTTCCATGAAATTTTCTAAGACTCCTCACCCCCACCCCTCTGGTGCCCAGACCTGGCTGGAGTTGGTAGTGCTTTCTGGGCACGTTCCCTGAGCCTGGGTAGGAGCCGACATGTCCCAGTCCCTGTTTTCACCCTGTAGGCTTCTCTCCAGCCCTCTACCTTGTGCATGGGGTGGATCCAATACCTCAAAGAGCTCTGGAACGTGTGCCTGTGGGGTCATTGTGGGGCCTCGGGGCTGAGCTGCAGCAGCCTGATGAGTATCAATTCAGCTGACAGGCACAGTATTGCTTTCATGGGATGAGACTGAGCTACTAGAATGATGCTGACACTCTAATTTTGAGTGATTCTCACTCACTTGGACACAGGATGAATTCAGGACTCTGAGCTCCCAACAACCCACAGCCGAACCTTGAGTTTGAGCTGCATGTGTGGTTTCCTGCATACTCAATCACCCATCATAGTCCCACTGTGGTGCTACAGGGCCCAAAGTGGCAGACGTCACTTACCTTGTGCAACTTCCCCCAACTCCTCACTACTGGCACCCAGGGCAGTTGCCTCATCTCTCTGCAGGCTCTGCACCACATGCAATACGGTCCTTGGGGGTGGCCCCACCCATGTTCTCCAAACCTTTCTAGACTGTTGCTATGCAACATGAATAGGCCCCTCCAATCCATGTCCTCTCTTGTCACCAACTGATATGATGACTGTGCTGCCCTGGGTTAAGCTGAGTCAGATGAGAGTCAGGAATTCCTTGCATAAATGTGATCATTCTTCTTGCTCTATCTACAGATCCCTCCCCTACCCATCCCACTGGTGACAGTGGGTAAGAACCAGGGGTGCAATCCACATGGAGAGATATCCCATCTTAGAAATGTTTAGATTACAACCTGAAGAGTTCAAGAAAAGACACAGCTGGAAAATCTGTTATCTATATTTATGCAATAAATTTCCAAATGATAAATTTAACATGACCTTGCAATAAGTTATTGTTTACTTTTTCTTGTATTTGTGGTCATCTTCAAAAATGCAGAGGAACAATCTTTGAAAGAGCCATCAGAAGCCAGCACTCACTGGCAGCATGATGGATGATTTGCCATCATAAATAGCGATCTAACCAGCATGAAACAAATGGCATTAGGACACTTACAGTCAAAAAGAGCTATAATTAACAGCACTGTTACCTTTTTCTCACAGTGGGAGATATGAAATTACACAGTAACAGCACATTGGACAGTAAAGAATATGAAAAGGTGATTCCTGGATCTAAACTGAAAGAGATAGTGTCTGGATACCAGAAAAAATCAAGTGCTCTGATTATACAACAAGCAAATACATCAGTACCTCTACCCATTATCCTAAATCTTTAGTGATAAATCAATATGCTTCACACATGTTAACAAATTTTGCAAAGTATTTTTCAATGAAATTGATTATATAAATGGGGAACCCACAAAAAAAGTGTTTGTACAGGGTCCCACATGCCCTAGGCAGCCCTGAAGCAAGAGGTGGGGTATAGATAATCACCATGTCCCAATTCTAACAAACGTATCACAAAGAACAAGAATATCACGAAGATGATGGATTGTTCCAGTATCCTGATCAATGAATGCCCCTTTCCTTTTAAGAATTATGAGAAGTAGATGATTTACAATCAGACGATTTGTCTAGAATAAAAGTCTTAGATTCTCTAATAGGCAGCAATGCCAATTGAAGCTTGAGGCTTACATAAGAGACACTCTGACTTCAGCCCAAAAGGGTGAAGTCACCAAGGCCACATAAACACCTTTTGACCACAGAAGAAAAAAATAGGGAAAACATGGCTTTGCAGTTAGCTGTACAGCTTGAAGTAATAGCTCGTGAGGGATAGGCTACTAGAGAATGAAGTTTACACTAACATTACTGCAGGCTAAGGAGAAGAAAACAGTTCATCACGACAAGAAGCTGCCATAGCAACGTCTAGGACGTCATGATTTCATTAACCATCGAAACAAAACTTGGAGTGAGGGGCTGGGGGAAGTTGCACAGGGTAAACTAGGACACAGCTAGTCTTTGTTCTTTGGCAAGGGGTTTTTTTCTTTCCACTACTTTTGTACCTAGGTACCTGACACATTCCCTGGTCACCGAGTCTATTGCTCTGCCCCATGGAGCTCAGCCAAATGCAGTACGTTCAGTTCCTCACTCACAGCAACACTTGCACACTCAGAAGTGCTAACCTATGCATGGGTTCTTCTGCCATCATTTTCATTGTTTTGAAGCATAGTTATTCTCCCCTTTGTTTTGTCTTAATTATGTCTATTGGTATCTCCACTCACTTTTTCCCAAAGAACAGTGAGAAATGCATAAGCGCAGAGCGGCAGAAACATAACCCACTGCTACTTCTATTTTTTGGGGTTCCTCACTCAGAAGTGCTAACCTATGCATGGGTTCTTCTGCCATCATTTTCATTGTTTTGAAGCATAGTTATTCTCCCCTTTGTTTTGTCTTAATTATGTCTATTGGTATCTCCACTCACTTTTTCCCAAAGAACAGTGAGAAATGCATAAGCGCAGAGCGGCAGAAACATAACCCACTGCTACTTCTATTTTTTGGAATCCCTTGCTTAGGTCAGGCTATCACTTGCTGTTTTAATAGTCCATCAGGAAGAATCACAAAAGTAAATACATTCTATTTGCAATAGAACTCTAATCTCCACCATTACCGGAAACCACAATTAATTCAAACAAAAGGTATATGCAGTGACTAACACTGAAAGAAGCCAAGTTATGCTCTTCATCCTTTACTTAGTAAAGCATCCTCTCCTGAGGGGTACTAATCTCATTATTTCTGTCACTAGCCAAAATCTGACAGAGGATGCAGCTTCATTTAGCAAACTTCTGACACTACAGGGAGAAAGGAAAATAATAAAGAAAAATTAAAATTAAAGAGTATGGTACAAGGAAACGGTGAGAGAGAGAGAGAGAAGGAAAAATAAAAGAAAGAGGTGCATCTGACAGGAGGGGGTGGGGAGCCACCAGCAATGACCCAGAGGACTCTAGGGCATAGTTTCCTGCCAGGTGTTATATCTGTGGTGTGTATACCAGGAATGCAAGCACTGAGGTTGTCTTGAAAATGAATTGACTCATGAGGATTGCCTACCTCGCTCAACACGTATGTAAAATTTCAAGACTAATTGTTACCAATCAGTGTTAGCTTTCATTGTTTCCATTGTTGCATTTCATTATCCCTCTTTTAATAAAAGTGAAAGCTGTGATGCAGTGAAAATGAAGCTGGGTTCGCCTAGCACAATACCCTTTACTCCTGCAATTCTATTAACATAACAATAATGTGCCAAATGCCATAACACCAATGCCAGACAGAAGACTTAAAATACATTGTTTTCATTCTGGCTTTTCAAAGACTTTGGTATATGAGGATTGTTGCTGCAATTGTTTTTCGGGAGTATGTAAATAATAGCATTTATTAAGTCTTTATGATGCTCTGATATGCTCTAAGGTACTTGAAACGCAATAATGTATGGAAACCTCACAACAGCCCTACCCTCGCTTTGCAGAGAAGGCAACTGAGGTGAGACTAAGCAACTCTTTCAAAGTGTCACAGCTAGTGTTGGAGCTGGGTTATAACTACAAAGCATCATATTCAAAGGTATTTTTGAACTCTCAGACATTTCAAAACATTAAATAAATTAGCATCAGCTAGTGAAAAAAAAAACCCACAACTTCTTGATTTAGTTCTGCTTTCTGCATCTGCAATTAATGTCATTCATCTACAAAATAAATATGTTTCTTTACTTTCCTGATTTTTAGAGTGCCATGTTCCTCTGGATTTGGAGAAAGCTGAATAGCAGTAATTCAGGAAACAAACACCTGGTGGAATCTAGCCCCGCTGTCATGGATAGATTAGGACTTGTCCAGCATCCATAATACCCTCAGAACTGGACAGAACGTGTAAGAACATTGTTCCTGCCCCATCCTCTAATATAAGTCAGAGTGCCTCTCTCAAAAAAAAACAAAGAACAAAACAAACAAACAAACAAACAAAAACAAACAGCAGAACTTTCTATTGCCTGTGTCGCATCATATGCTGTTAGGTATATTCACGAGGTTTTTTATGTTTTACTTGGCACCCCAAAATAAAAACCAACGGAAGTTGCCAAGTAGCCCCATGCCACTTTCCCAGTGAGGCTGATGAGGTGTGGGGTGCTGTTCTTATTTAATTCTGGGAACTAATGCACAAAAGGGAAACCTGATCCTAGAAAACTGTATGTACCTCTGGGACAGCGTCACCTTTCGGTGTCACAATCTTTAAATACCTATGGAATTCACGCTTTTCTAATGTAATTATGGGCTAATATCACATCTGCACACAAACTTCGCAAGGCAGTAAAATGGGCATAAATCAATTACAGCAGTCAAGAAAAATCAAAGATGCATTTCTTGGGTAGCTGCTTGCCCACATACCTGTTTAGAAAAATTTCTCCTACCTTTTGAGTCTGTCTCCAAGTCTAATAATCTAAATCAAAAAAAATAGAGAAAGAGACCATTCCTTCATTTCCATGTCTATTTTTTTCTAAGCAGCGCTCCAAACTCAGTTTTAGGACTTTGTCTCAAGAAAGATTCTCTTAACAGTAATATTCAAATAAATGTAGAAATATTTAAATATGAATAACCAATTGTCAGTAGGCTTTTCGGTTTGTACTATCCCATATATTATTCTTATAAAACTCCAAACAACACTGTGAAAGGTCAGGTCATGTGATTATCAACACTTAGCACATATGAAAAGTGTGAAGTGAGAGGTGATATAACATGATTCCTTGTCACATGTCTAGCAGGTATTACAGTAAAGATTCAAACCCAGATTTTCTGAGGCTGAAATGAACAGCAAAAATACATTTTAATATTTATTAGTTTGGTTCATAGTCTCATGAATTTTATTAAATAAAAATCGAGAAAATACTCCAATGGTAGACTGTAAGCATTTCCTTGAGGTATTTCCTATAAATTCAAACATACTACAACTTAACCACCACATAAAAGGCAAAGGAACAAAACCAGACTCAAAATGAAAACCAACAGTTATTTTTACTGCCCACGCTGTATAAAAGGCAAGAGGAAGAAAAAGCTGGAAGATCAAATGACAAAGAACTTTCTAAATCTGTCACTTAGTAACATATTGCCACATTCTTATTGTTTTTACCCCAAGAAGTTTAAATGCTGCATTTCTACATCCCACTCCTGAAGGGTTCATTTCCTTTTCTCTGTGTCTCTGTGTCTCTCTGTGTCTCTGTGTACAAATGGCAGGATTTCATTCTTTTTTATGCTTGAGTACTATCCCCCTCCCTCCCCCTCCCTCTCCCTCTCCCTCTCTCTCTCTCTCTCGCCCTCCCCCCCTCTCTCTCTCTCTCTCGCGCTCTCTCTCTCTCTCTCTCCCTGTCTTTCTCTCTCTTCCTGACCCCACCACCATTTGGGAGAATGATACACTTACCGATTAATACATGTATAATTAAGAAAAGTAAAAAGAACTGTTTTTCCATCATTGGCATTTTCTGTTTTTCTCCTAGTTTTACTTATTTTCTAAGGATGACATTGTCTAATGAAGACACAGAGACATAGAGAACATGACTTAAGCCTGGAGAAATGCATATGTACCCACAAAATCCCACCACTGAGCTTCCTCCTTTTTCATATCTGCATTTCAAACCACCCGTAAAATATTTGTGGGCAGCTGGTAATTATCTCCAAATTCATCTTTAACCTTCTGAAGCCACATTAGCTGATGGGGTTTCGGCATTTGTTGAATAGAAAACAGATCAATATAGCCCATATTTTGAAGGGCATCAAATTCTCCCTGTCAGGAGCAGCGAGGCTGTGGGGCCAGAGGAGAGCCAGCAGCCATCAGATCAAACCCCGCTGAGCTGCCCCGCTGGACAGAATAGAATCTTTCTGACAGTTGCGTGGCATTACTCACCTGACAGAGGTTGACAGAGTGTGCTGAGGCTGGGCACTCAGAAATCCATCAACCTAGACCAATAAATCATGGCCAAAGACCAAACTGATCACAGTCTGTGGGAGGTCAGAGCAATCCCCTCAATACCCTGTGATTAAACCTCAGGGGCTTCTGAAATGAAATGTCTGCAGGTAGGATCATTCCAGCATCCAGGTCCTTCAACGAACTCTTGGGCAAGATTACAGGAGATGCTCCCTTCCCACAGCCTTTATCTCTGTAACAACTGAGTCTTTTTCAATAATAAAGAGATATCTTTCTTATTGGAAAAAAAAGTAAGAGGCTTAAAAATTACTTCTAACTCAATGTTCTTTCTAGTTTATTGGTATACCTTGCATAACATGTACAAATAAAAAGTATCCTGCTTAGGTTTAAACTGAGTCATGACAATTCAGGACTGAGATGCTTTCAAGTACTGCTGAGAATGAAGTCCATCCAGTGCATTTCAAATGATGACCTCATTGTGAAATATGAGTAAGTTCTGTTAGGGTCTTAGATCTGTTTCTGGGTTACATTTCATAAAGGCTATGCCATTCAAAACCAGGAGTAACATGATAATGCGAGTGAGTAAAATGTATAATTGTACACTGTTATGAGCTGAATTGTGTCCCGCAAAAGTCATATGTGGAAGCCCTAACCCTTAGCACCTCAGAATATGACTGTACTTGGAAATAAGGCTTTAAAAAAGTAATTAAGGTAAAATAAGGTCATATGAGTGGTCCCTTAACCAATCTGACTAATGTCTTTAAAAGAGAAGATTTGAACAGAGACATATGTGGAAGAAAGACCATGTGAAAACAGAGAAGGTGGCCAAGGAGAGAGGCCTCAACAGAAGTTACCCTGCTGACACCTTGATATCAGACTTCCAGCACCCAGAAATGTGAGTAAACAAATTCCTATTGTTTCAACCACTCGGTCTGTGGCATTTTTTATGGCAGCCCTACCAAACTAGTACGCACAGACTGAAATTTAGACCTTTCCTTAGAAAAGCTAAAAATTCAGACTTAACTTTGGAAATTTCTTCAATAGAATGAGTTGGAAAAAACCCACCCAACTAAGTTCAACTTATAAACAAAACACACCACCTGACACATCTATCAGCAATGCTCTTGGACCTACCTTCCAAGGCTACCTAGCACCTAATCACGGCTCACTACCTCTATTGCTGCAACACGAGCCCAAGTCATTGTCGCTTACCTGGATCATAGACTTTTTGTGGATCCCATATAGCTGCCCCCCCCATGTCTACTCAAGTACATGACCCTCCGAAAACATGTAATGATGACCTCATTGTGTCACGCCTCTCTCTGATACCCTGCAATGGCTCCCTAGTTCCCTCCTGAGAAAAGCCAAAGCCCATATAGATGGCTACCCTACTCTACTTGAGTTGACCCCACTTAGAGCTCTCCCCATCATCCTCTGTCTGGAAGCCTCTCTTTCAGATATTCACATAGCTAAATTCTTAATCTCCCTCAAATTTTTGCTCCAATTACCCAGTTTCAATGAGACCTTCCGGGAGCACTCTCTTTAAAATTGCCATGGCTCCCTTCTCCCCTCCCCCACTACCCAATTCTACTGTTTCCTTTTTTCCCATGGCATCGAGTCTCTTCCACATTACTAATGTATTATTTATTATTTATCTTATGTCTTTGTTCCTCTGATTCACTCATATATCTCAAATCACCTGGAACCATGCCTGACCCATAGTAGGGGGTCAGTAAATATTTGATTGATGGATGTTGAATAAAAGCCTAGTTGGATATAGATGCTAGAATTTTCTCTTTAAGCACTATAACTTTTCAAACGTTCCCCAATTTAGAAGTCTTTATCAATACAATCCATTTTGAATATTAACAGTTTCCTTTTACTTACTTGCAGTTCTTAATATTGACTCATTTCTCTGAGAAAATCTACAAAGGAATGAAAGAAGTTTCAGTTCCTTTTGTCTTATTCCAACCAAAAGTCATACTTTTGAGAACAAGAGACATGTAGGCCCCTATGGCATGTGAACTTAAAAATTTCAATTGTGCATGATAGCTTGCTTGTGTGTACATGTTGCTGGAATGATCTCATAGATTGTGACAGCAAGTCAGGCAAGGCTGAGTGAGATATCCAAAACTTCACTGGATTTCATTTTACATATCCATCAAAGTCCTAAGCGTCTAATACTATGAACGAATACACAATAGCGTCAAGAAAAAAAACCTTTATTATTTAATAGAAAATATATTTTTGAATATCTTGAGATTCCATCAAGTACAATGGTCTTAAGAAACGAAGGGAAAATATATTTACAGATCTTAGAAGCCAAAGAAATGTAAAGTTCCATCAACTGATCAACCTGGATGCAACCTGAAGAGTTCTGTAAATAAGAGAAGAATTAGGGAATGCATTATGACTTTAAAGCCCATGACATAGCAAATATAACAGGGCACCATGAGCCACTTGTAGGATGGAATAGTTCGCAGATATAAATTTGAAAATAAGAATTTTGACAACATAAATTTGAAAATATCGTTATTATTATAGAAACATGAATAAAAGGCATAAAATAGTAGTCCTCAGTCCTGAGCACTCAGTAGAATCACCTAAGAGTTTGCCAAAATACAGATGTCTGGGCCCACCCCAGTCTCCATTCAGTAGGTCTTGGGTGCAGCTGGAAAATCTGCATTTCTAACAAGCTCCCATGGAATACTGACGCTTCTGGTCCAAGAACCACCACACTTTGAGAACCACTGAAATAGCAATTAAGATAGTTCTGTGTTCACTTAATTTGTAAAATGAGAATACATTGTCTTGAGTTGTGAAGAAAAAGATACTTGTCGTTGATACCTATTTGTGAAGGAGGTCCCTTTCATTCACTTAAAAGACTATTCCTCCAGAAAAGATGTGATACTGCATTAAGTCTTTTTGGTACCTCACGTCCCTGAGGGTAGGAAGGCATCCATGGCAGCGCCCCCTCCCCTCTGTCATTGCTGAGGTGGCCCCCTCACAGAGTGGCTGCTGAATAGGGCACGTATTAGAAGCAAACCATGGTGAAAAGGTTCCTAGCTGGATGCAGAAAATCAGCTCCTGTTAACATTCCTGGTTTGAGACAAAACATTTGGGTCCTCACCGGTGGGCATGAGTGGTGCTGGCCCAGAGGACCACACTGGAGTGTTCAGAAGCACAAGGAGCTGGCTTCGGGTCCAAGCAGTGCCCGCTGCTTTATGTGCAGATCCCTGGGGACCCTGGTCCTGTGTGGCTGCAGCTGGCTGTCCATCTGTCTTGTCTCAGGGCAATTTGCAGACAGGGTAATAGGGTTACATGAAGGCCAAATCTAAGTGATTCCATTTTCTTTTTTTTTTTTTTTTTTCCTACCAGCTACTGATGGTTGGCGAAGAGACTAAAAGCAAAACAAAAATCTTAGCAGCAATGAATTCAGAGAAAAAGGTATTTTATGGGAATGTAAAGAACTATCAGATAATTATACACATTTAACTTGAACAATGAGCCTACTATATTTACTATGTGCTCCCAAGTACCCGTCTTGTAGGCATACTGGTAGTACTTTTTTAATTTTTTGGCTGAGGAAATTATTCCTGTTATGAAATGAGAATATCATATTACTTTCACACAATTATTGTATTTTAGGGATGAAAAGGGGCTTTAGAAATAGTTGAGTCAGTTCATATATGAGATCTAATTGAACTGAAACAAGTTTTCTCCAGCACCTCTTACCCTCGTATATTTTGGAGCAGAGTACCTGATTCTTTCTTCCAAATCTTTTACCCAGCAACCAGACTGCTAGGTAGTACAGTTTAATGGTCCAGATAGATTGCCCAGAGGAATTCCTTATTTTGGCACAATTCTAGGAGACACATATCTTTGGCTTTGATATCCAGTGGATTGTTCTGAGCCTCACCTAGATTCCAAGAAATGATCTTGCCTTATAGAATTTCCCCAAACTGCTCACATTTTATTGAGATAAGCTGGGCTTATCCTTGTCCTGTCTTGTAAATGCTCATGACATTTTCCCTTTCCGTTAAAATATACCCTCATATTATTTGGGACTACATTTCTCTGAGCATAGCTCATATTACCTTGAATACTGCGTTGTTGTTGTTGTTGTTGTTGTTGTTGTTGTGTGTGTGTGTGTGTGTGTGTGTGTGTGTGTGTGTGTGTTTTAAGTAGCCCAGAGTATATGTGTTTTCCAAGTTCTTTGGTCTTCTAAACTCAGCTCTAGGATTTTTTCAAAGATCAGCAACCTGATTCAAATTGCCTAGAAAGCTCTGAATAGTGGCTTGTTCCTAAGGCACACTTTAACACTAAATACGTTCGATATTCCATAATGAACAGTGGAAAGCCTGTTTTTGCTTTTTTTTGGCACAGGAAAACTGGAACAATCAGATCATGTATTCGGTTGGCATTGCATCAGAACAGATTTGCTTCCTTAACGTAGAAAAGAAATAAGAATATCACACAAACTGACTTGAAAGCTAGAACATGTGTTCCTTTCCTACATTAGATAGGGTTCTCATTGTTAATGTAAAGCTCAAAACACCTATTTACAGAATATTAAGTTTCAGGATAAGGGCAAGTAATACAAAACTTCCTTACCCAGTCCTCATTTGTTTACTTGTCTATTTTAGTCTAATAGAATGACTTAAATTTGGACTTCGCTCTTCCTTCATCACACTCCCATTTTTTTCCTTAAGATTTTTAGGTAGTTCAAAAAATATTGAGTATTTTCTAGGTACTAGGTACTAGGTACTAGGTACTAGGTGCTAGGTACTTTATGTTAGATAATGTGCATACAGTGGTAAACTGAGATCTTTTAATTTATACGACAGTGCTTTGTTTGTCATTATTCCTTCCATACATTGGAGATATGCTACTTAGAGCCAAAAAGTTTATTATCTGCTTTCCCAGGAGTGATTATGGGTTGGAGAGCAATTCTAGCCAGATATCTAGATAAAATAATATCTAACACATTTATGGAATGTTTATTACACTGATAGGCACTGTTCTCATATCATTATATACCTATATCTGTATAGCTAGACATACATTGATATCTATGTGTATCCATTTAGATATATACATATATCTATATATCTCTCGCTCTAGATATAGATAGATAGATAGATAGATAGATAGATAGATAGATAGATAGATAGATAGATAGATATATACACAATTGATTCTCCTTATTCATAGTCCTTATATTCTACAAAATCGCCACAAACACTAAATTAACAAATAATAAACCTTTGCTCCAAGGGGAAAGGGTTCGTTTCCTGCAAGCATCTGGTCACAATGCTCTCATTGACTGATCAATACACAAACTGGTTTCTGTTTAAAGACATCTTATTTAATATATGCTGTTGATTCACTAACATTATACCCACAGCCAACGGCACTGTAACTAACTCAGGACTGAGCAAAGCTTATCTAACACATGGATTTCTCCTTAAGGCACATCACTGTCTTCTTGTGCTTAGCAACACCAGACAGGAAATGCTTGAGCACTGCACTTGTGGGCCATTTTAAACAGCAAAATCACCATCAGAAAGCACAGAAATGTGAAAGATGTGGCATTAAATACGTTTTGTTTTGTTTTGTTTAAAAAAGAGACTCTTATTTACATTATGAAAACTGAAATAAGAAGACAAGGCTGACTGAGAACATGGGCATCGGGCGTTCAAACGTTTTGCTACCTGTGCACATCTGCAAAGGACCGCAGAAGAGCCATAAGTATTGATTTGCGGGTTACAAGTAAATTTTAACAAGGAAGCAAATTCACACACACAGAATCTGCAAATAATGAGGACTGATTATATATGTATATGTACACATACATTTATATGTACATGTGTATGTGTGTGTACATATGACTGTTGTGAGCATTAAATGTGTGTAGACATATCTATACACATTTAATCCGCACGACAGCCATCTGTGGCAGATAATAACTCTGCCTCTATTTAATAAATGAAGAAAAGCGAGGGGTAAAGAAGTTAAGCGGTTAGCTGAAGGTTATATTGGTGATAAATTATTTGAACCCTGAGATCTGAACTCTAGGACCTGTCTAGTTGTTACTCAGTAAGTGTTAGTTATGTTTTTGTTCTGTTTTTCCTCTATTTCTAATAAGATTTATTGAAATATAGCATGAAAATAGAAAAAAAATGTGCATATTGTACACACACAGCTTGATGAATTTGCATAAATGAAAAAGCCCGTGCGACCAGCACTGAGTTCAAGAAAAAGATCAGATACCCTTAAAATCCTTTGGGAACTCCTACACTCGCCCTCCACCTTCCAAGTCACTATCTCGACTTCTAAGTATTAGCTACTATTTATATTATTTAAAATGCGATTCACACCACCTAGATCTTGGTTTCTAATACCATTCTCCAATAAAAGGCACTATTTATATTATTTAAAATGTGATTCACACCACCTAGATCTTGGTTTCTAATACCGTTCTCCAATAAAAGGAACCAGAGCTTCTTGGAGAAATGGCTGATTCTGTGACTGATGCAGGAATTATGCAAGATGAGCCTGGAGCATCTTATAGTGCCAGAAAGTAAGAAAGAGCTCAAACAAACAAACAAACCAGCAAACAAAAAGCCCACAATGATGGACACATCAAAAGGACACAGGAGACAACTGAATAAGCTCCCCAATGGCCGAAACTTGAACAATTTTAACAAGATAATAAATACAATCTATTGGATTTAACCCAAAGTATAAAATAAATACTCATGATTCCACTGTAATATAAACAAATGATTGAATAAATATGTAGCGGAAAACAGGGAAATCTCTCATGCAGAATTCCAAGTGGTTTATGTAGATAATCTGCCCTCAAGAAGGTAGAGAATAATGCTCCACTCCTTAAGCGTGAGCTATGCATAGTTACTTCCTTCCAGAGTGTACAGCCCTCCATTGTTGCCCAGGCCCTGAACACAGTCCAACCTTTACTGTTCTCTTTACTGTCTTCCCATGGAGGACATGCATGCTGGCATGCTGGAAATACACCAAACTAAGCTTCAGGAGACCTAAATTATTGTCTTAATTCTGACACTTGGGCAAATCACAAACTTCTGATCTTCACATTGCTGTTTGCAAAACCAAGGAGAGAATTCCCTTTGCCTCATAAATTCTACGAATTATGGTTACATGTCCAGGCTCTCTAGATGACATTCAAATCACTTCCTAGCTGTAGGGTCGATCCTACACAAGCAACTTGACCTACTTTTACTTTGACAGCCTCATCTATAAAATAGGGATAATAGCAGTGCCTAAATCCTTGAATCTTTCTGAGAATTAATGATAGAATACATAGAAAACAGCAAATGCTTACTAGAGATTAATAATAATAACAACAATAATATAGCCGCCCTTGGAGATAGCATGTGTTCCTGATTCAGAAAATTTTCTCTTTCAGATAAGTCTTGGTTTAGCAGCACAAAAATCTCCTTCTCTGGATTTCTCCTTATGCTTTTATGGCTTCTCAATCCCTGTCTATTGGACACATCCTTTCCTTAAAAATATTGGTCCATTTAATTGACTAAGAGTTGAGTCCAACTAGTTTAGGAGTCACTGTGACCTTAATCACTATCTTTGCAAGTCTCTGCTCCTTTTTAACTCATTTTTACAGTGTACTCAGAGGGCTTTCTCATTTTTCCTAATGCTACATTCTTAATGGACTCATCATAGCCCCCAATTTTGGCCATATGCTCTGACTGGAGAATCTCTGTGGTTTCCTTCGGTACATGAATAACTATGATTAGATTTCAGTTATATATATACCAAAAACCTACATATAGAGCTTGAACTCTAGAAAGACATACATCCACTGAAAAAAAAAAAATGACGAATGAGGCTGTCACTGCTGCAAATTGAATGAAAATGTTAAGCACCTTTATTTCTTTACAGACAAACAGAAGCAGAAATGCCGTGTCTCACTATGGGCCTTTACTCAATATATAATTCTTATATATATGTCACACATACTAGAAAAAAAAACTGTGGTTAAACAATGTTAAATTCTTATACCCTTTATTTTTATAGTAAAAATTTTTTTTTTATTAAAGAACCAAAGTAAGCTACTAACCATCTCCAACTGAGACACGGACAACTTTGGCAGGCAGTCGTGAACTCCTCAAGTCTCCATCTTCTCTCACATGATTCATGCCAAATTTTCGTCAAATGCACAACTAAAGACTGATCTGCCTACTTATTAGTAGTAATTATTAAATATTTGCAATACACAAAAATATTTAAATACCTATGTAACGACCGTTAGTTAAAAAGAAGTAGAATGTTGGGACTAAATTGAGTGACACACCACAGGTCTCTCCTCACTCAACAAGCCTATGAAATGTGAAAAGAGATTAATATAAATCATCTTCTTGTAAAGATCAGGAAATATAATTTGATGATCAGCAACTTTCCCAAAGTTGTAATGAAGTAAATAAACATTCAATGACGAGGAGGAAAAAGGGCAATAAAGGGAAGTTCATTCTCAGAACTTGTTAGACAACCATGAGCAGAGTGAGCCCAGGGTTGAGAGAACAGGCTGCATGATGGATAATGTGTGTTATAACTTCACGGTATGTGTATTTATTTCCCAAATTATGACCATAAAATGAGCAGAAAGAGAGCAAGGCCAAGAAAATGCTGGGCTTCGAATTTAAAAACCTGGGTTTAAATATCTGCTGTTACTAATCAAACATGGGATTGGGAATGAGTCAGAAAAACATTGCAATGCATCAGGTTAGCGTTGAGCCACTGATGCAGCCTTATGCAATTATCTCACAAATGATAAAACCTGACGTAAGTGGTTCCAAATTTGGTAAGGTAACTAAATAATGTCATGAGAGACATAGATTTTTTTCCTGTCCTTCCTTCCAACCTTCTGATCTTTTTTCTATCTTCTATCATCTCCAATATGATGATGTTTTGTCCTTGAACTTTTTGTCTCATGATTTCAGTCAAGGTGGCTGTTGCACGTCTAACCATTATTTTCTCACATAACAATCTTGAAGGAAGGAAATTAGAAGGGAAAGAACCAGAGAGCTCTCCCCATGCACTCAACCCTTTCACAGGAATGCAGACTCTTTCACAGAAACAACGTGGACTTCTACTTACATCTCATTGCCCAGAATGTGTGGTTTTGTATCATGGTCACCTTAACAGCAAGGCTAAATGTTTTTCAATCCTGAAGAACTTTCAAGGAAGAAGAAGGAATGAATTGAATTGCTTGATATTCAACTAACGATGCCCATCAAAGATATACCTTGTCATTAATGTAATTTTGTGTTAATTTATGTCTATATGTGTATACACATAGTCACAAGAATGTTTTGAACATGACATAATTGACATACTTGCGTCCTTGCAGCTCATTAGATAGGATCATGAGGAGGTTTCTACCTTTCTCAAGGAAACAAAAAAATTTAGAACTTTTAAGGTTACTTTTAAAAATAATTTGCTAATGAAAATGTTCTCTTAAATGTTCCTCAAACTTTGTGCTTAAAAAATAATAAAACTGTACATGGAAAAGTCACAATTTTAGTCATACAGATCTTCCCAGAATTTGTAACAATCGCTATGGTTTAAACCTGTAATTAAAGCCATTATTAGTTTCATTTTTAAGACTTGTTTTATTTTTTTCATTGTTACTTTTAAAACAGAGGAAATATATAACCTTTAGAAAGCAATTTGGGGTGTAACCTGAACTTCTTCTCATTCCGACTCAGACCATTCATTGCTCTGGAGGAAATTAATGCAAATGGTAAATAGCTAATAAGCTCAATTTCTACTGGGAATGAGAAAAATTCTATTTCTCTTATAAAAGGGAAGAATTCTACACGTCTGGACAGAGTTATAGGAATATTCAATACCCACACAGAGAGTGGCCTAACTAGTGACTATAGACCATTCGTAAAGAAATATGAGACCCCAAAAGAGAAAACAAATCATTAGTCGTATCAAACATCTAAGAAATAAATCAGAAGAAAATAACTAAACAAAATAATTCAGGGACCTTGAAGGTTGTATTGCTTAGGGAACAATAGCTATGCTTCTAAAATATCTAATGTATTCTAAGAATAAAATGTAAACAGTTTAGATTAAGCAGTAATTGATAATGGATAAAGATTGATGATCACACGTAGATACTGATTTATTTACACCTTGCACTACACAATTCATCTTTTCAGATGATGTACTATAATGTTACTGTAAAGAGTTGCTCATTTTTCCATTCTTTGTTTAAAGGAAAGATGTAAGTATTTAAAAAATCTTACTGATACTCCACATCTACTGGAAAACAAACTCCATTTATGAAAGGAAAGTTTCTGACGTGTTCCCTTTTAAATCTTCAGCATAGAACACACAACAGCACTCAGTAAATAGTATTGGTAAAATAAGGCAATGTCCTTGCAATCACACATAGCAACGTGAGGGTCACTTGAAGGCCAATTGATGGAGATAAACTTTCAGTGCTAAGATTAGAGACCAAGTGATAAAAGAGATAAAGAGATAAAGGAGCACTGAAAATACTTCAGTAGTCCAGGAAAAGAGCAAAAAGATGTTGAGTCATCAGAATCTGTTACTCCAGAGAACAATCACATCTCTTCATGCTACATTTAATAACCATTCACGGAGCAACTATTTACCTGATACTTTTAGAATCAATTAGGTGGAAAATTCATAGATTCTCTTTCCTTAAACTGTGACATCCCTCAACCCTCTCTCAAGAAAAGACAGCTCAGTCTGCTACCCCCACCCCTCACCTCACCACCACATACGCAGAATTTAGCAGGGAACGAGACTCCCAGCTGCCTTCACATTGCTCCTTCAAACCACACCTCCCCTACCCGAAAATAAAAACTTCAGTGTTAAAGCTTACACCATCTAGCTCCCTCAACCTCTTCTGTCAAATTCATGACTCTCCCTGAAATCTGTTGAGAACCTGGACAACTATCCACTTAAGGCTCTTGATCTCGAGTGTAAAGCGTTTTCCCTCTAAACCCAACTTACCCGCCGCACTCCATGGCAACCGCGGGGCTTTGTCTTTACCCCGAAGTCTTTGATTTGAACTTTGCCCTCTGTTGCCACAGACCTCTTGTTCTCCCGTGTCCCTCCATGCTTAAGCTTCTTCACTATTTTGCCCTAGATTTTAAAATCTAGTTTAAACGCTCGCCTTGGCACATCGAGCCCCGTGCCATCCATCCGCGACTATTTCACATGCTGTCACTCTCGCCACACACAGACAGGACTCCATCTTTCCAGACACTCTGAAAGACTTGTGCTTTCATGTGGCTTCACGCTTCAGATGTGGTGTGCCTTTTGCCTTCCTTTTCTTTCTTTAGTTTACTCCTGCTCTGTCCCTCGAAACTGGTCTTTAAGGATTTATCTGTGTTAAAAGTCTTTTGACGGCCCAGCTGCCTGAGCTAGTGTATTTGCTCTTCCTCCTGGTTCCCAGAACATGCTTTGTGTGACTCTGGCACACACTACCCAGGACAGGGAGCATGTTTTGCTCGCACTTGTAACTGCAGCATCTAAGACAATGTTAGGAAGATGGTAGCTAATTCACGTCATGAGGACGCTTTCCATAAAATATTGAGAACCAAATATATTTCCATAAAATATGCAGAAATTGGAAAACAGCAATAGTTCCAAGTTTAAATTTTTCCTACTATAGCTTTATATTAGTTTGCTGATACCTTTAGGTGTTATTATTCACCCCTAGATAGTTATTGTATTTTACTGTCATTAAAATAAATGCTATTGCTACTACACAGTGGTGATGGACCATATTTAAAAGTTGAATGGAGGATGATCAAATGAAGCTAGGCTTTCACCTGAAAGCTAGAAGGGAAAATGGAAGACAGTACGTATTCCTGGACACTTTCAAAGTCAACGAACACAAGTACTTGTTTCTGAAGCGGTATTCTGAAAAATGTGAAGAGACTCACCACTCGGTTAAAATTTTCATTTCCAGTGAAATTATTTAAAACAAGAAATTTGAACTTGGTTCTATTTTTATACAGGAAGAAAACCAGCAAAATAGGTGTTTAGAATTATTATATAATAATAATATCTAAAAAAGACATGATTAATCTCATCCAATCCATGTGTTACTTTACTCTTATTAAATGGATATTATACACATATATAGGTGATTGCTATCATGTAAGCATTTATACTTGAAATAGAATTAGAGCTAATACATACAGCATTTACAGTCCTCTCTGTATCCGAGTTCTTTGGAGTCACCACCAGTCCCCTCGTAGTTGAAAGGTTAGAGATGTAACTCAATCTGTGCCATTAATTATGGAGTCCTAGGTTAGTCAATTAACCTCTCAGGGTCTCAGTTTCTTCATTTGT
This sequence comes from Pteropus alecto, assembly GCF_000325575.1. Classification (NCBI taxonomy): domain Eukaryota; kingdom Metazoa; phylum Chordata; class Mammalia; order Chiroptera; family Pteropodidae; genus Pteropus; species Pteropus alecto. The sequence continues at coordinate 10,065,391 of NW_006432227.1, forward strand.
AAAATGAGAAGAGATTGGATGAGTAATTTTTCAGACATTTTGTTAATGGACAGACTCTCTTCTTTTTCTCAAAGGAAATCTTACTAGAAATCCTAACATAGAAAATCTAAACTATAATAGCTGTAGTAAAGATTCGGCCTCCCCCTTCTCTCTCCAAGCACGCCCCAGAGCTCTAGGACAGAGATCGGGAAACCAGTAGCACAATGACATTTGGGGTCTTTTCCAACAATTATGGCAGGTCCTTGAGTGGTCTAGAAAGTGATGATCAAACCAGGGCAGGTCTGCTAAGCTGAGCACCCACCTTACCCCAAGGAGAAGATAACACAGTTTCTCCACTTCTGACTCAAAAAGTGGAATTGGAGATTTGTTCTGAAGTGGCCTTGAAAGAATCTGTCCCCACCTTCTTGATTGTGGTGTTGATTCGTCAAAAGCCATTTCTGACTGCCTACCTGCCTTCCACCTCCACTTATTCAAATCCTTCAAAATCTCCTCCTGACAGCTCTGTCCCCTGAGCCGCTTCACCTTAGCCTCCTGCACCCCATGGCCCTCAACACCTGCAGCATGGAGCCCAACTCCCTCTATGACCCATGGCAGCAAGAGGCCCTGACTCAAGAGACTCTGGGTAAATGAAAGGGACAAATAATTAGCAAGCTGTAGAAACCTTGAACAACACAGTTAAGAATTCGATCTAATATACAAACACCTATTCAACTACTACAGTCTTCTAGCGCGCATGTACACTTACAAATAGTGATCACAGAGACCCTGTGGGTACATGAGATGTCAAAGATCATCCAGATACATGGACACTGCACAGATCTTAGTCTCTAACCAAATTATACACAACTACAAACCATTAACAAAGAGATAATCATCTTCCCACATATTCTGATGTTAAAAACACACCAAGGCATAATTCATGTGTTAATAGGAAAACCATAAACCTCTGTCTCTTTGTCTTTCTGGTTGTCTCTGTTTGTCAGTGTCTCTGTCCCTCTTTCTCTCCGTCTCTCTGTTTCTGACATGTCTCCTTACTCCCTTTATCTATCCCTCTCACCCACATCCAAAGATCTAGTGCAGATAATACTTAATTTTCTTCATTCTCAATCTCTATGACAAAGTAAGAAAGTGTTTTCAAAACCAGCCCTATATCTGGCTCATTTTAATTCTCTGGGTGCGGGGCAGGGGGAGTGGAAAAAGACAAAATATTACTTTGCTGCTTCTCAACTAATTTGCAAAGGCATTCTCTCAGAACTATTGAAGTTAAAAATATATATTAGCCCACAAAATGTTCCCAAATTCTTCAGCACCGACAGCCCAGTCAGCATCTGGCAGCAGAGAGATTATCTATTATTCTCCCATCCTAAGACTCACTTGCAAAAACCTCTCTCTTATCTCTCTCTTTCAATCTCTCTCTCTCTCTCTCTCTCACACACACACACACACACACACACACACACACACACACACGAATAAATATATTTCAGAGAGCTCAATCCAAGCTCAAGGAATTATAATTCTCATGACATAATCTGTCTGCTGTCTAAACATTTACCTTTCTCTTTAACGTTTTGGGTATCCCCAACATGGTCCTTAGAAATCTATATTTTAAAAAGCGAGAAGACAATGCATTCCAGGGATCTCCTAGGTGATTCCCATCTAGTCCCACTGCAATGGCCTTGATCCCTCCAGCTCTCCCTTCCTGCTCTTTCAAAACCACCTCTTGAGGCTCAGCAAATTTTCCTTCCAAGGAGACCAGAAATGAGGGGCGTGAAACTCCAGATCTTGGGCTTTCTGTACTAATGAGATTTGTTGGTGCCCATTTCATTAGTAAACAACAGGTAGGGAGGTGGTCATCCTGCCGGCTGGGATGATGAAATAACAGACTCTTTCTCACTGACCTCCCCTTGCTAAAGTGCTAGCTCACCGCAGGATTCATGCAGTGCCCCTGGGAGTAGAGAAAGGGATTGCTTGTCAATAATACATGAGCACAGAGAGCCCTGCAAATGTGTGCTTAAAGCTGACTGGAAATGGGGGAGGGGGTGGGGAAGGGCAGGGAGGAAGCAAGATAAGTCACGTGGGGATGTGTAGCAGATGAAATGGCTTTCTTGGAACCCACAATCTGCTAACAATTTTCATTACGAAAATTGACTTTTTTCTCCTACTAGCACGTCCACTTTCTGGGTAAATGTCATACTGAGAAATCCGAAAACAGGAAGAGTAACCAATACAGCCCTTTCTCTAAAAAGGCAAAGGAGGAAATGAAACGAGAAAGCATTGATCAATTGTGCACGAGCATCTGTGTGTGTGCGTATCTTAGGTAATCCTTATATTTATTCCTTTCATTCTTCAATGTTTTATGTCTCGCAAATCGCCCCCATCGCATTGATCATTTCAAGGCAATAATTTTTTTTCGAAATTTAATTTCCAATCTTTTTATCTCAATGACAAGGCACGGCATCATTTCCACATCAATTTTCCGACACTTTGAGAACTCGGTGGCTCTCTGCAACACTTTCACAGATTGCTGAATATAATCCTGTCGCTCGAACCTTAACTCGTAAACATTTCACGTACTATAAACTTTATTTCCTTCATTGATAAAATATACAAGCATAATGCAAATTTTTCCTAATAGCTAAAGATCAAGATTATGAGGAACTATTTTATCACACTGTAATATAATCAGCTCCTGACGGGCCAACACATGTGGGATGATGAGATTATACACAACAAAATGGCTCCAATTTTCTTCCACCCAGACCTGGCAATTCTCCTCCACTATCGCAGCCTGCCATTCACTGAGAGCCTGGGTAAATTGCCATCTTTACTGTGGGCCAGTCACTGCTCCTGTACGTCTCTGCCCGGCTATGCTTCCCTATTGTATTTCATTTTGAATTCCTTTATTTTATTCTACTTCTGTCCTCTCTTTTAAGGTTCTATCTCTGTTTTTTCTGTTCTCCCAGCTCTCAGGCTGGTTCTAGCAGAAGCGTGTGCCACTTGGTTCTGCTTCAATAAGTGACAATTTCACTACAATAAGGTATTCAGGTGTCCAACTCTCTCTTTAAAAAAAAAAAAATCAATCCTAGCTCATTTTGCTGTTGAAAATGCTTTCTTCCCCTCACTCAGTACCTCTCAATTGGAGATTTGGTACCATTCTGAGAAGGGAAGATTGCCCCCAAATTGCCATGCCGATGACCCAGACTCTGCAATAATCTCGAGATAGGAGATAAAGAATGGACAGTTGGAGAAATCAGAGCTGGAGGCTCTTCCTGAAAAATACACTAACTACAAAAAGATAGAATAGGCACATTTGGGGATGAATTAGAATTTTCGCTCTAAAAATGAAAAGGCTAATATGAAATATAGAAAGTGCATTCAGCGAAAGCACTGCTCTGAGAGCACAGAGTCTGCTCTCCAGGGGTCTCTCATTCAGGAACCAGGCTGTGGTCACCCTCCGTAGTTAGAGACCACCACCTCGCTCGCCCCTTGTATTTCTTCTTTTAAAGGAAGCTAATCTGAGGTCCCTGGCAGCCTGTTTCACCCTCCACAATCCTCAAGTCACCAAAATTGTATTTGATAACACTTTGTTGAAAATAAGACTGTTTCCATCTGCCTATTCAAATGTTCGAGCTACCTTCCTAGGGAAATGTTAGTTTCCATTACATTTGAATTAAAATTGAGAGTAGGAGTGGGGGAGGTGCATCTATGAGTTGCTCATTCATTTCCACATTTCGATTCCTTTAAACACTAAAAAATCATAATGATGCTTAGTTGGTCTTATTTCCCTAGATGATTAGTGGTCATGCCTAAAAAATAAAGTTAAACGATTCCAGAATAGGGCTAGTGTACAGTAACACCTTTCAAGGAGTTAATTTTCAAATTCCTTTAATGAACATAATTATCAACCACTTCTTTCCTCCACTCCCCAGTCCATCACTTAAGTAATTAGTTCTTTCATAGAAAATGAATATATCTTGGCCCCTAAATGAGTTGAGAAACATTCGCCACAGCCTGCTAGGTGCCAGGCACATCTGTATGGTATTATCCACACTCTCATCCACTGGAGCTGTAGGTGGTCCATGGAGCTCTGGCTGACTGGGGAGATGGCATGGGCTTGATTCAGAAGGAAAAGGCACAAACCTTTTCAACTCAACTGCTAAAGGAACTACCACATTTTATTCTACCTTGGAAAGGAATCCTTCTTTATCAGGAAAAAAAAAAAATGTGTGTGTGTGTGTGTGTGTGTGTCTATCATCTATCTATCTACCTACCTATCTATCTATCTATCTATCTATCTATCTATATCTATCTATCTATCTATCTATCTATCATCTATATATATATATAGATGTATATATATATATCTCCTCACCTATGATCAAATCACAAAGCAAAGCTGAATGCTTCGGTCATTGGTTCGGCCTTGAGGAACTGGGGAAAAGTTTGATTATCAAAGTTACCACAATTACGTCAATAAATAGAAAACTGTCAGACTTTGAAGGAGATTTTGGTAGGCAAAGACCTTATATATGGCCAAAAAGAATATAAATTTTGAAATGATCCACACAGTGGAACAATCTTCAATGAGCATTTAGTAGAAGTTTCTAGTGAAGGGCTTCTAGTAACTGATGAGTTGCAGATTCCCTCTAAAGTCTATGTACAAAATAACCAAGCCATTAAGCTGGTTTGCATAGTCCAACTTCGATTATCTACTGTATTGATCTGCTAGAGGTGCTGTAACAAAGTATGACAAACTGGGTGGCTAAAACAATGAAAATTTTTATCTGGCAGTTCTGGAAGCTGGAAGATCAAGGTGTTGGCAGGGTTCCTTCTGGGCTCTGTGAGAAAGAATCTGGTCTATACCTCCCAACTACCTTCTAGTGTGTTCTGGCAATCTTTGGCAGTGTCGGCTTATAAAAACTTTCCCTCAATCTCTGCATTAATCTTCACATGGGGTTCTCCCTGTGTGTACGTCTGTGACCCAATTGCTCCTTTTTATAAGGACACCAGTCACATAGGATCTAGGCCCATCTTAATGGCCTCATCTTACTAATTACATGTGCAAAGGGTCTATTTTTGAACAGATCACTTTCTGAAATATCTAGTGTTAAGGTTTCAACATGTGAATTTGAGAAGGACACAAGTCAACGCTTCCCTTCCACCCTAGGAATGGATGCTAAAATATAGGAGAAGAGGCAGTGATGCAAATCAGAATTGACACCTATTTGTCAGCTGGCTACTGAGTGAAGCCACAGTTGAAACTGAAACCAAGACATCTAAGCATATAGCGACGTGGCGTTTGCATACTCTAACTTTGGTTTAAAAATCAGTGAGTTTAAATGTTCCATGTTTAGAATTCAGCTTCATTTCATCTGAAGATGAAAATACATTCAAAAGAATGTGCAAATCTCCTTCCACTTATTTCCACCATAGTCTTGCATAGGTCAATATGGTTGGGTGTTTTAAACAAAAGATTCAAGAGTGTCGCCATAGCATTGAACATGTGTTTTTTACTCAGGACCTAGACAATAAGAGCTTGAACCCAGGTCTGCGCGTACAGCATTTCCTTTCTTCACATGCACAAAACGCAGGTCCACTGAGGGTAAAATCCCTAGAGTTAAAATATTTTCAAAATGTGATTTCAAATTTCAAACTGTTAATGTTGATACACCCTACTCCAAGAGGTGGAGTTTATCCCTCCACTTTGTTGAGTGTGAACTGGATTTAGCACCTCACTTCCAAAGAAAGAAGAAAATAGTAACTTTGCAGTATGGAAAACTGGTAGACATGATCTTAACCAAGTGGTCAAGTGAACGTCACCAGTGATAAGTCACATGGACCTCATGTAACCTCTGATACATTGTGATGGGAAGGGTGTTTCCTGTCTGTGGTTTTCTGCCCCCAAACCCATAACTCAGTCTAATCATGAGAAAAACATCAGACAAACCCGAATTGAGGAACATTCTGTAAAATATTTGACCAATACTCTCAAAACTGTCAAGATAATGGAAAAAAAAAAAGGGAAAGACTAAGAGACTATCACAGAACAGAGGACACTAAGGAGATGTGGCAGCTAAGGGCAATGTGATATCCTGGATGAGATCTGGGAACAAGAAAAGGATATTATGGAAAGACTGGTGAAATCTAAATAGAGTTTAGAGTATGGTTAATATAAATGTAGCAATGTTGGTTACTCAGTTTTGACAAATGTACCACAGCAATGTAAGAGGATAATATGAAAGGAAGTTAGAGCTGGGGGAGGGTACATGGCACTCTCTATACTATTTCTGTAACTTTTCTGAACACCTAAAATTATTCCAAAATCAAAAGATTATTACAAAAATATATCGGTATAGATATATGCCATTATGAAGCGTAACATCAAGCTTTATTTCCTATCATATTCATGAAGCCTAAATATTAAACCACATTCTGAAATACTTCAAATTTGAACAAAACATAACAAAATGCTACTACTTATTTACTTTACAAAAACTTAAAAGTTTTCCTGTGTTCCATAATGTTAAAGGGTCACGAACCTTGTCATGGAGGATTATTCATGACACAAAACATACTGAAACTCCCTGCTCATAAAACCAAGGCTCTTATTCTCAAGATAATTCAGAAGATATTTTCTATCACATGTCAACATTATTTATCCTGAACCAAACAAAAAACATTCTAGTGGATTTTTAAGTGTTTTCTGCCCCAGATCTTGAGACAATCTCAACCGAATGGCTTGTCGTTAAAGTTAATTTTGGGAGGAAGGGACCACATTAGTGTTTGCATGTGTTTTTCCTTAAACCTCTGGTACTCAATTTTCTCACGGTTATTCAAAATTTAAAGCTTTGCTTGTTTAGATTCAGTAGAACATTTTGTTTACACACATATAAAGAACACTAAATAAAAAGAATTTATTTTAAGGTTCAGGGAATCTTAAAAAAGAAAGAAAGCAGACATCCACTGCAAAGTGGATGCGTCACAAACTAACATAGCATCACACTCAGACGAAAGAGAAAAGTAGTTTTTACGCTGAAGAAATTCAGAGAGGAGAAAGTGGCCCTAAGGAGAAAGCACACTGCTTCCTGTACCGTGCAGCAAACTTTGAAACCTTTAAAGCTAATTTCCATGGACATGCCAGCCTTTTCTAACCCCACAGTCCACTTGCCTGTTTGGGACCCGGAGGTTGGTTCCTTCGGCCCCGATCATCCTCCACACCTATAAAAAAGTGAAAGAATACCCACTTCTACACCCTCAGCAACGTTATGCCTGAGAAAGGCATTTCTGGCCCAGACCACAAATAATGCAAGTTATGTTCCTAGATGTTCCACCTCCTCCCCAAGTAATATCACTCACATACTTCCAGGGGAATCGTGCATGCGTCTCTCTCTAAAAATTCTCTGGCAAACACATACCCGAAAGCAAGTTTCTGCTGCACTGCCCCGCGCCCACAGGATGTCTCTAGAGACACCCTTCCACGTGCTTCTAATCGCTGATCCATGTCACCACACTTCACAGGGCCCACTTACTACTGTCTTCTATCTCTCCCCAACTATCTAACCAACAATTGTTTATTGAGCATCTAATATGTTGGAGATTCTGCCAACATAAAAGAAAGAAGAAACTGTCTACTTCCTATTTTCTTCGACTTGTGTCGAAATTCCCTGGGGTCTGTGGTAAGCAGAAAAATGTCCCCCACCCACCCAAACACATCCATATCTTAATCCTCAGAACCTGTGACTATTTTAGGTTCCGTGGCAAGAGACAATTACTGTGGCAAATGAAATTAAGATTGCTAATCAGCTAAGCTTATGCATTTACCCCTGTCCTACTTACTTAATGTCATTCCAATGGAATTGGGGTGAACCAGGAACTGCATACATGTGTTCGGTACAGCTTCTTGAACCATAATGAAAATATATATATTAAAAATAATCATAATCATAATAACTTCAGTAGTCAATACTGCCGCAGGGGTAGTCAAATTGGCATCTCTATCTATTCTTGATAGAATTGCCAACCGATAAGGTAATATGATCATATATAAGGACATAAATAACAAAAACAACTAACTCACCTAATTTCTTCATTCTTTAGAAATAGACCTAATAAAAAGACCTGGGCCTCTGAAACCTGTCTCTGTGACAGGATCCGCCCGCTTTGCTGGTGTGGACTGGTCCATAGCAGCACCTTGACCGAGCCAGGCTGGGATTAAGGTAGGTCTCCAGGACCTTTCCTCCTGGAACTACATCCAATCCCTTGTTACTTACTGTCAGATCCCAAAAATTTGGGGAACCTGTGTCCCCTCTTGAGGAAAAAAAACAAAAACAAAGAAACTTGACCAGCAAATGAATGAAATGAGGCTGAGCGCTGAGCCCCAGGAAGAAAGCGTCAGAGAAAACTCCGGGCATTTAAGTCCCTGGGTCCAGCCATCCAGATGCTCCTTCCCTTCCCGTGGTTCCATGTTTACAATCGTTTTCATCTAATAAATTCTCTTTTTATTTCTAAGCTAGTTAATGTCACTTGAAAAAAATTAGGCCCGGAATCATATTTGCTTCAAAAGTCATTAAAAAGAGATTTCTAAATTTTCACTCACTAATTTCCCTTGTAGAATTTTCTCCTAATAGTCAAAATTCTGAAAGGTCTATGTGCATTAAAAAGATGCATTACAACATTTATCTCATTTGTAACAACGGAAACAAAAAATAAAGTCTAGATAGCCAGTTGTACGGGGATTGTTAAATAAGTTATTTTATTTTCATATCCAGTATGTTTGAGAGCACTGTGTGTCCATTGAGTATGGTACATTTACTTTTGTTTTCATGTTTTTGCTGCTATAAACATAAGTAACATTTATAACACTAAGCTTTAAAAAGTCAGAGTAAATTACAAGTATAACGTAATTACAAGTACTCTAAAAAATATGCACTGGAAAAAAGTCTAGAAGGAAATAAAACAAAATTACAGTGTGAATAATACATGCTAAACCTTCTGGCACCATTTTACATTTTTACAGCAAGCAATCATTGGAAAATTGTTACAAAATTAATAGTTATCAATTGCATAAGTGAAGAAAGTGGCCCTTTCTGTCTTTCTCCCCTCAGAAGTACAGAAAGTGGAAGGGATAATTTGACCATGTGGTGTTATAAATATTACATTCTAAATTCTTAATCAGCATGTAAAGATGAAAATCATAGTTAGTTCACTGCTCTTTGGTATCCAGTTAACCTATTTGTGTTTTGCAGAACCAAAATGCAAATTGAGATCACTACCAGATGAGGTTCCTGTTATCACGCCTTTATTGTTTCTTCGTCATGCACTTAACCACCTAGGATGACCAGTTTTTCCATAATCATTCCACTGGAGTAATTACATGTTCTCCACTTTCTTAAACAGTTTTTCAAAGGAAGCAGAAATTCAACAACTTAAGCCAGTTGTCTTTCGCCATGTGCTTGCACAACTGAATAAAATCTTCTCTTCTTTTAAGAATTATTAATAACTTCCAAATTATTGGAAAATTCTTAAGAATTATTTAATATTAATTCAACATGCTCATCATTGTAGTAAAAAAGGAGAAAGAGAAAAATGAATCCCTGTCCAGTAATTAATACTTCTGACTCATTCCCCCAGAACAGACTAACAAAGGAAAATGCTAGACAACTTTTCAAGAGACTCAAATTACTGCTCTAGAATTATTAAGGTAGTTATTACAGGTTAATTGAATATCAGTTGATTATACAAAGGAACACTTATGAGTCTTTTCAGAGCGCAAGGATTAAATTCATCAAGCAGCTAGCTATTCAGGTAGCATTTTTTTTTTTTACTTCTACCTCCACATCTTGCTGGTCTATATATGACTCAGTTACTCAAATCAGTTAATACATATCTATTTAGTGCTTACTATATATGCCATGCACATGCCAGATATCCAGAGGAAGGCACAAGAGGAATTTCCTACTTGGATGGACATGACTCTCCACCATCCTCCGAATTCCCCACTTGCATTCAGGATCTCACAAAAACCAATACTCACATGCCCCTTCATGGCGGAGCCCGTGGCACCTGTTATGGGCAGATGAGAAACATGTTTGTGGACCTAGCCCCTGAAAAATACCTCTGATTTCTTTGGGAAGCTTTTCTTTCTCAATGGGCTAAAAATAAACACTGGTTCAGCCTTGGGCTGCAGAATACCATAGTCACCCAAAGTCAGGCTTCCCAATGCAAGCGAAGCGGAAAGTGACCACAGTGTGGAGAGCTTCCAAGAGCAGCAGCTCTTTCCTCCTGTTCTTCTGTCAGGTCAATATTATGTTAGATCATCAAGAAAATCCTGCATCTTCTTCTAATAGCTATCTCTTTCTCTCTCCCAAGGAAATGGATTGTGCCTAACAAATTCCTCATTTATGTCAACTAGGTTAGAATATTGAACTGGGGTAAGAGCGAGAGACTGAAATTGGGAGCAAAGTAAGAAGAAGAAGGTCAACTAACAGCCAATTATAGAAAAATATACACTAAGATATCTAACTTTATATTTATCAAATGTGATGAAAAGATTTTAACTCAGAGACCAAACTTGTTTTAATATTCTGTAAGCTCTGTGGTCTGTTACGCTGCCCATGAATATGATGGAAACATGGAGATACTCGTAGACATCATCACCACCTCAGGTAAAGAATGCACCTCAGAATAACGCCAGCAGAGCCCAGACATAAAGAGACAAGGTCCTAACGACAAAGTTTGCACGACTGCTTCATCATAGCAAGCAAGTCAAATAGAGCGCAAGCAAGATGGAAGTCACAACCTTTTATAACCTCATCTCGGAAGTAGCAACCCATCACTTTTGCCATATTCTGCTGGTTAGAAACAAGTCACTAAATCCAGGGAACACTCCAAGTCAGGAGATTGCACAAGGATGCGAATACTTGAGATGGGTATAATTGGGGGCGGGGGCAATTTACAAACTGCCTACATAAAACAAAAAAGCATACTGAGTTCACATAAGATGATTGGTTTTGGAGGAAGAAGACCACTTCATCAGAACTGGGCAGGAGAGAAAGATATGGGTGCAGATGGAAGTAGTGTTATCATTGGTGGTGACAGGTAGCAAGATTAGGTCTGGTGAAATTTTTTTAAATCTCCATATAGAATGAGGCAAAGTCACCTGCTGAAGAAGATATGGTGGTCTTGGGGGCAAGAGGAAGGTATAAAAGAGCCACCTCGAGGAGTAGAAAAGAACACCGACCAAAAAAAAAAAAAAAAAACCAAAACAAGAAAAACAGTAGAACTACCAAGCAATGCCAATTGGAAGTTTAAAATAACTTGAAAGTAAAAACCTAGTCGGCTCAATTGTGTGATTTTTTCACCGACTTTCAGCTGCCAAGGTAGTAGCTCAGAGAAAGTAGCAAGAGAAATATGCCAGCTCTGGGGTAGGAAAAACTTTTCATCCATCCGTGTGTGAGCGCAGCCAAGAAGTAATAGTGTGAATTATACTCATTTATATTTCTCTCCATCTGATTCTTCAAACCCACCCTGCTCAGCAGGTATCTTTTTACTGAGCAGGCCAACAAATTAAATAGCCTGGTGTGTGAGTTTTTGATACAGCTCTCTCGGACCTGTAGTGCATGTTGAATCCTTGATTTTATTCCTCTCCGTGCCCTGTAAAACTGCTCAGTGGGAAAAACTCTCCAGGACTTCAAAGGAGATGTGTAACATGGAATAGACCCAGGAGCCCTGTCTGCACATTGCAGATAAATATTGATGACAATGACCTTCAAAATACTGTTAAATCTTTCATTCTAAAAATGACTGTTTAATCTAGTTAAAAATTCCTAAATAGGAACAAAACTCAAGGACCTTGGACTTAAGGAGGATTTTATGAATTTGACCTCAAAAGCAAGGGAAGTAAAAGCAAAAATAAATGAAGGGGACTACATCAAACTAAAAAAAGCTTCTGCTCAGCAAAAGAAATCGTCAACAAGGTAAAGAGACAACCATCTCGATGGGAAAATATATTTCCAAGCAACGCCTCCAATAAGGGACTAATATCCAAAATAT
>NW_006432227.1:10077905-10172837 GCF_000325575.1 Pteropus alecto
ACAATGGAATATTACTCAGCCATAAGAAGAAATGAAATACTGCCATTTGCGACAACCCGGATGAACTTGAGATAATCATGCTAAGTGAAATAAGCCAGAGAAAGTTGAAAATCACATGATATCACTTGTATGTGGGATATAAACCTAAAAGCAACAAATGAACAGGACAAACAGAGACTCAGGGACATGGACAATGGACTAGTGGTTACCAGAGGGTAGGGAGTAGGGGAGGAGGGGAGAAGTAGACGGGATAAAGGGGGTCAAATATAGTGGGGTTGGGGGAGGGTGAAGTGGGTAAAGGGGATCAAATATATGGTAGCTGAAGGAAACTGGACTTTGGGTGGTAACTACACAATAGAATATATAAATGTCAAATTATAACATACACCTGAAAATTGTATAATTGTATTAACCAGTGTTATCCCAATAAACTTAATTTTTAAAAAAATAGAAAAAAATAAATAAATAAATCTAGTTAAAATTTCCGATAACAAACATATACCACTTATGAAATAATAGACTCTGGTACACTTTGCAGATACCCAGAATTTGGTAGGACAGTTGGTCAGTTGGATTTAAATTCAAAGAAAAAACAAGCCACATAAATGTAGCAAAAACAGCAGCCCTCCCCATCATATGTACATTTGTATTAGTCGGCTCACGCAGCCATAACAAAATATCACAGACTGGAGGGCTTAAGGAACAGATATTTACGTCTCACAGTTCTGGAGGCTGGAAGTCCCAGATCAGGGTGCTGGTGTGGTGTGGTTCTGGCTTGCAGGTGACGCCTTCTCGCTGCATCCCCACCTGGCAGGAGAAAGAGAGCTCTGGTGTCTCCTTTTATAAAAAAACTAATCCTATTGGATCAGGCCCCCTCTCTTATGGCCTCATTTAACTTTAATTACTTCCTTACCCCAAATATAGTCGCACTGGGGATTAGGACTTCGGCATATGAATGGGGCGGGGTGGGGGCACATACATAAACATTCAGTTCTTAACAACACTCCTCCTGAAATGACCAACTTATCCCAGTTCGTCAAGAACTTTCCTAGTTTTAGCACCCCAAATGCTGGGATATCCTCCCATCCAAGGGGAGGGAAACGAGGATGGTTGGTGATGTGCATTTACCTGCTAACCCTCCCAGGAGTGGTCCAGGAGCAAGGCTGCCCCTGAGAGATCTCATGATAGGTCCAATCTCTTGATAACTTCTGATGCTCAGCGCAACCCAAGCTCTTTCCTGGAATCGCCAGCACTTTAAGCAACGCTGACTGACTGTTCTTCCTAGAAAGACACCTTCTCACAGCCTATCACCATTTGCATTTCAGAGTAAATCCAATCCATCAAAAAAGACTTACTGGATGCTTCTTTGTACAGTACAGTACCAGACATGGCTGTAGACATTGAAGTATGAGAAAGTGTTCCTGTCCTCAAAGAATTTATTTGTGAATAGAATAAAATTCTTTATGGAAAAAAGGTCAAGCAATAATAAAATAACATGACAGCACAAGCATTAAAAAAATCACAGGGCAATATGATTAACTGCAAAAGAGTTTTTAGGAAAAGAATGGCTTTTAGAGTCAGGAAGTTTTGGAGAGTTTTTACAAAACAAAGGTAGCGTGTTTAATGATGTGCCACCATTGGTTGAACAAAGCAGAGGAGAGGCATGGATGTCACTTTAGACAATTTTCCAAGCTTTAAAATTGTGAACACAGGCTTTCAAGCAAGACACAAAGAGCCCCAATGTCATTGCCGCTGTGAGCTACTGGTTGGAAAATTTGTCAAAATGTCCATTCCCTCAGCTGGAAAATTGAGATAATCTACCTTTATCTTGGAGCCGGTTCAGAAAATCTCATAAAATGAGGCTCATATCACTTACCGCATTACCTAGCATATGTCAAGTACTCGATAAATAATCGCTATTATGATTTGTGTAATTATTAATATGATTATGGCGTGTATTATTTCTTCTTTCCTCCACACTTCACAGCGGCTCTAATCTGGAAAGCCTGGTGCAATTCGAATTTTATATTAAGTCACAAATGCCGCTTCACTGTCCCTGTAGATTTAAAAGGAGCAGAGGAGTTTTGTGTGTTCTTGTCTAAATGCATTTCATTCAAAATGCTCTTCATTTGAGATTGCTAAATTAAGGTCATGTGTAATGCAAAAATTAGTATGACCAGCAATGCATTTAAATTATGTTTGCAATCTTGTCCCACCCCCTTGACTATTGTGTTAGTTCTCTATGCTGCATAACAAGCTACTCCCGAAACGTACCGACTTAAAACAGCATCTGTTTATTATCTCACAGCTTCTGTGGACCAGGGATCCGGGCAAGACTTCATTGCATCCATTCACGTCAGGGTCTCTCACGGGCTGTAATCAAGAAGTGGCCTGGGCTGTGGCCATCTTATAGCTAAAAAGACGAGGGGGGCGGTGGGAATCTACTTGTAAGTTCATGTGATTGCTTTCGAGATTCAGTTCCTCACAGACAGTTGAACCTGGGATCTCAGTTCCTCACCACTGTTGGCTGGAGGCCACCCTCAGCTCCCTGTCATGTTGGCCTCTCCATCATGGCGGCTTGCTTCACCAACTTGTTCAAACTGAGAAGGCAATAGAGTCTACTAAACAGCCTGGAAGTCACAATTCTTTGTAACCTATTCATGGAAGTGGCATCTGCTCACCTTTTCCATAGTCTGTTGGTTGAAAGCAAGTCACTAGGCTCAGCCTTGCTCAAGGGGAGAGAAAAACATAAGGCCGCGGGACCAGAAGGAGGTGACCACCGCAGGCCATCTGAGACGCCTGCCTGCCACAGCTGTCTCTTAGAGGCTCTCAACTGCAACTTGACTAAAACAAAGCTGAATAACACCAATAACAATGAGCAACACACTTATGCCACAGAATGCACAGGGTCAAAGAAACAATAGGCAGGAGTGTGTGCCTTCCTCCTGAGGTAGCCATCCCGCTGATTTGTAGTATTAGTCAGAACTAGCCTACTGTGCGGTTTCCTACAACACAGCATGTTCTACTTCCTTAAAACTGTATTTTGTACCTTTAGTATAATCTGAGTAAAGTTGGGTTTGGCTGAACTGAGTCTTACTAATTTGAGGAGTATCACAAGTGTTGTTGAAAGCACCGTGATCAAGAGAGCATGTCCTCCTGGAAACTGGGGAAAACTTGTCCCAAGTCACTGCAAGTAAATAAATTAGGTTATATGTTTTGGGCCAATGACTTAACCTCTGAACCTCAGTTTCTTTTCTGAAACATAAGTGCTGTGCCAGATCATTTCTCAGGCTCCTTCCAGCTCCAAAATGGCTCCAAGATTTTACAATTAACTGTTAGCCACAGGCTGCTGGGTGATAAATCCAGAAACCACCTACCAAGGAAGGTACAGCCCCTGGGAGTGAAAACAGAGGGCAATGTGTAACTCAATTAGCCACAGGCTGCTGGGTGATAAAGAGCCTTTGCTCAAATCCAGAAACCACCTACCAAGGAAGGTACAGACCCTGGGAGTGAAAACAGAGGGCAATGTGTAACTCAGAGTTTCAACATCTTCATCTGCAAAGCAGAGCTGAGTTTTGTCCCTCATTTTGCCACCCAGGAAGCTAATGAAAATTATCATCGCCTTTCAGGGATTGAATGAGCATCTGGCAACAACAGAGCACATCAAACACTGCTAAAGACC
Organism: Pteropus alecto; assembly: GCF_000325575.1. Classification (NCBI taxonomy): domain Eukaryota; kingdom Metazoa; phylum Chordata; class Mammalia; order Chiroptera; family Pteropodidae; genus Pteropus; species Pteropus alecto. Next base: position 10,081,588 of record NW_006432227.1, read on the forward strand.
CAAGCGGGGAGGGAGCAGAGGGAAGGGCTGGTAGGTATTTCTAATGGAGATGGGCACTGAGCCAGTGGGACATTCTCCCAAGAAGACCTGCAGACTGGCATCAGTCAGTAACGGGTACACGACAAATACTCATTGACTGAATGAATAAGAAAGCTATTCCATTTTCTGTATGCTGGACATGACGTCTGTTGTCTTTCCGGTGCATATTCACAAGTAGCCAAGTATGTAAGAGGCGCAAATATCCTTTGGCATATGTCAATGCCCATTGACTCACTAAACCGAGAACTGCCATGCAAGCCTATAAGAAAGAACCGTCTTCAGTAAGTGGTGAAGTTGGAACTGGTACACAGGAAGTGAGATTAAGAAGAAGTTTAATGTTACCAGGCTACAACCTCTAGACTAGAGACAGTGGCATCTATTGGGGTCCTTAGCACTTAAGTTCTTGGCTACACTCGCTTTCCCTAGACAGTGCTTAGATGGGTGAGCCCTGTCTGCCTTGTGACTCTCCTATTATCAGAGTCTCCAAGCAGGCGGACCCTCCCTTCAGAAGGCCCAGGTTATCAGATAGTGGGTGAAAGAATGCTTTCGCTGGGTAAGAGGGTCCTAAGAGCCATTTTGTCTTTTTAAAGACTCCTTTCTATAATATTATTCTAATCTCATATCAGCTGATTTTGGAGTTTAACTCTCCTTGGGAAATCTTTTTTCTCAAGTTCTAAGGGAACAGGAAACGGTAGTCCCCAAGTGCCAAGAGTACCACTGGCGATTCAGCACCGACAGTGAGCCGGCCTTCTGAGCAAGTCTGAGGTCTTTTATGGGTCGCAAAACCAGAAAACAGGAATCAAAGCACAGGGACCCTGTAATGTCCCCTTCTCCCAGCTCAGAACATCTCATTGATAAACGGCTCCATTTGGCAGCAAACATGGAAAGAGAGCAAGACAGCGATCTTCAGGCATAAAATGTATACAGAGTCGAAGTGTGGCCACGCATCCAAACGATCCCATATTTGAGCTTTCTCTATAATGAAAAAGAATCTATATGAAAAGGGTAAAAATATATTTTCTCCTCTCCAGTTTAATTAGACTTATAATTACTTTTCTTAAATGCACATAAGCAATAACAGCTAATGTAAAGTGGATCTCATAATAAAATTTTCATAGGATGTCTTTTTTTTTTGTCTATGAAATTACATAAAAATGTGTCTGATCCTTTTGTTGGGACCATTTGCAAGCCTGGGGGCAATTACACAAAGTGTATGGGAGTCAGGGGCACACATCCCCTAATGGCAGCTTGGCCGTGAGCCAGGCTTTAAGTCAAGCCTCAGGGAATTCCAATTTAAAAGTCAGCTGCATTAGAGGGAGTGATTCAGTTTGGAGAGGAGATCGCCTTTCGTGATTTATTCCACCCGGGGCTTTCAGTCCATTTAAAACATGACCTAGTCGAGTTGCATCTTTGAGGGAACAGGCCCGCATAAAATGAGGTGAACCAACAGTGACCAGAAAGGAGAGACTTGATTAGAGTTTGAATTATGTGAAAGCACACAGTTTTCTTTAGACATCCATCTTTAAGTACCCCAGAATCTGCAAAAAGGAGCTACATTTTCAACCGTCGATATGAAACTTGTGACTGGTGGGTCCGTTATTGCCAAGTATTTTTAAGGTAGTAATTCCTTAGTGAAAAGTAATCATTTAGTATTAAGAATAAACAGATGATTTAAAATATTAATATTACTGGTACTTACGATCTATGAGAAAGCTCTGCTTATCCCAAAAAAGAACTCTGAATCTTCCTCCTCTGTGTAACCCCGAAGAATTTTCACCAAGACTTCCGATCTTAGGAATTATCACCAGTTTCCTCGGGTGTATGCCTCTGATGTCTTTTGTCTCAGCTGGAGATATATGAGTGAATCGGTAAATCTTTTCAAAATATATATATTCTTTAATACTCAATTTTGATTTTGAGAAAAAAATAGAAGTTACAGTTCTATTTAGAATAAAGTCACTTAGAAAATAATATTTCTGTAAAAAAAGAAATCTACCTATAAATGTATTTTTCTTACTAATATATTTGGTAGGATAAAATAACACCATGAACTTCGAGTCCATTTCCCACTAGTGTCTTCATTTTTCTATTTTATTGCATTCCGCAGTGGTTTTGCAACCAGCTATATCAAGAGTTTCCAAGAGGAATATAAACAAAGCCTCTGCGGTGACTCAGGCTAAAACACATGAATATGACTGGGGAACAAATATCTCTCCGGAGCTATCCCAAGATCAATGGTTGTGCTAAATTCCAGATCTCAGCCAAGTTCTTTCTGGCAAATACATCAAGTAATAAAATCTACCTACCAGAAAGGAATCAGAAAGACTCTTCTACCTTTAGGAAAACACCAACTCCATCCCCATACTAAACTTGTAAGTAGTATAGTTACCATCTTGTGTCGACACGTGATGAGAAAACATTCTGTGATGTAATCGCAGCTTTTTCTCAGGGTTCTATGGCCTCTCCTGCAACTCAGGTATGGTACTCTATTTTCACTGCCTCAAGAAAGGGATAACGAGGGTCAGCGTCACTCATTTGTTCATCTATTATTTTTCTCGACAATATTTATTGAGCACCATCTGTGTGAAAACACTGCCCTAAGCACTGAAATAATCTTTATCTTCATAGACTTTTACATTCTAGTGAGGAGAAGTCAATGCACAAGCAAAATTTTTAAAAAGGACCAGCTACGGAAAATGCCGTGAAGAACAACAAAGCCAGATAACAGAATGAAGAATAAATGATCCAGAGGCAGGCTGATATCCTCAGCTTTAGAATTTCAAAAGCCTGGGTCCAGGCTTAAAAAACCTTAGAAGCCATATTCAAACAGAGGCTATTTTTTTTTTTTTCCTCTCTCCTCAAGATGAGATGACGTTTGCTCAGGTGAGAAAGAGGAGAATAAAAGATTCAGAGACAAGGAGAACTCGAAGCCGAGAAGGCGCACTGGGTCCTGCTCCCCTCTCCTTCCTATCCCCAAAAAGGACACATAGACTAGGAATCTAGACCTACTTCCTGGAAGGGCCTAGACAGGTCTTGGAAAAATAGGGGGACCCCAGATTTGACTGACAGTGTGCCAGCACCGTGAGGGAGGAGCAGAAGAATGGGATGGTTACACAGGCAGGAGGTAGATCCAGGCAGCCTATTAGATTAACAGCCAAGAAGGCCTGGAAGAGGTACAATCTGAATGAACGAAAGACCAAAAAGCAGGCAGGAATGAGTGTCCCCAGCAAAGGGTGATGTGGATTGAGGATGGGAACAGCCAGACTCCTCTGATCTCCACTGGGGAAAGAAGCAAAGCTGGAGACTATGTTCAACCACCAACAGCCAATGATTTAATCAATCGTGTTTATGCAATGAAACTAGGATTAAAACTCTAAAATGACAAAGCCCAGGAAGCTTGTGGCTTGGTGAATGCATCCACCTGCCAGTAGGATGGTGCATCCTGATTGCATGGGGACAGAGGCCCCAACACTTGGAATCCTTCCAGACCTCTCCGTCTAGCTGTGCACTGTATCCTTTGTAATAACTGTAATCTTTCCCAAGTTCTGTGAGTTGTTCTAGTAAATTATTGAACCTGAGAAAGCATCACAGAAACCCTCAAATTTGTAGTCATCCAGGCAGAAGTACAAGTAGCCTGGAGACCCCATGTCCAGCTGGTGTCTGAAGTGGGGGCACTCTTGTAGAACTGAGCCCTTAAACCAGGGGGTCTGTGCTAGCTCTGGGTAGTTAGTATCACAACTGAATTGAATTGTTGGACGCCCAGCTGGTGTTGAAGAATCAGTCGCTGTTAGGAAAAAAACACACAAGAACACATTTCAATTCCAGAATTGCTGTCCATCTCCACTGCTGCCATTCTACTCCAGCCCACCTTCTTCTCTCTCCTGGACTTCCCTAGGTCATAGGCCCCTCACTATTCTTTTCGCTTCTCCAGTTCACACTCTACCAGCATTGAAAAATATAAATCGCCAAACCAAAAACTGTACTCCTGCAAGTCAATGCAACTGTCTTTACCTGGTTATCACAACTCGGTTCTGAAGTGTTGCAGAAAAATCTACCTCTTTCAGACTGTGGATGAAAATAGCTGTGAAAAAAAAATGATACTGGTATCTTCTATTTGTGCTGAAACATACTGCTTTATTTTTACAGCCCGTGTCTTTCATGAAGATCCAAATTATTGAGGCAGTCTTGTTTTGCTTTTCAAAGACATTTTGCAGAGATTTGTCACTAATGTGAACCTGGTTTTATCTACTCAATTCCGTATAGATTAAGTAAATACATATAATAAATTTTAAAAATATATATAAATCACAGTATGTCACTCCTTACTTAAAATCTTCCATTGACTTCCTATCACACTTGGAATAAAACTCCTTCTGGCTTTCAAGGCTCTCTGTGATCTGGCCCCTGTCTACTTACAGAACCTTATCACGTACCACACCCTCTTACTCATTTAAGTCCTTTCCAGGTGACCTTCTTTCTGGTTTTCTGCTTGTTAAATCTACCACTCTTTTTCTTGCCTTGGGGCTTTATGCTTAATACTTTCTTAGCCTGATGTGTTCAGCCCTCCTCTAAGAGACCAGTCTGAGCGGTTATTCAGAATTCAGCTCAGAGATGCCTTCCTGGACCACCCAAATGGGGATAGAGATTCACCATCGCAGCAGGCTGTTCTAATTCCCTTCATTCCTCATCAGCATCTGACACAGTTTATGTTTATCTATCTGCTTATTGTCTAACTACAGCCACCAGAATGTTAGCTCCATGAGATATGGGACCTGGTCTGCCTTATCCATCACTCCATCGCAAGTGTCCAAAACAGGGTCTGACCCACTTGGCCGACTGATGAAGATTTGAAGACTGAGCAGCAGACGAAGAAAATCTTCTTCACTCAGGAGGTGAAAAAGACAAGGGGCTTCCCAAAGGCTGATTTGACTGAGCAGATAACAGCAGAGATTACAATTACTCTCCGCTAATTCCGTGCTGTAGCATCTGACTGTGATAAGGGCTCACGCTGGGACTGAAACTATTTCAAGGATTTGCCCCATGAAAAGGGCTGTTTATTAGAGCATCAGCAAATATAAACAACTTTTATAAAACCAAACAGGAGGGCCAGCACCAAACAAGGTCACTGGCAGGTTTTCTTGCTCAGTACAGTGCTTTCAGCTGCTGTTCCCATGAAAACCATTCATTCTGCCAGGCAGTCAGCCTCCTGTCTCCTTGGGCACTAATTGCTCTGCCTGGTTAGGCAATTTAAGCAAACGCACCACTCACAACATGGCATAAGGGAAGGGGAGAGAGGAGGTCTGGCTTTTCAAAAGTACAAATTGTTCTGATAAAAAGAAACCACAGAAAATTATTTCAAGAGAAGAGAATGCTTCTAAGTAGGAACAAATGCCTCATCTGAGACCAAGAAGGGGCTTCAGTCTTCTAACCTCCGTGTTCTCCAGAATGTTCTAGCGGGAAATGGAGAGTTATGGCATTTCTCGAATCTGACATCTGAAATGGTAAAGCTTTTCCTTAAACAGATTTGATTGCCATCCTCTGGGTCTGCTTGCTATTTAAAAGCAAAGATACAACTTCATGTACGATTTCCATATAAATATGGCCAGGAGCTAATGCCAGTGATTAACTGTATATTTTGTCTCTGCTCTAAATGAATCCATCCCATAAAGGACATCTCGAATTTCCACAGGGAAATCTATGTACAGCGTGTAAAATAGCCATAGCGTTTTATCCAGTAATTCTACAACCAGAAATTCATTCTGAAAGGAAACAATAAGGAATGCAGACAGGGATTTAGTCTCAGCAATGTTCAAAATCCTAAAACATTCTAAACGAGCAAAATGTCCATCAACAGGGAAATAGTAAAGAAAAATTATTGAGCAAGACTGTGCTGGAATGTTATATAGTCGTTAAAAATTATTTTTATAGGGAACTTTTAAAAGCACACTTGTGCTTTAAAGAATTCCACCATGCCCTCAAAGGTTCACAGAAATACCGGTTAATCCTAAAGAATTTCTGGATTCTTCATATCCTTTCTTTTTCTTTTTATTTCTTCTTTTTTTTTTTCTTTTTTGAAATCAGAGGTGCTGACATACCATGGTGTTAAAACAGAAGTTGGTTGGAGAGGAGAGTGTAAATCTACACACACACACACACACACACACACACACACACACACAATTCTCCTGTCCTTGGAAGAGAGGAAGTATGGCAGAGTCAGAGTTTTGAATGTTTCTTCCTGCCATCTGCTGAATCTACACTTTTAAGCTATTTCTTAAGCAGCTGCCAGACAGCTGTTTCAGCCTCCTGAGATAGGTAGAGTGTAAAAAAAAGAAAAAAGAATAAAAACTCTGCAGAGGCTTCCGCACCATCCAGACTCTAGGTAGTGTTATACTATTTAACATTGTGGAGACAATCATATTGATTTTCTTAGGTAGGGATCCATCTTGTTTGGTAAATGCTTAGGTAAGCTGGCCTGGTGGTTTATCAGGGCCGATCTACATTGCCAGTCTATGAAAGGGGAAGTTGCGGGTAGGGTGTCAGTTAGAAGCCAAGTGGATGAAGGATAAGGAGAAGTCTGGAAGGTGAAAGATTTTGAGAGACAGCAAAACTATCTCATCAATCTCTCAAATATCTCTCTGTAGTTCAGGCAAAACTAAATTTACTAGACTTCCTGGAATCAAGGAGCACAATCCTTGACAGAGCTGAGCAAGTATCTCAAAATGGGGAAATCGAGGAACCAAGCGTATGGAGTTTTGAAGCCTGGGTGTTTTTTAGGTGGGTCTTGCAGGTGGGGAGCTGGTTGGGACTGACTAGAAGTTATAACAAAATAGCTATGGGATGATGGGGGCAGTGAGGTGAGGATTTAAAGAGAGGTCTGGAGAGCAAGCTACTCAGTGGTTCATAGCCTTCCAGGAGCAAGTATTTTCTAGAGCCGGTAGCTAAGAGTTCCGTTACTTCGTTTTGTTTCACCAGGTTGTTTTAAGTGGTGTTTCACGTACAGACGGGAAAATTTACCTGACCCCAGTTAACGCAAGGACAGGAAAATATGTTTGGTCCAAGTATTGTTCAACACAGAGATGGGGAATGACAGTAGTTTCAGTCCTTGGAGAAATTTAACATGATGACTGGCTGTGTAATTGACCCCCTCTCCTGCTGTCTCCCTGGAAGCCTTTGGCGAAATCTGCCTTGCTTGTTCACCCTTCGCCAAGTGCTCTCTTTGCTGGCTCTAAAAAACATGGTACCCGGTTTCCAGGTTGGTGTAGTTACCAGAGATTGCGTTTTGAACCCTCGCTTTTGTGGGGTGGTAGCCTGCCTTCTATCACCATATGTCCAGTGCCTAATGCGATACTTGGCATACGTAGTCAATAAATAAGTACTGGAGGGGAAACCGTGAAAGAATGTGCTAAGCAGATCATAAGTGATGGAAGCGATAAGAACGCAAAGGAAGTAACACTTACTGGGTTTCAAAGTAGCGAGAGAGCATGGCAGGGACTTAACGTCATCCCTGATCATACGCAGCGTTAAAATGAGGAAGACAGTGAAGAAGAAGAAGCAGATTTTGTCCCTGTAGCCATCGTACCATTCTAACGTGAGCAAAGAGGCGATGCTGGAGAAATAAGCTGGGCCTAAGGACACCGGAAACCAGAGAGATGCAGATAAACGGAGATAAGAGGAATTTCTCTTAAGAAAGGAAGCCTAGCTATAGTAGTCAGCTCGAAATAGAGAAGAAAGAAGAAAAAGCCAATCGGAAGACTGCTACACAAGGCAAATCAACCTTGGATAACGGCGTTCACAAAGTTCGTGGAAAAGGGCGTCTGGCCACCCGACATGAACTGCAGGCCGGTGAGCTACGGAACTGGAAGCAGACCAGAGATGAGTTATCAGACATAAAGACGAGTCGAAAGGAACTGCAAATTCCCAAGCCTCTTGATTGGGAAAATATCGATGCCTTTTAGAATGAAACCCAATGGGAGAGAGGGAAGGATTTGGATAGTGGGGCAGGTTGGGTTCCTTCACACCTGAGGATATCTAAGTTATACGTCTGGAAGGCAGTTAGAAATATGGGGGCGATGCTCCAGTGAACTGACAGACGAAGCGATTAGAACAACCTTTACATCTCACGTGCATCTCACAAACCAGATGCTATGCGGCTCGGTCACAAGCGAGGTCACTGCCAGCCTTGCAATGGCAGGAAGAGCAGATAGGCATGGTCCTCTCCCAGGAGAGAAACTGGCCAATCACAACATGCCAAGTGTGAAGGATGCGTGAGAGCCTTTTTATCTTTTCGCAAAGGCACCTTCAGTCTCTGGGCAGTGGGGCTCACATGGCCTCAGGAATTGTTCCCAGGGTCCATCTCGCTCCCATTCTTCCTATCTTCTGGTCTACCTGAGACAGCCAGTGTGTCCCAACACGTGCTCTAGGCTGGGTCTCTTGAACCCTTGTTCCTAATTCCATCCTGGAGGACAGCTCCTCTGAGTTGGGATTCCCATCTGTCTCTCATAGGAGCTGAAGTCTTCCAGACTCTTTACCAGGAGGCAGCTACAACATAGGCAAAACTCTTTCTCTGGCCAATTTTGAAGGATTCTCAGCATATTGCCATGCTTTATTATGATTTAAACACAAACCCTCTTCTTCATTAAGGAAAAGATAGAGGAGAGCACAAAAAGTTAAGATAGGAAATTTGTTTTCCCATTAATGAAAAATTTATCTCTTAAAATGAGTTTACTTTGGTGCTCAGGCCTTTCTTACAGGTCTCTTAAATTCATAAAGTCAAAAGCGCTTAAGCAAGATAGAGTGGGAGAAAGAGAGAAATCAGCAGTAAGGGAAGAAAAATTGGTCAGGGAAAGGTCTTGGGGAAGCCTTGGGGAATAACAGTAGACTTGACAATGACAGAGATGGTGGCCTTCAAAAGAGGAGTGCCAGCAGAAAGGGATGGATGTGCTATGCTTGATTCAAATCACCCAAAAAGCCTCTCCTCCAAGCTTGTACTTTCTTGACCTAGCTTGCCCAACTTCTTACAAACAATCATACGTCAGACTTCCCAAATTTCATTGGTTAACTCGGAAAGCAGAAGAACACCTTGTGTGAGTAATAAAACTGTGGGTTTAGTGGAACTCGTGATAATTTGTAAAACTACATATTTTAACACACACACACACACACACAGAAAATTCACTTTTAAGAAATACTTGCTGCCGATGTTCTGCTCTCTGTCACAAAGTGGCTCCAGACTGAGTTTCTTTAGACTACATATTTGTGTACGCATTTCTGGAATAGTACTAAGAATGAACTCTACACCCAGGACCTTCTCAAACAGATCTACTGATGGCAATTTTGAGAAAGCTCCTCAGTTAGTCCGTACCCTGAGCGCCCAGGCTATTCTCTATCTCAGCATCCTTTATCAGAAAACTAAGGCACTTCGCTGGGCTGATATTTGTTTATATACTAAGCTCAGCATCCTTTTCTCAAGGTACCGTAATGTCATGCAGGGATCACATGCTTTGAACTTCACTCGTCTGACGTGACAACTGTTCGCAAACCCCCACCACCACCACCACTGCCACCATTTGTGAATGCTTCCATTTGCAGAGGGACACATGTAATTTGCAGCTGGTCATGACTTTAGGCATCGCCGTTATATTAGTTTCTTTTGATGACTAGAAGCTCGACTCTAATCGGCAATTAATACTTTCAAGGTTGAATCCCACAGCCAAACAAATTAATTTTGTAAGATGATACCATCTAGTTTAATAAACCCTATACTTAAGTCAACTTCAAAAGGTTTTTCCAGTCGTTAGGTCCACCTCATACAGACACTGATTTTTTTAATGTATACTTTTAATAAGCAAACAAATAAGCCAAACAAAAACAATATTAATGTGGATATCATTCAGAGTACTCAGGAAAAACAGAAACAGTAGGAGAGATACATATATGTATGAATATGTACGTGTGTGTGTGTGTGTGTATATGTATATATATTTCCCGCCCCTCCCCCCAGAAACTTATTCTAAGGAATCGTGATTATGGAGGCTGGCAGGTCTGAAATCCATAGGAGAGCTGGCAGGCTGGAAACTCAAACAAGATTTTTTTCTTTCTTTTTTTCCTTTTTCTGTCTTAACGAATACATCCAGAAGATAAGAGAGCTATAAACTAAACCACTTATCCTTGGCCATTCCCAGATTTTCATTCTCATACTTATGCTCTGTTATGCCTTTAGCTTAAGTTAAGGGATGACATTAGAACTTGCTGTGTGAAACAGACAGTTCTATTTACGTATGTTAGGTTGTATTTAAGTATGAAATGAATTACATCACTCGGTGCCTCTCATGTGACTATTCCCAATGAGAACTAATTTTCAGTTTTTAAGGCAAAAAGACATCTTGCTCCTCCTGAATTCTCCTTTTGCAGACAATGCAAATCGTATAACTGATTCTGTTCTTTTTTTTGCTTTGGCAACTGGAAAGGTCAGAGGTATGTTTATTATACTGTAACAATTTCTTATTTCCCCCAGTCCTGCTACCTCATCTCTCTCTTCAGTTTTAGTTTTTAAAAATGTTTAAATTTTATAGTATTTCCTTTTTTGTTGTTGACACTATTGAGGACCACATCAAATCCTTTGTGCAACAAAGCAGGGCATGAATGAGTGGATAAATGAATGGATGGATAAATAACAAATTAAGAAATAAGTAGCCTCCCCTGGGTAAGCTCTTGCCAGAAAATTCTTGGAAATTCCACTCTCAAATTCCACCCTCTGATTTAAGGAATGGTATGTTCCACGGAGTTACTAAAGACCTGAGATTGCTTTTCCCTCCGTTTTCTGTTAATTCTGACTTGCAACAATTCATTTGCTTTGTTGACTCCTCATAGTAACTTCTGTTTTAGTCACATCTCTTACATGACCAATATCTTAGGTTCTTTGTGCAAATAAAACTTCAGTAGGCCTGTTTTGCTGGCTCTTTTGTCATTATTTGTAAATTTCTGAAATCTCAGTGGATTCATGGCTTAGGTCCTAATTGTAAAACCTACCTGTCTCTCATTTCCTCTCTCTCATTCACAGACACACACACACACACACACACACACACACACACACACACACACACACGTATTCTCCATGCTGTTGTGTGTATCAGTGTATACTCCTTCATACTGTTGACTAATGTTCTTCTATTATGTAGAATGACCATGGTGTGTTTATTTGGTTTTACCTACTCATCAATTGAAGGACATCTGGGTAGGTTCTAGTTTTTGGCAGATAGGATTCCCACGTTACAGTCTTGAGGCATAAATTCTTCATGTAGGAAACCTGAGGGTTTTTTTTAAATTTTAATAATATGTTTTATTTAGCCCAGTATATCCCAGATATTATCATTTCAATGTATAACCAATATAAAAATATTAATGAGTTTACAGAAATATAATAGATTATAAAAAATACTATGAGCAATTATATACCAACAAATTGGACATCTGGAAGAAATGGATACATTTTTTTATTTGAATAATAGGAAACCTCACTCTTTGCTCTTAATGCAAACTTAAGTCAACTGACTGGATGAGGCCCATCCACATTATCAAGGGTAATATTCTTCACTGAAAGCCAATTGACTGTAGATACTAACCACATCTACAAAATGCTTTCATAGCAACCCCTACGTCAGTATTTGATTCTGGTTATGCTGTTTAATCCATTAATTTTAGTCTTTTCATATACTCTTATTGTCAAAGGCCTTCATCTTTTTTTTTTCAAGCAAACCATAACACATTAATGAAAGGCATTAATTATCTTAGCTGAAAAAGTATCAAATTACACAGATTTTCATTTTATCCAGGATAGGTAATTATTTTCTGTTGTCAAAGTATAAGATTATGTTTTAACTCAACAGCTCTGTGTAAATTAATTATGAAGCCAATTCTGATGCATCGACTGACTGAATATGCTTCCCTCATGGTTTTACCATACAAAAGTGCTGTAATTAAGGAAATGGAAAAAAAAAATGAAGGATAAGGAAGTTACTAGAATGATTAAAATCACTTTTATTCTAGCTGTCATATTTCTTTTACATCCTAGTTTCACTTCTTTTTTATTGCCTCACATTTTAAAAAAAGAAATTCAGAAAACTAGAACTATCAAAATCGAATCTCTTGTTCTGAGCTTTGTGATGGTTAATCTTATGTGACAACTCGGCTAGGCTGTGGTGCTGAGCTGTTGGGTCAAACACCATTCTAGATGTTGCCATGAACATGTTTGTGGATATGATTAACATTTAAATCAATGGGCTTTGGGTAAAGCAGATTACTCTCCTTAATATGATGGGCCATATCCAATCAGTTGGAGGTTTGCCCAGAGAAGAAGAAATTCTCCTCACGGCTGTGACATAGAAATCCTGCCTGCTTCTGACCTACTGCCCTTTGAATTTCAGACCCAAGACTTCAACATCAACTCTTACCTGGTCTTCCAGCCTCCCAGGCTGCCCTACTAATTGTGGACTTGTCAGTCCCCAGGATCATGTAAGCCAATTTCAGTCAATTGATCAATCAATCATAAATAGATGCTGGATAGATAAATAAACATATGTAAATATGTACATGTATATATCTGCGTGTACATGTATGTATGTGTACACATATGTGTGTATAGAGAAAGATATAGAGATATAATACTGTTTCTCTGAACTAACACAGAGCTTCTTCCTTAAATTTCTTATATTTTAGACAAGAAATACAACTATTATAACAAAAAAATTTTAGTTCATATTCCTGTTTTTAGCAGAAATTATTTTATTTCAGTGGTAGGAGGTGCCTTTAGTTTTAACCTGAAAGGTTTGAGATGTGTTTATTTTACTTCGTTCTTCCCCTGCAGGAACCCATGTACTTGCTCATTCACAGACTGCGGGTGGCAAGACTGGAGACACACTTTCTCCTTCCAAACACTGCCGTTATTACCCAAGGCTTGTGAGGTGATGGATATTGGCCAGTCTAAATGGATGCCAGGTGTTCAACATGGAACCTGCATGCCCGTGCCCAGAAAGATAAGAATGTGCCATGATACACCTAGGAAATCATAACAATACAGTAACTTAGGGTTGCCTGCTGTGACTGCTAAGGATCATTTTATTATTATGCTTCCCTGGCATCCTCTACTGGGGAGCCATTTGGTCAATTGGCATTCACCAATTAACAATCTGAGAATTATGGTTAAGGAACGGAGAAAAAGCATAGCAGACATTTAATGATGTGAACGTTCGTCTCTTAGGAGGCTGCTTTATTGATAAGGTTGTACAGAAATGAGTAAGATTTGCCCTGTTGCTAAGGCAACCTGCCTACAGAAATAACTGATCTATACATCATTCCTGCAAGTGGTTCTTGCAGTTTAATAAAGGGAAAAATGAATGTAGCTACAGACCCACTCCAGAGGGAAGAAAAATAAAATGCAAAAGGGAAAAAGATAATGTTTGGGGTGGTGAACATTGGGTTCAAAGATTAGAGTTAAACATGTTATCTTCCCGGAAGAAAGCCAATTCTATGAGAGATATGAAAGATGTATGTCTTATATGACCTTTCCCCCTCTGCTCTCCCCTCGCTGACCTTATTTCTTACCACCTCCCTGGGGCTCTCCTCCCCAGCTTCACTGGGCTCCTTGCCATTCCTCAAACATGCCGTGCTAGCTCCTGCCTCGACTCTGCATTTACTGTTTTGTCAGCCTGGAAAGCGCTTTCCCTAAGTATGCTCATCTCCCCTAGGTCTCTCTCACATCCCCTAGGTCCTCTTATCAGAGAATCCTTCCTTTGCCACCATGTATAAAATAGCCTCTCATCCTACCACTACCAGAGAAATCTTTCTAAAACAGCATAAGCTGTCCAAACATCCAGAAAAGCAGCTGACAGCCAAATTCACCTCAACCACTAGGATTAGTAATCTCACCATTTGCTTATTTTTTTATCTATTTTCTAGACTCAGATTTGTGACATATTATTAATCAGTCTCTTATTAAAGGCATTATCCTCTAACTGCATAGTTGGTTGTAGTATATAACCAATTCGATGAAATAGTTTTAGATTTTTTTTAAAAAAGGAAAAGAAAGCCGTTAAAGAAAAACTCTAGGAAAAAAAAAAAGAAAATGGAGTGACAAAGCCATGTATCCTCTGAGAATTTTGGCGTAAGCTGTCACAACGCCATCTTTGGCCCTCCAAAGAAAAGTATGTTCAGTTAAGAACCAGAGTCTGGAAATTTAGAACCACAAACAATTGTACCCCTCTATTAAGGAGAGAGAGAGAGAGAGAAGGCTCACATCAGAAAGTACCTTCCAGCACTTCATGTATAATTCCAACAGGAATTGATCTGTTATTCAGTGAGCAAAGGAAAAGTCAATATCTTCTTATTACTAATAAAGCCCCAAATAAGCTACTAATTTGGAACTGGGAAAGTATCCAGGTGAGGAACAGAGAAGTAAAGATTTTTTTTTATACTCTAGAGAATATTAGAGTCGGGTTCTTAGATGAAGTGTTCATGCTTTATTTCCTGATTAAGGTACCGCCATACTTCTCTGTAAACATTGATGCATGCCTGTGGCTTTGGCTTGGCTATCCCAACCAAATTAGATGGTTCTTATTGTGATAAATCACATTATTTGGGGTTGTTAGTTGCTAACAATGACAAATTGACTAGGCAAGCAGAAAAGGGATTTAGTCAAGGATAATAGGTAGTTCTCAGAATCTTCAGATGATTCGGGGAATAGGTTTATAGGTTGGCTTTGTGAGCAGGCACAAAAACTAAGTTACATTTTTCTATGGCCCACAGCCTACTGACATTGTCCCGAAGCAAGGGCCCCAGCACAGCAGCTCCCGCATCTGAGGCCAGCCATGCTTTCCACCTTTGTTCTCTCAGCCGCCAGCTTTCCGACCAAGCCAGCACAAAAGCCACATGCACGCCCCCTGCTTCCTTTTCCTTGCTCTTTCTACATCCACGCCCAGCACCAGTGTATCCCAAGATTCAGTTTAGGTCACGTCCCTTCGTTATTTACAAGGGATATCGCCATGCCAAGACATTTTGGAGCCAAAGGAAAGAAGAAAATATCTGTAATGCCAATCCTGTCTTCATTTAAAATGTTGTCTCTCGTTGAGTTTTAAATTTTTTTATTTTTAAAAAACATTGCATTAAAATATTATCATGATTGCTGAGTATTTTTGTGCTCCTTTAATTTTTTCCCCTGAGGTGAGTGCCTCCCCTTGGTCCCAGCCTTGACAAAGGAAGCTGAGAAAGGGAGCTTCTGGCCTGAAAGAAACCCTCAAATTTGTAGTCATCCAGGCAGAAGTGTGGTCCCAGCCTTGATAAAGGAAGCTGAGAAAGAGAGCTTCTGGACTGAAAGGAACAGTGGCACTCGGAGATTTCCAGATTCTATCTCCAAACCCTGAGAACGTGTGCCCTTACAGAGCAAAAGGGACTTGCAGATGTGATTGAGGGTCTTCAGATGGCAAAATTATCATAGATCGTCCAGGTGGGTCTTATCTAATCACCGAAGTGTTTGTGGGAGGGAGGCAGGCAGGAGAAGCAGAGTAAGAGAGAAGGAGATGAGAAGATTGAAGACTAGGACAGAGAGAGAGATTTGAAAATTACATGGCCTGGCTTTGAAGACAGAGAATGGGGCCTCGAGCTAAGGAAGACAGGCAGCCTCTAAAAACTAAAAAAATGGCAAGGAAACAGATTCTAGAAATTCCGGAAGAAATGCAGCCAGGCTTGCACCTTGATTTTAACCCAAACAGATTGATCTTAGACTCTGATCTCAAAACTATAAGATAATAAGTTTCTGTTTTTTAAGCTACTGAGTTTGTGGTAATTTTCTAAAAACAATAATGGAAAACGAACACAGGCGGGGGATTCTCCAAATTGGGCAAGACCGTTCGAAATGCATGAGGCAGTCAGACAGCGTGACAGCTGCCCACCCCCTCAAGGTTTTACATTTTCAACCTATGCTTTCACCTTTTTACTCAAACTCCAAAACTGCTCTGGTTCTTATAATTGGGCCGCAAATAGTATTTGTCAGGTGAAATGATGAATTCTCTGCTTGGCTTCCAACCATCAATTCACCAAGTGTCGAGTCACATTGTACATCTTCGTTCAATTTTCCTGGGCTGATTCTCAGTCTTTAGAGTGCAGAGGTGGTTTTCTCTACTGCTGTCCAAACGTTCAAGACCAAAACACAGAACAAAAGCCTTAGATCCCTCCCAAGGACAATTGCAGAAACAAAATGGCAGAGTAGTTTTTCTCGTGCTTTTTTTTTTTAAAGAAAACAATGACTTTGTCTTTATTTAAAAGGGATTTAACCTTCTATAATGCAAATTTCCTTACTGGAATAATAACAACATCTACTCTTCTGGCTTCATGCTTTGCTTCCCATGAAAAACTACATTATAAAAGATAATTTTCCTGTTTCTTAGAAAAGAAAAAAATCTGTGTTCTTTATCCTAGGATAGAGTACACTGTGCTTTCAGCGACTAACCGAAGGCTACATTGGCGCATGTAATAGATAAAGATGGTCTCTAACATAAATACGGATTATATTGCAAAAGTTCATTTGTTGGTCAGTTTTTTTGGAATTCAAAAATACGATCATTAACCTATAATAATCATTGCAATCTCTTTGTAAAAACAGAGTAAATTTTATCTTTGTTGAAGTTGGTGCACGAATTTCATCTCAGCGAAGGATTCGGTTCGTCCAGAAGACCATTTAAAGAGCATATAGCATGATGCACCCTAAAGTCTCCTGTGATGAAGGAGGCTGAGCCCAGTGAAGCCAAGTTCAAGGCTGTTTGAGAGAAAAACTCTCTGAATGACAAGATGAGAGGAGACTCAGGAAAGGACAAATATCTTCTGGAGACAACAAATTCACGAAGTTTAATACCGCTCACTAATGCTTTCGGTGTGGGTGGGTTACTGGGGGGCCATGGAGGGAACAAGAAGATCAGGTATTATGTGCCACATCAAGCCTGGCAAAGGGCAAAAGCAGATCACACGTAGAAATCACCATACTGCAGGTAACACACTTTTACAACCATATTCAGTGAGAATAACGAGAACCTGTTCTTGGCCGCGAATCCCACCTGAAATCTGCTTCTCATCCTTGAGTCCTGAGCTCTCAGCCATCAAATGAGTGAGTTAATCCCAAATTATTTCTTGGCTTTTATAGTCTCAAGTAAAAATTCTCATTCCAGGGGGCTGGGGAGGTGGAGGGAAGGTATAACCTAAACCAGACTCCCTCTGCTGGAAAAGACTCTTGAGAATGCATACACAGCGCTTTGTCAGTCTATAACTCTGAACCATTTGTCCTGGAGCACAGCCCCATAGAACACGACGGACACCAGAGGATGTGTGGCCGGCCCCGCAATGAAGTGTATTTTCTCTCGAGAAAATATGAACTGTATTGCCTGTGAAAATAGAGAGTAAGCAAAAATTTGAAAATTGTTACACCCTTAGTCCCCAGTCAAGAAAATACGACAGGGCTGCAAGGCTCTCTGAGGGCCGGGCCGTGTCGTGAGCCACATGTGTTCTCATGGCCCATACCGCGTCCAGCGCAACCCAACTCGTCAACTTTTCTTGTTAATTTCACCTTCGAACCTTATCCCAAATGTATCTGCTGCTCTCTATCTCCTGCACATCAAGCCATCATCCTCTGACATCTAGACCAGAGACTTCCAAAACTTTCGAATCATACATTCAGCAATAAAATATTCCCCTAATATGTATGTTGATTTATTTATGAAAAATATATGTGCTATGGTATCAATATGTTATACATATTGTAATATAGAAATAGAAAGTTTTAAAGGAAAAGTTAAATATATACATATATGTACATGTGTGCATATGCATATATGTGTGTCTATATATGTATATACAGTACACACACACACACACACACACACACCTACTAATTTTTTTCTCTGTGCTAAGAGATTTTCCTGCACATTCTCTGGACTATGTGTACCCTGCATTGTAGGCACTGGCCTAGCCTACTATATTTTCTTCCTAATTGATCTCCCTACTTCCACTCTTGGTTTCTATAACCTATTTTTCACAGAAAAAATGGAATTAGGTCATGACATTTCTCTGCTTAAAACTCTCCAATGGCTGGCTTTTCATTGCACTTAAACCTAAATTCCTTCCCCTGACTACACAGTTGTCCGTGATCTTGGTCCTGCCCCCTTCTCTCTCTGAGCTTTGCCACAGGGACCTTCTTTCTATTCGTACAATATGCCAAACCCATTCCCACCCTGGGGCCTTTGAATCAACTCCTCTCTCTGCCCTCAATGCTCTTCTCTAGGTCTCCACAAGCCCAACTCCTCTGGTCATACGGACCTCGAATAAGTGGCCCCTCCTAAAAGGGACTCTCTCTAGTCCCCTCAACTAAGGTGCTGACCTGGTCACTATGTTTTTACCCTGGGAGAATTCTCAGCCTGTCACTTTCTTACCATGTGATTTTTTTTTGCGTGTGCATGTTCATATGGGTTTGTCTATTTGTGTGTTGTCAAATAAGAGTAGAAAACTTATCTATTGTGTTGATGGTGGTACTGGATGCATGATAAGCCATCAATAAATATTTGCTGAATAGAGGAACTAATGAAGTAATTCATTAATGGAAATTTGATGAACTCTTGATTTGAAGTCAGTTGAATCGAACATAGTTTTATTAAGCCTATTTTTACTTAATTCTTTCTCTCAACCGACCTATGGGGGAAGAAAAGTAGGTGTCCTTATAGAAATAGCCTGACAAGGGTTCAGATTTCTTTGAAACAACTACAAGCAAAGGAGTGTGAGGCTAACAAGAGAATCACAGATTTCCAAAAATAAACATCCCTTTAAAAATAGGCAACCCGCCACGCTTTGTAAGGGAGCTCAAAAACCCCATTACTGAGCCCTTTCTAGGAAACCTCAGTGATGTGTGTATTATTCAACAGTCTCTAATTGGCTATCTTCTCAAAGGGCCTTAAATAACAGGTCTTATCTGATGTGAATGGTATCCAAAAGTTATCATTTAAAGGAGATAATGCTCTAGTGACAGATATCACATTGGAAAAGGAATGTGGAACTTTTCTCTGCTATACAACAAGATATTTGAAAGAAAAAAGGTTAAATCATATGTGCTCATTAGAAAGGATTAAGTTTTGAGAGAACTAGCCCCATCGAATGCTAATATCCAGACAAATTGTTAAAATAAAGAGTCAAAGACATAAATATTCTGAAAGAGTCTGAGTCTGACTCTGTGTCATTATTTTGCAGACGGAATTTGCATTCAAAAACATGACTTGTAAGTGGTATGAAGTAGAATGAGAATTTAATATCATAATCAGCTCTAGGCAAAATTGTGTGTAAGGAAGAGTTTGTGGTTCAGTCCTTAACCTAATTCATTCTTTGTCTTTCTCTCTCTCTCTCTCTCTCTCTGTCTCTCTCTCTCTCTCTCTCATACACACACACACACACACACACACCACTTGTATGCATGTCTCATCCAATTAAAAAAAAAACAGAAAAGCATTTGATACAAATTATTAACATTTTAATATGGATTTACATCAGTGTCCTAACTTTTCTAGAAATGTTTTTATCTGTATTTTTAACTATAGAATGAAATGTTTTGTCTTTCTGACAAAGTCATTTTGACATTGAACATGGAGACAAGGATATAATTTTGGAGGTAGAAAACTATCTCTTCCCTGAAATCACACCATTTGAATAATCATTTACTTGTTCTGAGTGTGTCATTTTGGGAAAACGGCTCTACTCATCCAGAAGAGAATTTCACCCTCATCATCCAGTTGGATGGAACCATTAACAGAAACACAGATCCAAGAACTTCCACCTGTCATCTGGAACCACAAACACACCCACACCCTCATCCACCTTCTTTTGACTAACAGCTCAGATAATGGTGCTGAATTCAGTATCGATTTCTTAATTATTCATTCTGACTGTGCTTCAGTGAAAACAAAGACATTTTTATCCCTCTTGCTTTCCCACACTTTCCTTCAAAAGAAAGATTCTGTCAGAAACTGCTGTGACTTGTTAGAAATCTAGCGCTTTCAGCAAGCAAGGTGCTATTCAGAACACCATCTCAGAAGAGCTTCTTATGCGGGAAACTGACCTCTTAAAGAACCAGCCCAGGCAGAACTGGGTAGACCCAACTGAATAAAAGAATGGAGGAAAAGAACAAGATTTTGAAATAGAATAGAAATGATACACAGCCAGCCTCCCACAATCTACGGGCTTCACCCCATGCTCACAGTCCTCCCCAATTGCGCAGAACTACTCGCAGACAGCGGGGCTTCAAATTGAGATTCTTTTAGGCCTACAAGTGAGCTTCCTAACCCTCCTGTTCTCTCCCATAACTTTGTCATGGAGTCTGCTTTTTATTTTCGCTTTTGTAACAAAACTCTGGCACCCACTCCAACATCTGCCAGTGTCAATGCCCAATGAGGGTTGGACAAAAAAGTGGAAGCTGATCGGTCTAGGAATCAGGCTGAACCAATCAGAACCCTTCCCTCAAATTTCTGAATTTGGAACTGCACACAATTGTTACTTTCTACATAATACAGTCACAAGATGTAGACCAAGTTGCTAGAAGGCTTGGTGGTCACCATCTGAAAGAAGACAGTCTGAGTGAAAGGCCAATACAGAGAGAGTAACAGAAATGAGAAGGAGCAGGGCAGAGCCCTGGTGAGAGGTGTGCCTTGCATCCAGCTGTCCACACCTCTGCCCTTCCTTTAGCCTCACCAGTCTTTCAGGACATCCCCCTTTTGCCTAAGCTGTGGTTGAGTGCAATTTTTGTGGCTTGCCATGAGAAGGATTCTAAATACTTTTGTATGTGTTCTGTTCTCTCAACTATATCATAAAGGTCTTGAAGTTAACAGCTCATTCCTTATTGAGAATACTCAATGATACACACTATGGCATTTGGTACCCAAAAGGCATCCAGTCAACATATTGATGCTTTCCAGAAAATGTTCTCAGTGTCCCTCGCTGTCCTGTTGGAGGAAGATGGATGTAGGGAGCATTTAGACAGGTGTGGAGCTGAGAAAATGTTGAACAACCAGACTAGGGTAAAGGCCCTTGCAGTGGCCAGTCCCCATGGTGGCTCCCTCTGATCCCCACCTCCTGATACTCATTTTTTTATAGTCCCTTCCTACACTGTACCAGTGTTGTTTAATATGACAAATACTATATAGCAGAAATGATGAGCTGTCATTTCTAATATTTGGTTATAAAAAACTTCAGCTTCCATCTTAAACAATCTGGCTTGCGGATCCACTTTCTGGGGTATCATGGACTGGGGAAAGCCATTGAGGAACTGGGGCCTGCTGACACCACATGAGTGAGTTTGGATGCAGATCCTTTCACCCCAGTCAAGTCCTGAGATGACAGAAGCCCTGGCCAACGTGGCTCCAACCTCACGAGCATCCCTGAGCCAAAACTCCTAATCTGAGGCACTCCCAGATTTTTAACCCTCAGAAACTGTGAAATCATATAGTTTTAGTTTTAAACAGCAAAGTTTAGGGGTAATCAATAACTATTACAGCTTCCAGAAAAAAAGTCAAGGGTCTAGAGAGGTCCAAGCTGACAATGGGGTCCAAGCATCTAGGGATGTCACAGCCTCAGTTGTCAGGGTGATACTGGGAATCAGAAGATAAAAAACACACAAAACAATAACAGCAGACTAGGAAATTGATGGGAGCTAGAGGGCTTGGAGATGAGTGCAGATGGAAAGAAATTTCAACGTCATTTCTGCTGCGAGCCAAACAAGGTTTTGGAACCATGAAATCAATACCAAAGCGAGAAAAAGACCTCTAAGGTCTCAGTGGCTCAAAATGGCCCCAGGAAGTCATGTACAATCAGAATATAGGAAAATGCTTCCTCCTACAATGAGAACGGTTTGCTCTGGACCCCATTAAACTTCACATTGAGTGTGTATGACTCTGTACCTACCAGGAACCAGAGCAGTAAGTTACAACTTATGATCAGTGTGTCACATACTGGTAGGACAGGGACTAGAGACCTTCAAGCCTATTCTCTGAAATTTTTTCAGGAATTTACATTTTCTACCTCTCTAGCATTTGACACCCTCCAAAACCCACTGACACCAAATGTCCTCGGCACAGACACTTTACTCCCATCATTTCATCATCATTCTCCCTTTTGTGTTTTCCAGGCCTGGATCACCTGTTTCCTCCTTCTTAACTTCTTCAAATTCTGCTGATTCTCTTAGTCTCATTCTGAGCCTCTTATTACCCATAAAACTTTGACCAACTTTCCAGCCCACACTGGTCTTTCCATTATCTGAAAGCCCCTAGCATTTAGGATGTGAACCACAGAATTCGATGCTTGGTTACATATCATATTATTTTTCCCCAAAACGTCCTGCCTTTTCACAAGAGTGTAAGAAATAGTTCTTTGGTAGTGTCAAGGTCATTGGTGTTCAAACCCAATCAAATGTCAAAATCACCTTTGATGCCTTTTAAAAAGTTTCTTTAAAAAAATGCAGATTTCAAATCCCCATGTTGGATTTATTGTCTAAGAAGAGTAAAATCCAGGAGAATATCAAGTTCACAAGCTCTCCAGATGATTGTTATGTCAAACTAAGCCTGCACAGCTCCACAGAATCATGTTGGGAACATTATTAAATGTTCAAGAAGAGTTTTTTGATAAACTGAACTGACTCTTCTCATCTGTCTCATTGGTCTTGCTTGGAAGTGGTGTTAGATGCTACAGAAACAGGAACCCCAACAGCGCAGATCTAAATAACTGGAATTCTGACTGTATAAAACCAATGTAGTCATTCCTTGCATAGTTAGAATTAAATTCTTTATACATCCAAGGTAGAGGGATGGATAGGTATGTAATAAGTGTAGTAAAATGTTGATGGTACAACATAGCTGGTGGATATACAGATGTTTACTTAAAATTCTTTCAAATTTACGATATGTTTAAAATTTCTAATAATAAAATGTTGAAAACCTGAGAAAATAAATTTCTACACATTCAGCACATCTGGCCCACTCAAATTGATCTCTGAATTAGATTTTTCTTTCCTTCTTTCTTTTATCATTCTCATTCTTGATTATAGTTACAAAAAAAAGAAAGAAAGAAAGGAAACTTAAAAGAAGTACTTGTCCCTTAGACCTGACTTTATTTAATATTTTATGAAGAACATATTTTAATCTTATAAAACATCAACTTTGACATTTAGACTACATATGCTTTATTATAGCAACCTATCTACATAAAATAATTCCATATTAAAGGTGAAAATTACTTTAAGTATTTTAAAGAGTTCAATGAAAGATGTGACAAGTAAAGAAAATATGAATTATTCAAGTTGTTCAATACTATTTTAGCCTCAGCATCCCCCAAAAATAATAAACCAGGACAATAGTAGATATGTTTTAATAGACAATTAAATTTAATATAATGCAAGTATTTATATATTGATCCAAGGCTGAATATTTTCTATTGCCAGGCCAATAAGTTATGTCTCATGGGCCTAAAATAGACAGTGCCGAGAATGAACATCTATCAAAATATAACTACTGTATAATATCCGATTAGCTGGGAGTGCCATTAAAAAAACTGTGAGAAGACATGAAAGTGTTCTCTGGAGAGCTTAGCATATGTCCATGGTGTTATACTGTCTTGATTATATTCATGAGTAGATCATATTAATGACCATATTATGACAACAGTGAAGAATCAAATATGTACTCCCAGCCGAAATATTAGTGGCTGTATTATTTTAACCTCACAAGATGGTTTTAACAGACATGTACATATGCTAACAAGTTTCTACCCTAAAATTTCCCTTGACTAGGAGCTAGAGCTCAGATATAAGAAACGATTTGCCATCATGTTTCCTCCTTTCCTTTGGATCTTTATTCCATTCTCTGGTCTCATATCTATCTCTCTGGATCACATCACTTGAGTCAAATAAAAGTCGAATAGCCCTTTCAAGACTGTAACATTTACTTTTACTTTTTCTTCCTGCCAACAAACTAAGTTACTTGTGACTCCTCAAACACATCTCGCACTTTCTTGCCTCTGTGCTTTTAGGTTTATCACTTTCCCTAGCTAATACTCTAATATTCCCTGTCTAACTCCTCCCCATCAACACTTTTTGTACCCGTCCACATGATTGCTCCATGTGAAGCCTCTGGACCGCTTCGCTCCAGAGTCACTTCCCTCTCCTGAATTTCTTTGAAGCACACCCTCTTTCTCTCTTAGATTTTCTACATCATCCCTTACTTATAATTTGTCTGGCCAATTGTTTCGAATCCTTTCAGAGAAGTCTTTGTCTTACATTTTGTGTGTAAGTCTTACAACTGAGAGGATAACAACATGCATTTGTTGCTTGATTATTTGTTTATTTATGGAAGAAGGGGTTTAAAAGGAAACAAAAATAAAAGCTACAACTAAGGGTTTACTATCTGCTGAGCACTTACTCTTCACACTGTTATTTGCATATCATTTAATCTCCTCAACACCCGGTGAGATCGATTCTCTTATTATTCTCATTTTACAAAAGGAAGCATATTCTCTAAGGAAAATGTATTTCCCTGCTCCACTGAGCTCTTCCCCAACCCACTCACCCCCTGGGTTGACTTCAGCATTGCCCGGGGCTTCTCATGAATTCTGGCAATTTCTTCCTACCTGAAAATCTGGTTCAACTGAAAATGGTCTTATCGGCCTAGTTTCTAAGCCATGGGGCAAACACATACAGCTTGGCCCTACCTGTTCCCGTTTAAAGATTTGTGATGAGAAACAATAAAAATATCAACATTAACAAAAGGCAGGCAAAAGAATTCAACTTTTAAGAGAATGAAATATTAGAATATATATATTTTTCATAAGGCAAATATTTTGACTTACTGAAACCAATTTCCAGTGTAACTTCAACTTTAAATAAAAGCAAACATTTATTTGACTGACAAATACCTGTGTATTTGCTGCAATAACTGATTTAAAAATCAGAAACTCCAAAGCAACCGCAAGTTTTATTCATCTTGCTTCAGGCTACAGCCTAAAAAATGTACCCAAGGAACTTAAACTATTCTAAAAAGCATAGTAATAATAATCATTAACTATTTCCACCTTAAAAGCAGAGCTATTCTAGGCTCTAGAAAGCCACACAAATATATGGCTATAAGAAGAGCCTCTTAAAAAATAAGCTGCATTAAATGAATTGATCTGTCTAGTCCTCGTTTAGGGGATATCTAGGACATTCATAACTTACAGGGAAATTAATTATGAAACAATGCATCCAGGAGTTTCCCTATATTCACATAAAAAATTAATGTTAATAACAATAGTGCTCCCTTCTGCAACACCTGTCCCTGATTGTCCTTGTTAATTAAAGCTTACGCGGTGGCTTTAGCCTTGGGCGATCCTTTGAATCATATTCCCTCCCATGTCCTCTGTGCCCAGAGATGCTGTGCTGACAGTTTTATTTCCCTGATGAACCGAAATGATTGAACTGAAGAATGCAAAGCGAGCAATCCTCACCCTGTCGTTTCGCCTTGCCGCTGTTCTTTGGGGAAGATGCAACTACTCTCTCAGGCTGGCCTGAAAGAAATTAAGAACCAATAAGAGGACAATGTTGAACAGGAATCTTCGTTGCAGTAATAACTTGGAGAGGGGTCTTGAGAAATAATTGCAGAGCCAAAAGTTTAGTTTATGCTTAAATTCTACGTTACGTTGTTGTGGTTTCATAATGGTTAAACTGATTGCAAAGCTGTACTAAGAGGGAAGGAAAGAAGGGAGGGAATGAGGAAAGGAGGAAGGTAGGGAGAGAGGGAGGGGAAGGAAAGAAGGGCCACAAAGTAAGGATTTCTGATGACTCGAATTCTCAGACTTTGTTCTCATAGGATTGCAGCCAGCACATCAGGGCAGCAGGCTTCGGAAGCCAAGTTTATCCCTGATATGTAAGGATAAAGTCAGAAAAGATCATGTCTGCAATAGAATCTAAAAATTTTCTGAAAGGAAGGAGAGAGGGAGTGATGGATCAACCATGTAGTAAGAAGAACTAAGTTAGAGATACTTTTTAAGTATGGCACGAGCAAGGTTAGTATAAATTCCGATTCTACTTAAGAAGGCTAAACAATAACCACAGAAAACTGAGCTGTGATGGCACCAGCTATATAAGCCCCCACTACTTAAATTGATTTGACTGCTCAGCTGCTACCAGGCTTTTTCAGTTAAAATAGAGCAATATTGTGATAATCATTAGCACTATTTTACAAACATTCAGATACCCTGCTCTGGGACACAAGGCAGAATTGTACTTCCTGGCACTCACGTGGTGGGATGAGTCATGTGACCAGCCCTAGCCAATGACTTGTGAGGAGCTGTTTAACCACTAGTGTGACATTTGCCAGGCTGCCAGGGCTCTTTCACATATATACCACAAGCAGTAACACGCCATCACCCTGGCGTTGAAAAGTGAGATTAGCCATGATGTGGAGCCTCCAACCAACCCATGTGGACATGTAATGTGAACAAGAAATAAACCACAAATAAACAAATAAACTTTGTTGTTTGAAGACACAGTAAAACCTAGCCCAGTGGATCTCAAAGAGTCGTCCTTAACCAGTAACAGCAGCATCGCATGGGGCCTTCTGAGTAATGTAAATTCTGAACCCCCCACCCAAGACCTACTGACTCAGGGTTTGGGGCCCAACCACCTGCATGTTAACCAGCTCTCTGGGTGATACTGATGCTCGCTAGAATTGGAAAACCAAGGACCTATTTACCTACCCTTCTGGATACAGAGCTACATGTTTCTTTCCCCCGAGGTCCATACCAGGTAGCAGATGACAAAGAAAGCAAGCCTTTGTTCAATTTCGGACAAATGTAGGAATATTTACTAAAAAGCAGGTGCTAAACAGTCATGAGACCTATTCTCATAGCTCAGAAAATTCCCTTCCCTATCTTTGGGCACTCTGACAAGAACCTTGTATGAAAGTTTCACTCTTGAGCCAATAAAGGATACTTTGCAAGGAGGACCACCCAGGTCCCGATGAGGTATCAGCACCTTCCTCGAATCAGAATGATGCAAGACTAAGATGGCTCCCTCTGGGCTTGCTGGGTCCTCTGCCTAGCTCAGTAAAGACACTGAGACCCAGCCAATGATTCACTTACCTTGAAAACCACTTACTGAAGCAGCAAAAAATTATTTTATGTGTCCCAGTTGCTAATTAATAAATCTCTTAGCATAGATTTCCACAGATTTAAAGTAGTAAATAAAGGAAGAGTTGGCTTTTTATTATGAGACTTTAAATGTTAACTATTCATCCTAGAATGTGGATTCTGACTAAGGCACTTCAACTGCCTCTAGGGTGTAGATTAAAGTCAATTTTAACTCTTTAATTCTAAAATTGCACAAGAATTGTATACTAGGAAATAGTATTACAACAGCAAGTTATAGACTCCACAGGATTTAATGAGAGAAAAACAAAGAAATCTGAGTTTGTTAGGATATCGAACTCAAAAACTATTCAAAAAACAATTCTAACAACCAGTACTGACTACCTGAGTAGAAATATGTGTAGAGTAGAAGCTACAGTACTTTCTCGGCAATATCCAGCGGTATAATTCGCCAAGCAAGCTCCTGTTATTTGGTCCCCTCTCCTCACATGACCAAATGCCCGGGCAGAAGAGAGTGTCCTAAGTAAAAAGCCAATTCCAGTTATTCTACTAGATATCTTAAAATTATAAAGTATAAATCACTATTAGTGTTATAAGCTCAATGATGCTCCCCCTGCTCCTCCCCTCGCCAAAGATGCTTATGACCTAATCTAGAACCTGGGAATACGTCCCTTAACACGGGGAAGGAGATTTTACAGATGTGGTGAAATTAAGGATCTTGAGGTGGAGAGATTATTTTGGATGATCTGGGTGGTTCAACGTGGACATAATGGTCTTTACAAGAGGGAGCCAGAAGAGCCAACATGAGACGTGCTGATGGAAGCAGAGGTCAGACAGCCAGAGAAGACTGAAGATGCTCAGGGCAAGCTTTGTGGGTGGAGGAGGGACCATGAGCCAAGGAGTGCAGGTGGCTGCTGAAAGCCAGAAAAGGCAAGGAAACAGATTCTCCCCAAGAGTGACCAGAAGGAGCCAGCCCCAAAGACACCTTCTGTGAGCCCGGTGAGACTGATTTTGGACCTTTGACCTACAGACTGCAATATAATAAATATGTGTGCTTTTAAGCCACTAAATTTGTGGTAATTTGTTGCAGCAACCATAAAACTAATAGTTTGTGTGATTTGTTTTACTGTCTGATAATTTCTGGGTGAACTAAAAATTTAGATTTCCGAAAGATAAAAACTGAACCCCGGGCCTGTGCTGAACCCCTGTGCTGTCCCCTCTTTTCTCTCTCATCATGATCATCCTCACAGCTTGAAAAACATTTAAAAGTAGGGACTGATTCTAAAATTGCATCCTCTACTTTGAGTGTCCAGACTAATGAAAGAACACAATGTCTATAATACCTACAACAGAAAAAATTACCTATAACAGAAAAAAAGCCCAGAATTTTACAAACTAACCAAATCAGATATAACACATTTCCTAAATTTTCTCTATTTGACCCTCGGGAGAGTATCTCTGTGCCTCATCACTCGTATGTAAGATTTCACAAGCTTAGTGCTCCATTCGTCTAGTCCGCGTAGGATCTAAAGCCACAGATTTGAGAGGGGGGATGGAGAGCGGATTGCTAAAAGAGATCAAATAGTAACAAAAAGAAGTGAGAGATCACAACATGCCAGCATGAATGAGACATAAAAACTCTTCTTAATAAAACAGACCCCGGAATTTAAGGAGAAAAAAAAAGAAAAGGCAGCACCCTGGGGCCATTTTGTGAAGAATGACCAAGACAAGTCAGCAGAGGCTCTGGGCACATGAATGCATTGAATCACAAGGCACTATCTGGTGTTTCTTATGACGAGCCTAAGTTATCAGTATGGCATTCCATCATGCTTTTTATAAAATGCTTAATAAGATCGAGAAGCATGTTCTGTAATTGTAAAGATAATTGAATATATGTTTTAATGCTTAACAGTATAAAATCCCCTAAGAACCCACTTAATAGAAAGCTTATCATTCCCCAACTATGCCAAATAAATGAAGTCTTCAAATATTATTAAATTAATTCCATATTAATTAGTGATACAGAGAAATCGGAACTCCTTTTACTTTTTTTTTTTACTCTCCAGGGTTACATAGATTGAGGAAGTCATAACACAAAGGCAAGAACCTCTTCAATTCATGGTGTCCTTTGTGGTATTGCCAAGAGCCCACAGGAGATGATTTGAAAGAGCTGCATCACAGGCAGGATTTTACTCATCCTAGAATCTGGAAAATCTACCTGGCAAGCTCCATAAAAGAGGTCTAATCCCGCCCAAGGAAGAGGTATAACAAAAAAACATTTCACTCATCAGTTTTCATTTCCTGAGGCACTCAGAGCTTGGAGTCCAAGATGAGGTCATCAAGATAGTATTTGGATGTCATCTAAAGTCAAGTTTTAAAAAGTCACTCTAAAAACTTCAGCCCTAAGCCTAACTTCCTTTTCCAATCTAAAGTTAAGCCCATTTACATGACTCCACAAGTTTGCACATGACCTAAGCCCTTTAAAACGAGAATAGGAAGTCATATTTTTGGCACATAAAGCCCTGAGCTTACTTGGGCAAGAATTTTGTCGGTGAACTGATTTGGTAATCCTCTCTCTACCTATCATAGAAACCGGTATGTTAGGTAAGCACTTAATACTCCCCCAGAAGGTCCTTTGTAGGAAGAAACTGGGTAACAGCAATAAACCACAGTGCTCCTCATCTCCAGGCTCATCAGGCACCTCCAATAAACAGAGATGCTAGGGAAAAAATGCTAAATGTTTCCCAAGCTTTAGATTCAAAGGAGAATATGAAAGAAAAATAGGAATAAATAGAAATTTAATTACTTCCTTTTTAGTTAGGCTTTCTGACTCATCACCGTAATGTCATTCCCCAAAATGATGATGTAAAGTGCCTTCTACCACAATTTATTTGACACACCATGCAATCTTGGGGATTTCTTCTATGCAACCAAGCTCTGGTCCCTGTGAATACACAGTGAATAAGCTCTACATAGCCCTCAAATAGCAGAGAAATTGAACAAGGGAAGAGGAAATTACGATAAAATGTGAACTGTGCTGTGATGAGAGAAATATGGGATCCTGTGGGAGTTTACAGGAGGCGCTGCATCAAATGTGAGCTGAGAAGGATAAGTTAGCAGCTGAAGGTAGAAGCTGGAGGAAGATGGAGCAAAGAGCTAGTGATGAGAATGTGAGCTGGGCACTAGCACAACTGAAAGAGGTCAGTTCCCTTCATAGGCTATGCTGGAGCATTTCAAGTTGATCCAAAGAATTATAAGCAGTCTTAGAAGGGTTTTGAGTGTGCCAGAGTCATCAGCAGGGCTGCATTCAGAAAGATACCTCTGGCTGCAGCAGAGTGGACTCTGGAAAGACTGCGAAAAGAAGACATAGTAGAAGGCTCTCGAATCTCTCGTAGAGGATCCTCATAGCATCAGAGTGATAGGGAAACACGCTCTGGGTGGTGTGCTGATTTCTCCTGAATTAGGCTCAGCAACGAAGGGTCTGATGCCTATCGATCAGGAGTGTCAATTTGATACTCCTGTAGGTTAAAGCTAGTGACAAATAAGTTTCCCTGGCCTTGGCAATGGTTATTTCTAAAAAACTTAAATGTCTTTTTTAAATAGGACTTGTCCTTTCTCCCACTCTCTATTTCCCTGAAGTTGACCCAATTTATACATTTATGTTACCAGCATGGCGACTGCGGACATTTGAGTTCATGACTCTGTGAGATAAAGCAGAAAATTTTTTTCTATTTAATTATAAAATCATCACCATCCTATTGGACACTATTATGTGAATGATCCTATCATGTGCCTGGCAGGCATTTTGGACTCAAAAAAGTATAAACTATTATTCTTATCCCCAAAATATTGATGCACTCTTTCATCAAAAAAAAAGTATATAAACTATACTTTTTTTGAAGAAGGTATAAAAAGCTAATCAGCAAAAGATTTGAATAGCTATTCCACCAATGAAGTTATACATTAAAAAGAGGCTCAACATCATTAGTCGTTAGAGAAAAGCAACCGAAAACCACAATGAAATACCACTTCACACTCGCTAGAATGGCTATACTCAAAAAGGCGGTAACAAGTGTGGGTCAGGAGCATGTGGGAACACTGGAACCCCCACACATTGTTGGTGGGATGTTACAAGGTGCAGCCACTTTGCAAAACAGTCTGGCTGCTGCTTAAAAAGTTAAACATGAAGTTACCATATGACCCCACAATTCTCTCTTAGGGAATTATCCAAGAGCATAAAAACATACATCCACAGGAATGTTCATAGCAGGTTATTCAAAATAGCCAAAACAGTGAAAACAATCCAGATGACCATTCACTGGTAAATGGACGAACAGTGGGTGGGATATCCACACAGTGGAACACTGTTCTACAAGATAAATGAAGTACTGATATGTACTACGACATGGGTGACCCCCAAAAATGCATGGGAAGTGACAGAAGCCAGTCGCAAAAGACCACATATTGTATGATTTCATTTACATGCAAAGTCTAGAAAAGGCAGATCTGTAGATTGAAAGATCATTCATTGCTGGGGGCGGGGTAGGAACGGAGTGACTGCAAATGAACACGTAGCATATTTGGGGGATAATAGAAATGTTCTAAAATTGCATTGAGCTGATGGTCCCGCAACTCTTTGAATTTACTAAAAATCATTTAACTGTATACTTAAAATGAGTAAATTTATGGAATATAAATTATAACTCAATAAAGCTATTTTAAGAAGATAATCACATTTTGTGAAATGTAGTAAATGTCAAATCAATGGTTTTTAAAAATGCCCTTCAAACTCTTAAAAATACAAGTGCTTATTCTGAATATACATATATGTATTTATTTCTTTACAAATAATAAAATAAACTAAGGTATCAGTATACTATGTGGAGCATAAAATATCCTCCCAAAAATTAAACGAAAAGAAGAAGAGATTTAAAATGCATAAATAGATAATATTTAATACAAAATTGATTCCAAGGTGGTTTTTTTTTTTTTACAAGGTTTTTAAGAATAAAGGAATCGAGGTTAGAATTAGCAAACAAGGTGAATTCCAGAATAATAAACAAGTGACTGTGGGAAGCTGCCAAATTGACTGAGGATTCTGTAATGGACAAGACCACCCATGCATAATAAGCCCTCGGAATATTCATCAATCTGAAAATCATGTCCAAAGCGATGCTGTGTTTGCTTAATGGACAATGGAACATCCATCAAAATATGCCCAGCTGTTTGGAGGATGGCAAATACTCAGGAACATGAGACTACAGACATTGTTAATGATGAATGTCTGAGGGAAGAGTTCAAAAGAAGAGGACAGAGAAAGATAAGTTGGAGGAAGGATCAGATGAAGAGGAAGCTTTCTATACAATGTGAACTTTCGCTTCCTGGTGGGATAGATTGAGTCATGTCGCTCTGGCTAACCATCTTCTATGATCAGAGTTAATTATAAGAAAGATTTTATCAGGTATATGGGGAGTTATAACAGCTATTAAATCTTTAAATAAGTTTGCTACATCCATTGTTGTTTATCCTTAACCTTTTTCTCTGAGATTTCACATTGCAAAAATAATGATTTCTGTTGGCTTTGATGTTTCCAATGTGATACTTGCAGCGAGTCACAAATAATAAATGAATATAACCAAAACAGAGGGATCTTATTAGTGAGTTATGAGAGACAGATAAAGTTGGATGAGGAACCTTAAAACAGAATTATGGAATTTGGACTTTTGCTATGTAGCCATCATGGGAGCCATGAAATGTTTTTGAGCACAGGGCAATCCAACCTGTGTAGTTTTTGGAAGAAATAACGAAGTGCTGCACACAGGCTGGACAGGTATGTGGAGAGGTGAGAGGTGGTACTCTAAGTGATTAGAATTCTAACCATACACAGCCCAGCACAGGCTGGAGCTGAGGGCCTAGACCAAGATGCTGGCAATGAGAACAGAAGGAAGAGAACAGGAGAAAGTGGAGACTTTCTAGATGGCCGATAGTGATGGAGGAGTTTATAAACTTTGGTACCAAAAACTCTCCAACACCAGGCCAGAGATCAAATTCAACTGAAGTCGAACTAATGCTCCACGGAGCTTCTCTGGTCTGGATGTGTGGCCCAGGGTGCTTTGGAGTAGGCCCAAGACCAGGGGCTGCTTTAATTTTTCCAGTCTAAAAAGTATCTGCCTATCCCGCTTCACTGCTTCTCAGTAGCACTCTTAAAAGTAGCACTCTTAAAGAAGGTATCGAAGGACATGGCACCAATATTTTTTAAAGTAGTCAATAAAAGCATCTTACTTTGGAAAGGGGGACATCCTCTCCATCCACATTTGAGGAATTTTATAAGAAGGTAAGAACTAAAAGATCCATAGAATACTTATCCAGTGATTTGAACTTGAGTGTGCTGTGGCTTACAGTTGTCTTCAGCTACACTGGGAGAAACGAGGTTATTATTTTCAGAAGCCTGATATCTATATGTTCTATATGTGCATGAAGGCTATAGCCAAGTGAGCAAAATAGACACAATAATCTCTACATAAAATAAAAAGCTAATCATCCATCTATGTATTGCTATTTTCACTACAAATCATTCCAGAGGAAATATACTTAGAAGTGTGTCATAATATTCCATTTTCTTATCTGCATACATAAAAACTCAAAAATTTGGATTTTATTAGTGAACCAAACTAAAAAAAAGAGAGCGAACATAAAGAAAGACAATGTTTTCTATACTACTTGGTAATAGAAGTCAAAACTTTAAGATCAAATTGTCTACCAGACTTATTCTTCCACCTTCCAACATTGTATTTTTTAGGTTAGTTAATGGTGGTGGCTACTCGGTCAAATTGTAGACCTTGGCTTCCTGGATCTGAGTAACCAGACTTGCCCCACCTTCAACTTCTTATAGAATCTACCCTAAAGATCACTACCACAAAGTCACCTTCATCCGTTACTTCCCTTATGGAATCGTCCCTTTGTGGGTCTAAAAAAAACATTTTCCTGTTCTGAAAATCAAAAGCAGAAACCATATCTTCCGGTTATTAATCAGGTCATTATTCTCCCTTGTTAGAAGGGGAAAAGCTTCCCTTTTTGGATAATACATTACCTCCATTGCTACAAGAATTGAGCACTTGGTACATGGTCAGATGAAGTCAATGCTTGTTTAACATGTTTGAGTGTAAGAAATTAGAAAGTTTGGGCGTGCAAGTCTGTATATCATCATTAGATGGGAGAATGTCTTCTTTTTTAAAGATGTGTGCTAAAGTATTTATGAATCCAGACTCGTGAGACGTACAACTTATTTTCAAAAGGTTCTCAGAAGAGAGACAAATAGAAAGATAGACCAAAGATGGATGGATGGAAGGACAGATGGAAGAACGGATGGAAGAATGGATGGAAGAAATGGGATGGGATGGTTGGATGGATAAATAGGTGGTTGGATAAAGCAAATATAGGAAAATGTTAACAATCTCTTGAATCTGGGTGAATAGATAGGTGTTCATTGAACTATCCTTTCAACTCTTCTGCATCTTGAAATGTGTCATGATAAAATTTGCAAGAAAAGGTCATCTGTATGAATCAAACAAAGATTTGCTTCTCAGTCCTGGAGTCTTTCCTCCTTCCAAAATTCCCCATGCTTTTCCTCCTCCTTTTCACCTGCTGCTGCCCTTCCTCTTCCCAGACAGCAAGGAAGAAAAATGCAGTTTCCTACCTTCTCTGTGGGTGCTTTTGAAAAACTGTCCTTTCTGGGGAAACAGAACTAAGTTATCTAAGATAAAACTTTTACTAGTAATTAACCATGATTTTTATTGAAATGCAGGCCTCCTTTTCCACTTGTTTCCATTTAAAATGTCCATGATGCTCCTCCTTCATTCCTTAGTGCTGAGTCTAGAACTCAGCCAGTCTTTCACCCTCCTTGTAAGAAGTCACATGGGCATGCAGACACACGTGCATGCACACTCACACACCCACATGCATATGCACAGGCACACACACTCCATTCCCCCCCACCACCACCACCACCACCACACTGAATCAAAGCTCAGCTGGCCCTATTAGAGTTGAACAGTGAGGTGATGAAGCAAACCACACAAGTACACTAACACTGGAGACTTGGAAGGAATTGAGAATTCATTGACGTCTCCCAAGGGAAAAGTAAAGTAAGATCGTATCATTTTCAGACACTCACATAATTAATGTCAAATTAAAACAAAAATGAAATATTTCTCTTCATGTGAAAAGTAGCTCCCTTAAGTAGTCTGCGTACGATTGGCCACTTCTGCAGCACACTATTAAGCGATTTAAAAGATTCGTTTTAGCACAAATCCACAGTTTCGGTGGTTATTCTGCCAGCATTAAACCAATAGGCGTACTGCTTCAGAAGGAAGCCGATGGTTGCTGGGCAGAGGAAAAGAACAGAATCATCTTGTTTTGCTAGAGGCAGTACAATGGCACTCCTATTCCTCGCTTCAGTTTGCGGGGTGCACATGTCTTTAACTTATGAAATATTGAGAGAAGACCTTTTTCAGGAAGTGAGAGTCTGAACTTGACAGACATATAATCTCATCTAGAATGACAACTGCCATGTTCCTAAACCACAGGTATGCATTTCCACAATTTGCAATAATCGACCACATGCATGCCAAAAGCGTTCTAGAGAGAACTAACAGCAGCAGGCTGGTCCTCCGGCCCACAGCATTTTTTTTGCTAAAACCAGGTCCGTAATCAAATGCTAAGAAAATATAGGCCCCGAACCCTGAAACAAAAATATGAATGCAAACTATATGGAAGTAATGTCCTCTCGGAGCAAATACGTGTAAATCTAGTTTGCATATGGAAATCGAGATGGCTTTGCTTCCTTGTACATTATGCTAAAAAAAAAAAAAGTAAACAACCTTTCGACCCTGAGTTTCACCAGCAGATAGGAGACCATTCGTGACACTGAATGACACAAGCTGGCCTCAGACCTGGGGAAAGTAGAAGGTGGTGGAGATAGAGGAAGAGGATAAAGGAACAAAGGGTTTAGAGCAGGAGTGAGCAAACTCTTTCTGAAAAGGGTCAGATAGCATATTTTTAGCGCAGTGGGCTATTTGGTCTCTGTTTGCGACTCCCCAACTCTGCCGTTGCAGAGTGTGAGCTCAGCTAGAGATGAGATGATCTATAAGCGAAGGGGCATGACCGTGTCGCGATAAAATTATATTGATGGACAGGCATTGAAACTTGAATGTTAGATAATCTTCACATGTTCACTTTTTAAAACCATTTAAAAATATAAAAACCAAAGTTTGCTCATTGATCGTACAATAACAGGCAACAGGCCAGACCTGGCCCATGGGACATAGTTTGCAGACTTCCGATTTGGAGCGTTGATTTTCAAACATGAGCATTCATCAAAATCACCTGGAGGATGAATGAAAACACTGATCCCTGGGTCCCACCCTAGAGTTTTTCATTCCCAAAACCTGGGGTGAGCCCGACTCCACACATTTCTCACAAATTTCTGGTGATGCTCAAGCTGCTGAGTCCAGACATGGAAAACCAGTTTAGAAACAGGTAAACAAGACAGAGAAAGGGGAAAAAGAAGTGCCCCCGCTGGCCAGGATGGGTCAGCAATCATCACCTTGATGTCATGTGGGTAAAGCCTATATAGATTTTGTGCACACATTAAGAGGCAGAAAACGGTGAACATAATTGGGTTTCAATAATCAATAACATCTCTGACTGAGAAGTTTTATACTCAGACATCTGCAGTAGTCCCCAACCATTTTGCCACCAGGAACCGGTGCTCCTATGAGAATCTAATGCCTGATGATCTGAGGTGGAGCTGAGGCGGTGATGCTGGCGCTGGGGAGCGGCTGAAAATACAGACGAAGCTTGGCTCACTCACCCGCCACTCACCTCCTGCTGCGCGGCCCAGTTCCTAACAGGCCAAGGACTGGTACCAGTTTATGGCCCGGGTTTGCAGACCCCTGATCTACAGGACTAACTTCTTCACTTCCTTCAGATCTTTGCTCAGAGGATACCTTCTCTGTGAGACCTATTACCCCAATCACCTCTTAACATTGTGTATCGATACTGCCCCACTGCCCACGTCCACTCCCTCCCTGTTCCTTTATTTCTCAGCACTCGTCACCTCTGGCGCACTATATAATTAACCTGCTCAATATGGTTATTACTACCTGTCTTCCCTCTCCCCTCTCTCATATGCTCCTTTATTCCTGGAATATGCTCCATTAGGGCAAGGAAAACAGATGAGCATGTGTTAGAAACTGAATATTTGTATCTCCCCAAAATTCATGCGTTGAAACCTAATCCCCAATGCGATGGTATAATGAGGAGGGGCCTTTGAGGGGGTGATTAGAACATGAGGGTGGAGCCCTCATGAATGGAATTAGTGCCCTTGTAAAAGAGACCCCAGAGAATTCTCCAGCCCTCTTTCTGCCACAGGAGGACATAGGAGGAAGTCATTAACCCCATCAGGAGAGAGCCTCACCAGAACCTACCGTGCTGGCACCGTGATGTTGGACTTCCCACCTCCAGAACTGTAGGAAATAAATTTCTGTTGTTTAGAAGCCACCCATTCTACAGCACTTTGTTAAAATAGCCCAAACACATTAAGACAATATGTTTGTATCCCAAGTACGAAGAACTATGCCTGGCTCTTCTATATTCTTGAATGGATGGAAGTGTAAGTGACACCGATCTATTTGGATTTAAAATGAGAAAGTATATGAAGACGGTTTGATGCTTTGATAAAAAATGACTTTTTGCTTTCTCACAGTGCATCTCAGAGATTACAAAGAAATCGAGGATGCACCATTCTGTAACCTATATCATCCTGGAGCTGCAAGTTTCCTCTCAAGCATCACAATCTAGCAGTAGAAAGAGGCTGGGCAACTCTCTCATCCAACCACGTTCTGTTACAGAAGTTAATGGACCTTGTCATTGTCCTTAACTCCAGTTATCCCCAAATGCTAATTTCCAGAATTTCACTCATGACTGCCACTGTCTCAGTCTCCTCAGGCTGCCGCGACAAAATACCATACACTGAGGGGCGCCAACAATAGAAATTCATTTTCATACAATTATGGAGGCTGGAAGTCCAAGATCAGGGTGCCAGTACAGCCAGGTTATGGTGAGAACCCTCTTCCTGGCTTGCACATAGCCACCGAAGGGGTTCAGAACAGCCCTCTGCGAGATGTGCCACTTTGCGTGTGAGTTATTTTGAGCTGGAGGTAATCAAGACTCTGAGAGCTCACAGGAAACATCTACCTCTCCCTTAAAGAATTCAAACTGGGGGCTCTGTCCATAATAAGAGTTATCACCAGAAATTACTTTTTATGACCTACCGATATGGCAGGACAAACATCTAATCACTGAACATCTGCTCTTCTGATCATCCTGCCAGCGACCCACCCCTTGTCTGTGGTTCCAAGGGCCTGACCTCATCCTTAGTTCAGAATGTCACATGTGCCTCATTTCCTTTTTGTCTCTGAACCACTCTCTCATATATGTGGCGTCGCTACACATATGTATGTAATTAAATTTGGTCATTTTCTCTTGCTAATCTGTCTCATATCTGTTTGATTATTAGATCAACCAGAAGAACCTAGAAGGTTAGAAAAAGTTGCTTCTTCCCCTACACTGTAAATGTGCCAACCATAGATTGAAAAAGCACCCAAATCACCAGATTACTTTGTGAATTCAGCCAAAATATTAATTCATTCAATTATTTTTACATAGTAAACATTTTAAAATGTAATTTAACAACTTAAAAATGTTTTTAACAGATTTAGATTAAAATGCAAGCTTTTTGAGAAATGTGAGCCCTTAAAGATGACTTATGCAAATGATGAACTTGACATGCTTTCCTGCACATAGCATTTTACACATCGTAGGTGTTTCATAAATATTTGCAGAAAAGAGAAATGATCGTGAGTGACAGAGGGGGCCTAGGGCCTCACTTGGTTGCATAAAACAATCATGAATGGAACTACTGTTATTTGAGACCGTGCATCTCATTTAATCTATTCTACAACCGCGTAAATAAAACTAAACTGAACTTTGCCAAATATTGTATTTCCTTAAATCGGTTCCTCCCCCCATTCAAAAATATTACCAAGGAATCTGCTCAGACTTTTTCAAATATCACAAAACTCTCAGAACTGTGATTCTGAGCGGCCCCATTCTTCATTTTCCCCCCTTACATGCATCTTCCTCAGGAGCATACACACGTCCCCCGCGGCCTGTACTTCCTCCGGCCTTGTATTGTAGGAGGTCGTTTTTAGACCCCAGCTTTGCTTTTAAAACAAAACCAAACTAGTACCAGGTACATTAACTTTCCCAAAAGGCACACTCCTTCATCGTTGACTTATATGTTATTTATACCAACACATTTAATTTTTTACAAATGTGTTCCACCCCTGGTGACAGTGAGATAGTAAATTATCTGCAAGGCAGAATTGGCTAAAAGAAATGTAATAGCAAACCCTTTCATTCTTCGGTCATTCCGTTCCTTGGTTTCTCGTTCATTCTGGTTGGTAGTGAATATGTTTTATAAACTGATAAGAGAATTTCATTTACTCAGTTATTAA
This sequence comes from Pteropus alecto, assembly GCF_000325575.1. Lineage (NCBI taxonomy): Eukaryota > Metazoa > Chordata > Mammalia > Chiroptera > Pteropodidae > Pteropus > Pteropus alecto. The sequence continues at coordinate 10,121,394 of NW_006432227.1, forward strand.
CCTATCAGCTTCCCTAGAAGTTGATGGGAACTCTTGGAAAAAAAAAAAAAAATGAAAACTCTTCAAAGTTCTAATGTACAATTAAACCCAAAACACCAACTTATTTTCAAGAAACTTTTGGCTATTGGTTGCCTTATATATGGCGGTGGCCCCATATTGGAATACTTGAATATTAGGGGAAAAAGTAATTGTACCTTCCCGGATCTCATATTGTCTGAAACAAATTGTACCTTCCCGGATCTCATATTGTCTTAGTCCAAAGAAAGGTTTCACCAAAAACAGTTTGCATTGTGTAAACACAAGTGAATAGCCCTTCCTTGAAAGTTGATTCACTTTGAGACAGAAACAAGAAAGAGCATATTCATGGAGGCTTTGCACAGACACACGTGAGCTTTTAGTCAAACACACCATAAGATGAGGCACCCACTATCGATCTCAGAGTAGTAAACTTCCAGGTCAAGTAAATTAACCCCTTCCATCTGGGTACAATCTACTCAGCTTAGAGTACGTTATAAGTTACCCGAAAGAGGGAATTTCCCCCCGAGTCCTTTTTGTTAGTCCATGGAACTACAGAGTTGAAAACACTTCCCCTAATAGGGGACCTGACACAAACGCTGTAGGAACAGACTGCATGAGCAGCCAGGTTTTCCTCGTAAGCTGCCGTCACCTTCTCCTGGGAATCGGTTTCACTCGGAGGTAGCCTGTCACCTTTCCTAACTATCCCAGTTCTGATCGTGTCGCAGCAGTATGTGCCTCCTCTCATAGGGCAATGTCAACCTCAGGTGTTGCTTGTCAACACTCAGCTTCTAATCCGTCACCTCAATTCAACCATAGAAGCTGTTTAGGAGAAACTCTGCTGTCTTTTCACTTACGAGCTTCTCGAAAGAACATGATGAGAACAGATATGACAACAATAAAAGTGGTTATGTTTTGAGGTTTGGGAGGTTGGGGGTTGTTTTTTTTTTTTTTTTTGCAGTTTCTTTTTTTCCTGAACTGTCACAATTTCTGTTTGGTGTCATCTAGGTGACACTATTCACTACACTAGAATCTTCCAGTGATGCTTGTGGCAGTTTCATTTCGAAAGTCACAGAGATGACAAAACGCTGGATATCAACCCCGTCCTTACAGGTGTAGTTTGGTCTCTAACTCGGTCTAGTACAAGGCAACCTGTCACTCTCTCAATAGATGTGGTGAAATCTGCATTAGTTCAATTCGTCAGTTTATTCTTAGGGAGTATTGGACCTAGCAAGCAGCATCTTTAACACATGTATTACTTGAAAATATGCAAAATATTTCCCAGTTAAATATTTGATCATAGGCTATCTCAGGCTTATCATTAATCTATGACCTCTATTACAATCCTTTAAATACACCTTGCATGCCCATGCAACTACATAAGCGTTCAGTTTATGCTAATGTAGGGCCAACTTAATAGACTGCCACCCGTCAGCCATCTGTGCTCTATTGCCATCATTCTTCCTGCCGTGTATGAATTACAACTCAAACGGCGGGTCCAACAACGAGTGTAAGAGGTTATTTGTCCATACTTTGCTGCCTATAAATTTTATAGAAAAGGAAATTGAAGCCCAGAGAATTTCACTGATTTGCACGATGGAACATTAGTTGCAAGAATTATAACCCAGTTCTCACTTTCGCTCTGCTTATTTGATCAAAGCGAAGAACTATATTGAATATTCAGCCAGATTCCATGTGGGTGAGGGCTGTGAGGGAGTGGGGAGTAAATTCTAGTCCTAGGAAGAGAGGGTGAAAAATTATATATATATAATTATAAATAGTATGAAGCAAATTGTAAGAAAAAAGTTAAAGTATGGTGAAAAAATAATGATGCATATTTCAAATACTGAAAGAGGAAAGAAAATTACATTCTAGATGCGAAGAAGGCAGGAATGTTCCCAGAGGGGAGAAAAAACTAAGAATAAGAAATTAGTCACGTATTGGTCACATTTATACAATGACCTTTAGATTTTTGTAAAACCATTCAACCCCATTTTTGTTTTCACTGCAAAACAGTACATGTCCCCAAGTATGTACTCAATAAATGTTTGTTGAGTGGAATTTAAATTACTTTAGTTTGGCAAACTCGTTTCTTTTTCGTGGCATTCTTAGGAAAAAAAATCATTAAATGGATTTTTATCCCGCCTTTCATAAATGTCTCTATGGTACTGTCCCAGTTGGGGTTTTCCTTTTACAAGATGATTATGTTTTGCTTCTTGTCTGTCGTTAACTCCCTTCTCTGCTCTTGGACTAAAACTGCAAGTCAGACAGACCTGCCAGGTCCCTACCGTCACATTTCGAGGATTTCAGGAAACATGTTGTGTGTCTCGAAGCCAACTAGTTTCTTCAGGGAGTCAGCCGAACCCTGAGTTTTGTTCGCATGATATTGCCATTGCTGTTCCATTTCAAGCACCCCAGGCAGAGGGGAACAGAATTTTTGCTTAGACTTCAATTCCGTGTTGGTCTTTATTTAGAGTTCGAAAATGCCCTGCACGTTATTATAAAGAAAAACTAATCTTTGGAGAACTTCCAGACTCTAATTGGAGAAATCATTGCAATCAGATCTTTCACTGCCCGGGACGGGGCATAAAGATCCACTAAAGATCCTATCAACTTTGAGATTTTTTTTTTAATACAGTGTTAAATGTTCTTGAAATTTTCCATTAATAAGTCAAACTCCATGAACTCACCACTTTTCCAAACAAGAAATGCTGTCTCAAAAGGCTTAGAATAGATCTTAGAATTCATTCCCATCCACCTTTCACAAAATTATATGAAGCGACACAGACTTGTCGCGGGATCAGGGTGGGGAGAGAGTAGCTGACCTGATAACTGTCCCATTTAGGGTGATTTTCCATTTATTTAAATGCACAACACTTTTTTCCTCTGCCACACACACATGTGCATAATAATTCAAGTTTAGAATGGGCCAGAGAGGCCATCTGGTCCCACCTTCTAAATTTACTGAGAGAAAATTGAGGCCCAGAGAGATTAAAATTCTCTCCTGAGAGGAGGAAAAGAGCCAGAATTAGAAATGAAATCTGATGACTCCCAGGTGAGTCTTTCCTCCTCTGACATCATACTGTTCTTCTGCATTGACATTTAACTTCTGGTTTACCTTCGTCTCATCGTGCTAGCTCGATTGTCTTAGTTTAGTTTCAAAACCATCCAGTAGACATCCTCTCTTTTCTAAGTATCATCTTCGATGTGGGTAGTGAAAGACAAAATGACAGCTACCTTTCCCCCATAAATTGTATGCTTTTTGGTACCCATGTTGAAGAAAATGAAGACTCAATACTGATGCTAGTTTATGCATTGATTCGCCAAATGTGTGTTCTTTCTTTTTCAAATATGTGTTATTGTTATTTCTTTTCCCTGTGTCAGGAGGCATTGTTTTAGGTGCAACAGTGGATACAAGTAATAAAATTCCTGCTTATGTAGAGATAACATTCAATTGGAAGGAGAGGCAGAAAGGTTAACATACAAATACGTCAGTGCTATATAGACAAAGAATCAGGGGGACAAAAATGATGGGGACACTATTATAGTTGGGCCAGAAAGGCCTCTCTGATAAGGTGACCTTTGAACCAAGACCTGAAGCTTAGCTCATTTCCACTGGGCCCGACAGAAGGGCTATGAGTTGGGAATGAAAAGGTGGATATATACGGAGTACAGAAAATTAGATGCCTTTGGTTTTATTCTAGGTTTAGTCTTTTGAAATTATTATTACTGAGATGAAATCCACATACCACAGAATTAACTGTTTTAATGCGTGCAACTGAGTGGTCTTTCGTGTATTCACAATGATGTACAACCATCATCTCTGTCTATTTCTAAAAGATTGCCATCACCCCCCAAAGAAAATCTCATACCTACTAGCAGTTACTGTCCATTACCACTTCTCACCAAATTATCACCTGGATAACCACTGACCAGCTTTTTGTTTCTGTAGATTTGTCCATCTGGACATTTCATGTAAATAGAACTATATAATATGCGAAACTTTTTGTGTTGGGCTTCTTTCGTCTAGCATAATGTTGTCAAACTTTATCCACATTGTGACATGGACTTTGTTATGCCTCAATAATATTTTATTGTTTGTATAAACCACAGTTTATTGATTTATCCATTGAGCAACATTGGGCTATCTCTACCTTTTGACTATGAAAAATAAATGCTTCTATGAAAATGTGTACAAGTGTTTAAGAACCCATTTTCAAACTTATTTTTCTTAATTCCCTTTCTTAATCCACTTCTAAGTCTGTTCACAAGTTATGTTTGGAAAATGACCCCATAGTGATGAAGAACCAAATTATTTAAGCTCCTAAACCAGTGCCAGGCACAGAAAAAGCCCTCAGTAAGTAGTTGTTGTTATTATCAGTAATAATAACTGAAAGAACACAATGCTAAACAGCACACAGCTGAATGCAAACGTCATAGAGAACTGGTCCAGTGTGGAGGGCAGGAGAGAGCAGGGAACCAGATCCTTGTGGAGACGCAAGCTTTTCCCAGCCTGCCCTATCACTCCCCACCCACCTCAAACACTTCCCAGTGGTCGGAGAAATTGGCTGGAATTTTTCCCAGCATTAATGTCACTTATCTGCTATCCTATAAAATATTCACTAGTCCCCAGATTTGCCAGTAAACTTGCTCTAGGTTTTGCCCTGGCGTTACACGAACCTTGTTATGAAAAGCAAATGGAAAGAGATTGTCGGTTTCTGATTGTGTAACTTGGCATCAAACGAACCTCTAATTTATTTATTTAACATGCAGCTGCTGACATCACAGCCTGAAGATATCAAGTGGATCTGATCCCAGCTTGTTTGCCACCCAAAGTCAACACCATTTCAATGAATTGTGACAATAAAACTTGTGTTTTTATCTAGAGCTAAATATCTGCCCAAATAATCACTTGATGATCATTTAAAGCGTTAGGATTTTAGAGATGCACTCAGCTAGACTTTAGCAGAACTTGAAATATTCCTAGTCTTTCTGTAACTTGCTTTGACCTTCAAGAGCATACTCCTGGCATCATTCTACTTCCCCATTATATTAAGGTTATTTTATCTGACCCTATGTACCTCACCAAAGGTTGCAAACTTTATCTTGCATTTATGTTTACCTAATCTGGTCAATTCAATTGAAATGGTTATGAGTTGTACGACACATCACTTAAGATCATATTTCGATTTCTAACTTCAATTATGCCTTTTTTATTTCAGCTAAAAATATCTTCATGTGTTACAATATTAATCATGCTGGTGAGAGAGAATTGTGACAACTGGACTAATTCTGCACCTTGTCGTTCCTAGCCAATGTCAATTTAATATCCTCAAAGTGGCAGTTTTAAGAAAGACATGTCATCCTTAAGCAAACAAAACAGTTCTTTTGACAAACATCAAGATCCTTGTTCATATATTTGCACTAAGGGCTCCTGAAGTTATAGAAAAAATTCTACTTATTTCTAGTCACTGTATGGCAGGCGGCCTTCTCAATATATCCGATTAAAAACAGAAAGAAGCTTTCAGAAAATTCTCCCCGAATATTAAAAGAGAAACATAGCAACAATAGACCTTCACTATCTCAGAGCTGAGTGACCCAACTGAGTTATCGTCACAGCTTAGGCCAAAATCCAAACAAAACAAATACCATTGTAAGCAAAATATTTTCAAACTTTGAAACCTCATTGCCATTGACTGAGTATATAGCATGCAGACAAACAGGAGGCCTCCGATATGTCGAGTCTGATGCTGCAGTCTGCCCCTTCTGACGAGAAGGTCTTTAAGAGCAAGGGTTTGCATTTCTGGTGCCTGGTAATTAATGTTGTGATACTGCATGCATACGGAGTTAAGTAGGTGACGTGTTAGTTGCTGAGCAAATAGGTCCAATAAATTGTTCTCTCTAGAACTTGAAAACTTAAGGAACAAATAGTTGCCAGTATTGCCAAAACTATCAGAAATATTTTAATCCATTATTTACAAATATTGAACAGTCTGCAAAAAAAAAAAAAAAAAAAAAAAAAAGACCAATCATTCTGTAAGAAGAAGCTGTTTTCATTTATTTCAAATCTATTCTGCTATCTGTCCAGATGATATATTTTTCCAGGGGAAAAAATATATCTCACTCATTTATATTAACTGTACCAGCGAGCATAATAATTTCTAGAACTGTTCTATTATTAAAATGTGTCTTTAATAAATAAATAAATAAATAAATAAATAAATAAATAAATAAAGTAAGTGGGGTGGGGTTCCCACTACTAAAAATAATTACCTCCTGACTGAGAATTTTGCACAGAGGCAACCTCAGTGCCACTGAATTTTTTGTGGGAGACACAGTTTCCCATCTAGGATAAGTGACATGGAGAAGGCCTGGGAGATTTGGGCCACTTCTATTTAGAAAGACCAAAAGTCTTTCCCAAGTCCTGTCCCCATAGAAGGCAAACACAGAGACAGTGTGTCCTGTAATGATTTCTCAATGGAATTGAGGTTTCTCAAAGAAATTTCAGTGCTTTCCCTTAAAATAAAAACAATCACATTTCCCTAAGTGCAAGAGGATCTGCCTAGGAATCTTTCACTCTAAGGCTAGGATTTCTGAGGCAGAGGGTGTTGCCTATAGAAATGTTCTCAGTTACCAACCCATCCCTCCAGCCTTTCTCAGGTCAGCGTATTAGACTGATCTCAAGTCCCTCTGGACTTACTGAGAATGGATAAGGGCCACAGAGAAAGTATATAGTCCCATCCCACACCAGGGACCCCAACAAGAGAGGGAGAAATAGATGATCTTCTTTGGAGGTGCGCTGCTGTATTTCTGGAAGAGGAATAATTAAATTTTTTAAAAAGTTGTGTAGCAGAAAGAACATTGAAGGAGAAAGAAAAAAAAGAAGTGAAATGAAAAGGAGAAAAGAAAAGAAAAAAGAAAGGAGGGAGAGAGGAAGGAAGGAAGAATGGAAGGAAGGAAGGAAAAGGAAAGAAGGAGGGAAGGAAGGAAAGAAGGAAGGAGGGAGAGAAAAGAAAGAAGGGAGGGAGGGATGGTCATAGAACTAATTCTCATAGAACCTTCATAAATAAGGCAAGGCAGGCTGTGCCTACTTAAAATTTATGAGAAAGGTTTATTGACACATGGATGAATGGCACAGGTACTGGGACATTTGCTGTAGCAGCGTCCGATCAAAATGTTTGGCAGTTCATCAGGAGGGGAATGATTAAATAAGTTATACCAGGTCTTCCCTAAAGCATGAGACAGCTCAACATATCCTACGGTGTGATCTCCAAGTGTAAAATGAATGAGATGCCTAATAGCCTGCAGAGTATCAATCCAAGGTCCCCAGGAGTGAGGGCATCTCATCCAAGGGAAAAAAGCTTGTATTGTCTGCTATGCCTCCCTGCAATCCCACTCACTCTTCTGTCCCACCCTCCAGGCCAGCGTGGCTTCAAGGCTGTGACAATCACTCAGCGGTGCTCTCAGAGCAGCTCTCTGCAAGAGTCTGGGCGGTGTGAAGCCCTCTGCACAGAACTCCTGCAGGGTGTGAAGCCCTCTACACAGAACTTCTACAAGGGAGGAGCCCAAAAACAGTAAGTTCCTCCAGGGAGCACTGTACCCCGGGCAGATACCATAGAGTAGTAACAAGGAAAGAGGACTCCTCGGCAAGAGCTAGCTGCAGACAACTCGCTGCTGTAAGACTGAAAGAGAAAAGTAAATGCAGAACAGGTTTCAGCAGAAATCCTGGGACAGGCGCAGAAGTGGATGGCGGTCACAGAAATGGGGTCTCAGAAGTCGGGTCTCGGTATCTAAGAAGCAACGGCTCCAATGAAGACCTCAAGGCAATGTCTCGAAGTGCCAGTTGGCTGCTCAGCTAAGATCCTAGCAAAGTTGCTAGAGCAAATGGTGGGTTCTTCAAAATACTCACAGATGCAAGGCTGGTGTAGATGTGAAGGTTCAAGCCTGGGAGGGGTCCAAGGAGAAGTCATGAAAGCTGCCGGTAGTGAGCACGGGCCTTCCCGGGCGTGACACAGGCCAGGCACCAAGAGCGGGACCCTGCGAAGACCACAGTCATGGAGCTGATGAGTCTTCAGGATCACCTCGGGGTTGACATCTAAGGAATGAAGGGTTTTGGTGTCCTCCCCTCCCTTCAATCTGTGTAGTGAAACTCAACTAGGCACGAAGCTAATGCCACAAAGCCAACTCGAAGCTGATAAACGATCCTCAAATCATATCGGCCTGAGAATTGTATTACTTAAGGCTAAATATGGGGTTCTCGAGGTATACATCAGAGGGGATCAAAGGAAATTACTAGTCGCAGGGTGACTGTGACGATACAGGTGTTTATTGAAGGCAAGAACGTTGCATAGGGGTTCACGGAAGAGACTGACAAATTCATATTTACCAACAGAGACTGTTAATAGGCCAAACAAAAATGTCGATGAACTATTCCTCGTGATTGATATAATCCATCCTGATTTTCCTATTTCCATGATTTAATTAAAACGTGTGTTTTTTGTACTGTGAACAGGACTGTAGTTACCTTTCACTTAATCTGAACTCTATTTCTGCCATTCTAAATTGCCCCAGGCCACATCTTAATAGTTCAGAGAGGTTGATAACCACTGAAGAACATTAACTAGAGCTTTCTTTTGTTCTACTATGAATTCGACTTTTTAAGAGTAAATTATGTATAAATTTCTTTTCCCTAACATGCCATATATAACTACAGAATTATGCACATCAGGTATAATCCTTTTGGGAAATATATTGTGGTCCAGGGTAATTATATATTATAATTATTATATATTATATTAAAATTAAACTATAATATACTATCATTGTTATATTATAATATATAACATTATTATACAAGGTTACTGTTGTAATCTAGCTTGAAGTAGTGACTTAATACACACCACTAGCCTTAAGAGATATTTTATTAGACACAGGACAGACACGGGAGAGACACAGAGATGAGGTGAATTTCACAGGGTGACGGTCAGAGTAAGTGCTAGGATGAGAGATAAAAGTCACAGGTTCTGTACACCATTATGTATACATGGTGTAAAGCACAATGACTTCACAATTCGATGTGACACTAGAATGTGCTGCTTAATGGCAGACACTGCTTGAGGCTTTGCCCTGGTATCTAGAGACACGAAGAAGGCCCAAAGGAGAAGATTGGCAGTCCCCACAATGGCATAACCAAGGAGAACAGTGGGTGTCTGGTGGGTGAGATGAAAGAAACTGACCATGTGTGACATCGACTATAACTTTTTCTGTGCTTTGGTCATCCTTATACCATCAGGTATTATACTGTACACTGTAGCACAAGGATGCTTTCAAGAGTTTTTGAGAAATGTAAGCAGAGATTCCTTCGTTCACTTCTAATTCTGCCGCCTTTACCACTTCAATGTAATTTTTATAAACTTACATTTGATTTTGTATTCAGGTATAAATGACATACAATGTTAAATTAGTCTCAGATGTACAACATAATGGTTCAATATTTGTATATACAGGTATCCCTTTTTTGAAAGTTCGCATTACTCCACTTTGCTTTTACGAAACTACCTGTTTTCTCTAACTGAAAGAAATCTGAAGATGATTTTTAAAAAAAGTGAAAAGTGAAAATAGTGTTTAGTGTTTGTTTTGCAGTGAGCTGTTTCAGAGGCAGCGGATGCACCTGGACCAGGGAGAGCACTTGTACTAGACGTTAGCATTATTTTAGGTTTTATGTTACTCGGTATGATTTGGTAGGTTATTTTGGAGGTCTGTGAATGCTCAAAACTTTTTCCATATAAATTAATGGTAATTGCTTCCTCGCTTCATGCCATTTCAGGTTACAAAAGTTTTCATAAGAATGCTCTACTTTTGGATGGGGGGAAAGTCTCGTTAACATACATCCCTATACATAGGCAGAGAATTTTTTTCTTGTATTGAAAACTAAACTTATATTTTAAATAGGAAAAAAAAAGGAGTTCCTGAGACCTGTGGAAACCCTTGTCCCACACTTGATAGACTCAGGCTATGATGCTCCTGCCCCGTCTTTACAGTTTTTCTGACCCTCTCTCTACAGACAACCATCACTGCATAATCACCGTCTTTGTCACCCACTCCCTTATTTACAGAGTATGATCTAAGCAAGGGACTGAGAACTTCTGAAGAGCAATGCCTAGGAGGCTTCGTAACAGAAATTTTCTTTGATTTCTGCTCATGATTTTCTTCAGCTTATTTCTGGGTTTAGAGCTCATGAGTTTTCATAAGTCTGACCCCTGCCTCCCCCAGATAAGAGGGACGTCATAGCGCTAATGTGTCCACAGATTGTACTGTTTGATCTTCACAAATATACTTACAATCTTTTATTGGTTAAAAAAAAAAAAAAAGAATGTATTTCTTTAAAACAGAAAGCTAATTTTTATTGTTGGAAATATGCATGACTGTAGCTACCAAAGTGCTTCAGTTCTTAACTGTTTATGATTTTAACTCCAAATATTTACTAAAGAAGGATGTTTCCCCCAGTTTACAAGTGATCCAAAATAACAAATACATTTTTCTCAATGGCTAGAAATTTATATTAAAAACAACTTTGGAAAGTCCAATTCTATTTCCATTCTTCTATTCTAGGCTTACAGGGGGAAATGTAAACTCTTTCTTTCAGAAATTACTATTAATACAGCAATAATTCTTATACTCTGCTCTCTCAGAAAAGCAGAGAGAGATGGCACTGATGTCCCTTTTTCATACTTCACTGACTGTCAACCCTTTCATAGGATCACTGACGATTCGTCATTATTGTCCTACGGTATGTTTGTTTCCCACCTTTTATAGGCACCAAATTCACATGCGAACACACAGACATGCTCTCCACTAAGTGTCACCTGTTTGGCCATATATCAACTCAAAATGATCTAAAGTTTGTATCTGAATCTGCAATGTCTCCGTCCAATTTCTCACTTTATCTCTAATAAATATGGCATACGAACCACACCCTTATCTGAACTCGTAATGTCTCAGTCCAATTTCTCTATTTATCTTTAATAAATATGGCGTACGAACCACACCCTTATCTGAACCCATTATCTATAAATAATAGCCCCTCCCAAACCATATTAGTACTCCTCTAGAATGTTGCCCTTTCAGAGGTCTGATTAACTGGACAAACAAGGCATGAAACTCCAGCCATACTTCCAAGACAAAAAAATTGACTTTTGTTTTAAACCATAATTTTTTTTCCCAGTGAAAGCAGTGAATATAAATTATGGTGACCAAAGCATAATTCCTCAAGGCAATAATTTAATAATATCTCTCTTATTCTGGAAGACAGACTTTTGAAAACACCTGACCATCCTGAAAACGAACGCAGAAATAAATTAGACATTAGTGTGGAAAATCTAGATTATCAAATTAGAAAGCATGCGTAACATTGTATGCATGTAGCCAGCTGCTTGCGGAGCACGCACCAAGCATATTTATGCCCAGTACTCATTGCTTCCCCCTTGCAGTAATTCCAACAAAAGGAAAAATTACTTGAAAATAAAATGGCAATTCACTGAAGAACAAATAAGGCTTTCAGGCAGATTGAAATTAAAACATTAGCCACAAATCCTCTAGAAAGTCAGGATATTAGCAAATAAGGTTATAAAAACATAGGGATGCTGTCAAACATACACATGAGTTTGAGATTTCTATATAGTAAAAAAAAAAAAAAATAGTAAAATTGTGAGCAGTGCTTACCAAGGGCCTGACACTATTAACCCCACTCATCCCTACAAGAACGCCCTGGGATAGGTGCATTTTACAGCCGAGGATGAGGGTGATTCACTCAGCTGGGACTATCAGTGGTTAGATTCAGAAATACGCTTCAAACCCAGCTAGTGAATCCTGAGTCAACCCGCTATATACCATCTTTTATTTTAAGAGAAATAAAAATCTTTTCTTCTTACCCAAGGATGTGGCTTTTTGTAAGGACTTGGAAATGTCAAAATATGGCACATGGTACCTTTCTTAAAAACACTTTTGGCCTTATATCCAAGACTTAATATTTTTTACAGCTTTATTGAAATATAATAGATAATTAGTTGCTCATATTTACATTGCACAAGTCAATGATTTTTTTTTCATTTATAGGCGGCAAACAATAATATATTAGTTTCAGTTGTACAGTATAGTGATTAGAAGCAAAGAAGACAGTTGTTTCTGCAATAGGATTGGAAGATGTCCACTTTCCAAAACCCCTCTCCTGGTCACTGATCACACTGCCTAAAATTGCACACCCCGGAAAACTTGTGGAAATGGCCACATGTTCACAGTGTAAATGTGTCTTCAAATTGACAGCTCCCGTCCCAACAATTCCACAGCAAAGGGCCCTGGAACGACGGGATGTTGTCGCATCAGAGGCAGACCACAGAGGGTGTCTAGATCCCCGCCCCTTAACCCCACTGCTAAGGGAAGGTTTCCCATCCAGGAGTTATGGGGATGGCCAAACACATGACACCCAGCACTGGAGAGACCAGATCCACAGCGGTGTATTGGTCACCTATACTCACAGCAGTGTCACAGGGAAGGGGACGCTGCTCCACGCGGAGCCACACGGGAGTGTAACAGAGTGAACAGCAGAGGCTGTGGGAAACAGGCCTTGTAGCAACAAGAGGGTGAGGGGGTTCCCATGGACGTGATGGGCTTGTTTGAACAAATCCATGGACCGGCAGGGAACTGAGGCTGCTACTCAGGGATGAGCAGGACCAGAGCCTGGTCCCCAGGATAAGGGGGGCTCATTGGTCAAGGCACCTTGCCTGTGGGAGCTGAGAGGGGAAGAAAACATGCTGTTATGCCATCCATTGGACCTCCCTCGCCAGTTACCCCTAGATGTCGCGTCAACACATAACATTGCGCCACGTTCTGTTCCCTCGCCCCAGACTCAGCCGCGCCATCTCCTCCCACCTCGCAGATGCTGCCATATGGACTCTGGATCCGCAGCGACATCCTTCTACCTGCACTTTGTATCATACCTGCCTGTCAAGAATCTCAAATAACAAGTTCTCTCTTCTATCTCATTGCTCTATAACTAATCCTCCTTAATTGATTCCTTTAGATCAATGTAAAAACTGGGTCTCTCCTATCTAAAAAAAAAAAAAAAGTCCCTTTCTTTCTTGACGCTCAGCCCTATCACACTTTTCCCATTTGCACCTACACTCTCTAAAGAGTTTCTAGAAAACGTGGCTCAATCTCCTCACCTCCAACTCCTTCCTCAGTTTACTACCATCTGGTTTCAGCCTCTACCCCTCCAATCTGCCAGCCACTGTGAAGGTTGTCAGTGCCCTGAGGTAGCATTTTAAAAATCACCTTATTTGGTGTCTTAGCAACTTTTGTCACTTTTTTCCATCTTCTTTTCCTGAAATGTTCTGTTCCTTTTTTTTCTGTCACATGACACTCTCCCAGCTCTCCTCTCTCACTAGGGTATGACTTCCCAGTCTTTACCTAATCATCCAATAAGAGGTTCAATGCTAAGCACACTGCTCACTCCATTCTCTCCTTGGTCCCCTCTACAGGAGATGCTAATCAGGCTCATGGTGTCAAGTACCTTCTAAGGAATGCTGATTCCATTTCTAGGTCCAGCTCTATCCTTTGAGATCCATGTGGCTCCTCAGCCTATCAATTTCTACACCTCCAAAATGCCTCAAATTCAATATACCCCAAGTACAAAGCCATGATCTTCCCTCTCAGTCCTGATTCTTTTTCTCAGCCCCCAGAAAGTGGGGGGTGATAATGAATACAGGTGGAGAAACATTGGGTTATGACCATGGGAGGTTCTAGAGACAAAGTTTCTTCTAGTTTCTGACTCATCGAAATGAATGGGTAGCCATACCATTCCCTTGTTATTACTATAGATAGTGGAGTGTGGGGCGGGGTGGGAGAGAAGTAAAATACAGGCAAGTTTCGAGTAAATTGTAATTGTTCTTCCTGAGCAAATGAATAGTAAGAGTTACGCGAAGTCAGAAAGAACAGTACACTTGAAATGTATTTAAAGACTACACATGAAGGTCGTATATCATTTTTATAAGTCTGGCCCAATGTGAGCATCTGCCTCAGTGTGAACGCAGTGGAAAGAAGGAAGGAAAGAAGGAAGGAATGGGAGGAGAGGGAGGGAGGGAGGGAGGGAAGGAGGGAAGGAAAGGACATTATCACTTTAGAATTTAATTAGCTGACAAAAAAAAATGTAGAAGCAGGAGACTCGATGGGAGAGACAAAATGTAGAGGAAACAGAATAAGGAAGAGAAGAAATAAACGACAAACGTTATAATAAAGTTTCCACTAGCATCAGAAATGTAAGCAACTCTTTTCTGATGTACTCTAATTAGTTTGTCTTCTAATTATGTGATTCTGGGTTTTGTTGTTTTACGTGTGTGTGTGTGTGTGTGTGTGTGTGTGTGTGTGTGTGTATGTGCGTGCGCGTGCATGCTCGTTTTATTTTGAAAAGGTAGAATTTGCTCTGAATGTCAAGGCAATTTCAGCTCCTGCAAGAGAAAGCAGCTGAATAAGTAGCAAGAGAAATACAGTCCCTATTATACTCAGCAAAAAAAAAAAAAAAGACAGCCCTCTGGGGAATTTGCATACTAGTCAGACTCGGTGGCTGAAGTGGGTGGTTCTGGCTGAGAGGCAGCTCTATTCTTAGATGTCTGTGCTGAGGCAGAGAGGATGGAAATTGCTCACTGGCTGCTCTCGGATCTTCTCGTCAGTTCTTTTCATGGGGTTCACCTGTCACATTAAATTTCCCAGACCTGCGTTAAAGGCTCTTGTAATCAAGCACGTCACCCTCTTCTTTTCATGGCAAATCTCAGTAACTGCTGAGATGCAGTCTCTCCCTTCCATGACAAGAGTTGCTTTCCTTTTAGAAAGTAGAGGGGTTTTTTTTCTTTTTTCTTTTTTTCCTCCATTCTTTTTGTTATCAAAAGTGTTTTACAACTGAATATATTTTCTTCAAGGTTAAAAAAAAAAGTACCTGTTTCCTCTGCTGAGTGACAATATCTTAGGCATGACTTTCCGGTTGCATGCTCTTAAATACAATTCGATCACCATTAAGGAATATTTATTCAATTGTAAGGCAAGTCTTTGGGGCCTATTCAAACATTTTTACTTGCACGAATTCATAGCTTAAAAAGCCAAAAGACTGGTTGCCCATAACAAGGCTTTCTTGGTAGTGATTGGAACTCCGTCTTTTAGATAATTATTTTAAAAATCTATCAGAATATTTAAGTTTAAAAAAATAAATTTCTTTTTAAGCTTTCATATACATTTCTATACCCACAACTTCACAGAAGCCTGTAGCCTAACAATGTTTGGTTTTCATTATGTGAAACTCTGCTTCGGAATTAGGGAAATACATGGAAAATCATATTTAAGATGAGAATTCCCTAAAATAGTATTTTTATTGAGATGCTTTTACTCTTACTCTCTTCAATCCTGAATTATATAAGCAAAAGTATATGTAAAGGAAGCAAATATGAATGCTCTCTAAATGATTCGAAATTTGTGCATATTGCTCCATCATTTTGTCATTTGACCATTTAACACAGTGCCCTGGGTTAAAACGAAATAAATGATACATTATATAAGGCCAATTAATTTATAAATGAGCAATATTCAAAGTGAAATTTTCTGGATTCATTCAGGAGAAACATAAAACTATCCTCAAAGAAAACAAAACGAGGAACAAATGTGATATTAGGACCTGAGAAAAATATGAAGGTCAAGGGCACATGAGATAAAGATGATATTTTTATTTAATTTTCCTATTTCGATATGAACAGTGGCACTCTGAGTATTCCTTTTAAAGATCATAGGTCTTTTTCAAAAAAGATATTCGCTAGGAATTTACTTAAAATATGTATAAGAATGGAAGTACACAACTTCGGAATAAAAATTGCTCTTAAAATGAAGACTGAGAAAACTTGGAGAAATGTACTAAGCCAGTGGTTCCTGGATTTTGAGCTTTCATACTCTAATAAAATTTCTATCATTAAAAAGGCAGGGAGCAAATAAACTCATGATAAGAAATCGTTTTTTTAAAAAAATCAAAGACATGCACCTTCATCAGAAATTGCTACACTACAGAGAGAAGGAAAAAATTGACACCCTTGCCAAACAAGAATCCCCGAGCTAAATATTTAAAACATTAACTACTTGGCTGACAGAAAATAGTGCCAGTTATAAACAAGCAAATTTTGCCTCCTCGTCTAAGGACGTGTGTAAAACTTCATCTGATCAATCTCACAACTATTAGTGGTATTCCTATTTGGTATATTTTTAAGATTACCTTCCAAGCATCAATTTTCGATATTGTGCAAACTAGTTAAAAATAAAGCTCAAAATAACTGCACTGTTACTCTTGAAAAGCATAATAGAAATCAAAAGGCTAGAGAGTAACCTCATCATTCATGAGACAAAATGTTGGATAACATCAAAATAGTAAATTTGATAAGTCTTACAGGTTTTCCCCCATAAATGAAACCACTGAAAGCGCCCTATAACCAGAAAGGAACAACAAAAGATGACTGTACCGGATGTGTGTCAGTGAAGATGCTGTGTTTCAATATACCATGTTTCACTTAGTGAGATTTAAGGTTTTAGGATGCTTTATGAAAACCGTGTTGCTGCTGGCACCTAATAATTTACCCAACTCCGGCAGCTGAAGAATGTCTAGATCTTGTCAGCACCAGAGCTGACAACCAACTCCCTACTGCAC
This sequence comes from Pteropus alecto, assembly GCF_000325575.1. Lineage (NCBI taxonomy): Eukaryota > Metazoa > Chordata > Mammalia > Chiroptera > Pteropodidae > Pteropus > Pteropus alecto. Next base: position 10,138,138 of record NW_006432227.1, read on the forward strand.
ACTAAACCTATGTTTTGACCCCACTGAAAGAAAAAGGACTCTCCAAGAATGACAAATGGCATGCCTGGATAATGGCCATGTTACCTCTGCCTCAATGGCCAACGAGAGGCTGAAGATGGTCTTCCCTTAGAGTTGAGACCAGGTAGGGCCATCCTGGAGATGCCTAGCACAGCCAAGCTCTTGGGGATTTGGGTCCACCCCCATCATGTCAGCTCTTAAGACAAGATCTTCAAGGTGGGGGGACGAAGCTGGAAACCTTGAGCAAGTTCGTTTTCACTGTTAGTTTCCTCCTTGCCGTCTGCTCATGAACACCAAAAAGGTGTCAGGCCCTGGAACCCCTTCATTCTTCAGAGATGTTGCACACATGTGAGCCCATGAGCCAAATATGTGGCGAGTTCCTGAGTAGCGCTGACTTGCCTGTTAAGTACAGCCTGTGCATTGTCCTGCCTTCATTTTAGATTGTTCATGAGGTAGGAACGATTTAGGTCAATCCAAAATTAACTCGGATGCCCAACACTCTTCCTTTCTCAACTGGGCCAGTCATTCCCACGCATAAGATATTTTCTGCCGAATAGACAATTTCAAACTACATCTTAAGTTTTTCATAGGTATGGTAAAATTAAATGTCATGAGCCATGGATAGGTTAAAATTCTGATTTAAATATTTTGGTGACCACATTTCCGTATTCTTTAATTGCTTCAACACAATTTTAATTCTCCTGTACCCTTACTCAACAACTCAAAGTGTAAATGAACTGAGAAAAATGTCTCCTTAACTTCATTTCTCTCTAAACAGTAATTTATAGCAATAAATGCTAATCCAGGAGGTTGATTTGATTGTTCTAGTCACCAAAACACCTAGTGAGTTTTTTAAATTAAAAGCAGGGGATGGAGACAGTGAGTATGTAACATATTACTTCCGCTAAGCACATTTATCAGCAAGAAGGACATGTATTTAATATTAGTAATCATATAAATGTCTCCATGGTTCACTGAATCTGTTGCCTCCTCACCACCACCACCAACCCACCCCCAAACTATTTCATATATGCTAGGACACATCAGTAATAATCTGGAAGTCTTCTGCTGTTTTTCATACCTAAAACAGTTGCTTGGTGGTTACTGTGTTTACGCATCTCGTTTGCTGTCCTTCCAAGCATTACGAGTTCCAATTTATTTCATTATAAAAACAAGAACCAAAAGTGCCAAAAAAAGTGATCACAGATATGAATTCAACCCAATGGGTATATTTGCCTAATATTCAATTTCACCCATTTATCTTCCCCAATATTACCACGGGCATTATCTTAGTGGTGGGCTACACATATGGTGCAGGCTACAGGCCACTCAGAAGGTAAATGGAGAGGATTTTTTCTTCCCCTTTTTTAATCAACCATGTGTAATATAACCCATAAGAATAAAATCAGGTTCATCCTCATCTACTGTACCGCTAAGGTCCCTTTGGGAATAAATTTCGGTATATTTACTGGCCCTTCACAAATTCTATAGAAAATTCCTTATGTTAAGACTATAAACACTTCCTGCATTATAGTATAAATTGTATGAATTTATTATTCCGGCTAATTATCACCTAATCTTATTCTCCGACAAAACCTGACACTTAATTGATTCAAGCATGAGCAATTTTTACAGTGGCTACTGTTAAGTTCAGTTTTAAGTGTTTATATTTGAGATTTGGTTTCTAATATCCAATTGGAAAAGACCCAAATTACCACCAAGATCCAAGCGACAATTCCTTCTTTTCTTAAAGAATTGATCCTCATGCCTGGCTGCTCCATCAAAGTCACTCTTTACACAGTCTCCAACCCCTTTCCCATCTACGGGACATATGAAACCTAAACAAACTGAGGGTTTGGGGGAGAAATCGAAGGATGGAGGTGATATCACATCTGTTGGTACATACCTATCCACCGTAATGTAAAATGGTCACCGGGGATATATACAGACTACTAAATATTTCATAAGTTGAATAAGGGGTCTTTCCTTAGAGATCATAGTCTTTGCCCTCCTGTACATAAAGCAGGGAAGCCTGGAGGTTAGAGGTGACTTAAAAGCCACACAAGAGTGGCAAAACCTGGACAGGAATCTGGTCCCCATAAAGGCCAGCTCCATGCTTCACTTTCACACTGCTGCTGTCAGATTGCCTGCTCTGTCACAAATATAATAAAGGGATAAAACGAAATGATCATCAGTGGTTTCACAACTTACATATGATGTTTCTGTAAGATCTTGTAATTCTTCGCAGCCTTCAAGATCAAATCTATTCATTGTCTTTTAATGTGTTTTATTCAAAATATTCGCTCATTTTAAGTATATTTATTAACCCACATCTCTGTAGGGTGCATATCCATAGGCATAGTTAAGTTTTCAGTGTAGCCTTTCAAGATCGACACCGATCTAATTCTCTAAACAGACAATGTCCACAAAAATTTTGAAGATCCTGCTTTCTACTTCTATCCAAATAAATGTGGGAAAATGCTGGATATAGGGCTCTGCCCTCTGCTGAGATCATCACGGAGGAGGAAGTGAGGGCCAAAGAAAGCCAAGAGTCATTATTACTTCTTTTTAATTGTTTAACTTTATTACTGTTGCACCATTTATACAATTACATATAATTTCAATGCATCCATTGTACATTTTTTTGTTTTTTTTTTTTATTTTATTTTTCCATTTTCCAATGAGTGGTGTGTTGGTGTCTGTGACACAGAATGGAAGAGAAACTGTAACTGCAGTGAACGCAGACTTTTTTTTTTTTTCTTTTCCACTGACCAATAAACAGAACTACAGGTGCACCCAACCACAGACATGCATTAACTCGTCATGAGAAATCTAGGGAGGCTAAGTCGGATGAGAGAATGTTTGTTACTCCCAAAAATACCTGGGGTGGAAGAATGGACTATTGGCATCGGATACACGTGGACAGGCTAAGTGGGCTGTCTGAAAGTTGGCATTCATCCACAACATTAAAAAAATATTAAAATAAGAAAGGCTGCAAATTAAAAAGAAAAAACACAGAAAATACTGCTTTCATAAAGATCTGATTGCCTTGGAACAGGCCCTGTGGGCAGAGTCGAACCATCACTCCCAGGTCCCCTGGCAGAAGACAAGATGTCGGTTCTTAGTTGGCGGAGTGCATGTTAACAGCAGTTCAGGTACAAAAGATGTACTGTACTTTCAGACATTGATCTTTAAAATCCAGGACTGATTGGTAAAGTTGACCGAAGGTATATTAGATATTTCCCCACAAAAATACTATTTGGATTCTCCCCACCCCCTCCCTCCCTCGATGGGACATCCTTTTTTTTTTTTCCTTGGGCAATACATATCATTACTTCCAATTTGAAACAAGTTAGTACAGGAGAGAGAGACAGAGAGAGAGAGAGACAGAGAGAGAGAGAAACAGGTTGTTTTTAAGCTGTACTCTTCTTTTCCTTAGGCTGTCCTTGTTATTCTTTCACTGCTACGGTTTGATCGGAATTGGCTGCCGGGGCCTCGGCAGGTTTAACCTCGTCTGCTGGGGCTGCGGGGGCCTGGGCCTTGGGCGTGGAACTGGGTGCTTCCGTGGCTGCTGGGGTCTCCTTGGACGATGGGGCAGCCTCAGTGCTGCTGGGTTTTGAGTCTGAAGCCGGGGCCCCGTCACTTTTCGTTTCCTGCGCGGCAGGAGCTGCGGGAGCCTCAGTCTTTGTGGGTTCCCCGCCCTCCTTGCTCTTGTCATCCACCTTGGAGGCCGCGGCCGGTTCCGCAGGGGCCTCAGCCTCGGAGGCCTTGGGCGCATCGCCTGCGGCCGGGCCCGAGGCGGCGGCCTGCTCCTGCTCCGCATCCTTCGCATCCTTCGGGGGCTCGGGCTTGCTCTCGGCCGCGCCCTCCGTCTGCTCCGGCTCTGCCTTCGGAGCATCTGCCTTGGCTGCGTCTGTGCCTTTCTCGCCTTCCTTGTCTTCGGGCTTGTTGGCGGCGTCCTGGGCATCCTTCTCCGCCTTCTCCTCCTTGCCCTCCTTCACCTCGGTGGTCTCCGCAGACGCCTGGGTCTCATTCTCCTTCGGGGTTCCCTCCTCTTCCGTCCCTGCCCCTTCGGCCTTCTTGTCTTTGTCCTTGGCCTTCTCATCATTCACATTGTATCCCTTCTTCTTCTTGCTCAGCTTGCCTCCCATCGTGGAGTTCTGTAACGACACAAAACAGAACGAAAAGGACTTACTCGTGGCTCTAGATGGAAGGTCTGTGTCCCCCGAAATTCATAGGCTACAATCCTAACTCCCAATATGATAGTCCTTGGGAGGTAATTGGGATTTGGAGGCGGGGTCCTCATGGAACCCCAAGGAGTGCCCTTCCAGAAGAGACCTCGCAGCAAGAAGACAGCCATCTACTGTGGGGAAAGCGGGTCTCCTGCAGACACTGAATCTGCCCACAGCTTGATCTTGGGCTTCAGAACTATGAGAAATAAATGCCCATCGTTTGTAAGCCACTCCGTATATGGTGATTTGTTACAGCAGCCAGAAGGGATGAAGAAGCTTGTCAAGTACGGGAACCAAAAGAGGCTTCACTTTACCAAGTAGAGTTCAGAACACTACTGGACTGTACACCTTCGAATGATTACATGGTAAATTTTTTACATGCATTTTGCCACAATTATAAATACAACAGCGAATCCTAAAAAAGGAGCTCAGTTATAGCGTGTCTAATCACAGCAAGCTGAGGAAATAAGCTGAGATCAAAGAATCGGTGATTAAAGACTAAGCTTGTCGATTGTAAAGAGAAGTGGGCAGTACGTTTCCGATCTGTCTTCCCATGTCCACCTCAAACACCAAATATTGAACATGTGTACAAAAATGGCAGCGCAGCCATTTTAGATATAATAGGATAGCTAGTAAAATACTTCAGCACAGATCATGAATTTCAAGAAAATAATCTCAAACTATAAGATCCTTTCAAAGTCCATTATTCATATATATATGTTCATACAAGCACGCATCCTCAAACACCGAAGTCGAGCAGGAGCTGGCTTATCCCGCTCTGAAGTAGGACCAGTTAAACGAAAATTATCTCCCAAGAAATGAAAAGCATAGTGTTCCCAGTTAACTTAGTTTGTTAGTTGTGCCAGACTTGCATTCACTGCATTTAAAGGTGTTTTGAGCTTAAAAGAAATAGTTCCAGAGCGATATAAAAGTCTCCTTTATTATCAATTTCCTGAATAGAATTCAAACTAGATATACAACATCAGTGGTCAGTAATAGCCTTTTTCACTCAAAGTCTCCAGCTTCCTGGAGGCTGACATTTTGACTGGGCATAAGAACCTGCCTTTGTATTTGAATCCTAAATTCTTCTCCTCTGGTACCAAAATATTAATCCAGATAAATCATAAATTCAGTGCAAAACTGTTGCCAGGGCTTAAACAGGCACTGCATTTTTATGGCATCATATATCACTGGGAACCCACTGAAATGTTGCTCTTTAGAGGAAAATCAGCTGCTTTTGCTTGATGAAACATGGCAAAAATCACATTCTAATATCCTCTTTAGTCCTGACAAATAAGTAAAGTCCAATAGAGAGAAAGAGAGCCTTGCCTTGGGCCTAAGCGAAGGTTATGAAGTACAGGTGAGACCATTTGATTTGGTTCCAGATGAGGGCCTATTCCTGATGAAAGTATAAAGAATTCCTTGACATATTTGAAATAATCCTGAAAATTTCATTCACCTTTTTTCAGTGCCACTTTAGTAAATTTTTTTAAACAGGTATCTTTCCTTGAGTATGCTTAAAAGCAAATGGTTCTCGAATGCCATCAAATTAGACATCAACTGTTTTCTCTTTTTATGTTTATTTTTTGTCAGAAAGCTTATAATTTATCTTATATCACTAAAAATATCAATCCTGATAATCAATAATATTGTAATAACTATGTATGGCATCAGATGGTTACTAGACTTATCAGGGTGATCACTTTGTAAGTTATATAAATGTCTAATCACTATGCTGTATACCTGAAACTAATACAAAATTGTATGTCAACTGTAATAGAAAAACAAAAAAATTACTTAAAAAAAAAAATAAAGTACTCCTTGACCAGCCATCTTTTTTATTTTAAATATCATCCATTTAGAACAGAAAATTTGGTGTTTATTCATTACATTCCTTGACATCGTAATTCATGACAGTGAAATAAGCCACATTTATTCTATTTAAAAGTTGAGTGTTGGGTAGAAGAACACTGATCTGAAGATTTTTGACTGAAGTCAAAACTTGTCTCCCCACTCTATATGCTAATTTTCTGTCTGGAATGACTTTAATAGATGGAGGAGGGGAAAAAAGCAATAAACTGAAAGATGACAAAAATATTAGTTCCTATTCTCAAGAAAGATCTTTATTCTGTTATCAAAGAAAGAATTTCTCTTACATATTAAAAAAAAAAAAAAAGAGTGGCTTCTGGTCATAACCCATTTCAGACATCCAGCAGGCTCTATTTGACTTAATCTTTGGTTATTTCTCCCTCAGAAATGGGAGCAATCACAAATGGTAAAAATATAATTAAATAAACTCTTATCCTATAAGCAATCACAAAGGTAATAAACCAAAATACACGGTGTATATCAAAATAACTTCTGTTCTAATGTTAAGACAGCTAAGAAATAGAAAACCTGACAGGTCTGCCTTTAGGATTGCCTCCCAATTCTGTCACAGCAACCCAAACGCCAACTTGGAAATTACAGAATAGAAGACAAAGTGCAAATGTAGTGTGCGTTGCAAACATAACATAGTCATGTGCTTTTTAACAGGCGCAGTATGAAATTCTATACAGCTATCCCCAAAGGCTTGAAGTCATGTTGGTTTACAAACCTAAAATCTATGTTACTAAAATTGGTTTTCTGAAACACAGTTTCTATTCTTTGTTTTAAGAATAGATTTGTTTCTGGGAAGGAAATGAACGTACGTGATCAAGTTTTCAGTTAAGAAAGTGTCTCCATTTGTATTTGTTTTTCAAACAGAGTTAATAAACACTCCTACTTTTTTGCTAGTTGTCTGTGTTACTTAGAGTGAAGTAACAGAGGGAGGCTTAAAGAATCCACTAGAACCCTGGAAAACCAAGGCAGCTGGTTATTTCTCGAGACAACATGGGTGAAAACCTGGCCTACACTCAGGGGTAAATTAAAATTACAATTTAAGATCGATTAACTGTTTGCTGGGTACCAGGTGCAATCCATTACTTACGCACATTTCTAAATTATTTAATCTCCACCCTATAAGGTCATAAGTATACCATCGATCACCCTCCTTTTACCCATACACAAATTCTAACTAGGTAAGTTCATGGAGCAGTACGACTACAAGCAAAAGGCTGAGGCCAACAAAACTCCACTAAGAAGCTGGCAAATGGGCAGAGTTCTCATCTCAGGAATGTCACCACCCCGGGTCACAGGGTTGGTACAGATCCAGGGTGACTCCGAAACTCAAGATGTTGATGAGATAATGAAGAAATTCAGAACTTCGGGTACTCTATGTCCCTAAACTTTTCATGGCTTCCTTTAACCAGTGGAGCTTTGTATCAGGATCCTCACAAAATCAGAGAGCGGGACAGGCATTTATTTTAATTATTTTTCTCATTTCTATTACTTCTAACTTTGAAAGAAATTTTTAACAGATTTTTGTATGGAGTTTAAAAGTTGAGAAAGAGCCCCAGGCCAGTAATAGGTTTTAAATGCCAACAACTTTGCTTTGGGAACACTGGCAATATGATCATGGTGAATTTAAACACAGTAAGGTGAAGACATATTACCCCGACATAAAAGAGAGAGTGAGACCAAAAGAGAGAGAGAGAGAAAATTCTCATTTTGAATAAGGCCTCCCTCCACCCTCCCTACACTGCTCCTTCTGAAAATCTACTTCTCCACTGGGTAAAATCTCTTTCTACATTTTTAACGTATGGAAAGCGAAGCCAAATATTCTATCCGGTAAGCTTCTCTAGCAGGACACCCTCAGAGGCAAGAACGAACGCAAGTATCCAGCAGTGTAGGTAGGATTTCAACCTTGACCCCATTCCGCAAAGCTAAAGCAACTGTATTGTGAATGAGGAAGCCCATCGGAATTGTCCCCCTGTTCTCTGGTGCTAAGAAGGGAGCCTGATCTGGCAGATGTCATTGCTGTGGTGGCTGGGGCCATAAGCTGAGTTGGTCCTCAGTAGTCACGGCTCAGCCCCACTGTCTTTCATTTCAGCCGAGAAAACTGCCAGTGTTTTAAGACATAGGAAGGCGCAGCCCTACACACCAAATAGTGTCTATTTTAGCCAATATTTTAGCCATTAGGTAAGTGCCTTGAAAGATGGCTAAGCTAGCTAGAGATGAAGATGTGAGGTTTCTGGGAGCTGTAATTTACTGTTTCCTTTCTTTATTCCCTGAAAGAAAAGACTAACTTGTCTAGTTGGGTGTAGGTGAGGGGTAAAAGAGGAAATGTCAGATCAGAAGGCATTTGAGTAGGAGCAACACCTATACCGCTGTCATCAGCCGCTTTAAGATTTCAGTCCTTCGAGGCAGGTCTAAGTAATAGCATGCCGTCAAGCACCTGAGAAGAGGCCCTCTCGAGACCTGGGTCATCCAAATAGCTTTCAAGAACCCTTCTGCATCTTGGTAGCAAGCAATTAAATGTTAATCTCAGCCCACGCACTGAATTTTACATGTTTTGATGTGCAGATGATCATCGCTTATAACTGGTGAATCTTCGTTTTAGACAGTTTGTTGGTTATGTCCATTAGCTAGGGTTGCCCAAGTCTTTGGATGAAAAATGCAAGCCCCAGTTATAGCATTGTCCCTCTTCCGAAAATGCAACCTGGCATAATGACAGTTTCCAGGCATTAACTAGCCTAAACCCATGGGGGATTATATGCACTGTATTCTTCCTACAAGTACTACATGCTCCATGACACCTCCCCATTCCATTTCTCATTAGCATATTTTTACATTTTTGTTACTCTTCCCATGAACAATAAGATGCTGCAACGATGGAAATCATTGGCATACATTAACTGGTGTACGAAACCAGAAAATGACTTAGATACAAATCTGGATTCATGAACCATTTCAACAAGACCGAGAGAACATACTTCTTAAGGATGATATCAAACAGATGACAATGAAGAAGATGACTCCAAGTCCATAGCAAAACCCAACATGAATATTCAACAGTGTGCATCAGAGACTGGAGCTTATTTCTGGTTTGACTGCTGCTTCGTGATGTGATCATGACAAGAAATGGCATTCTTTGGGTTTTGTTTCCACCTTATAATCAGAAGAAAATATATCTGCCTCACAGGAGACAGAGAATGAATCATTGACAGTTAAATGTGTGGCTGCAGCATATTAACTGTACCCTTGAATAAGCAATTGTCACTCTGTGAATTCAAGGCTGCAAAAGTTCAATGGATTTGTACACAAGGCAATCCATTACTGATTTTCTTAAGGTACCATATAAAGTTAGGACTGACTTGTGAGCTGTATCTTCAGACAAACTCATCACCAGACAAGTTGAGTGTATAATTACTCAGGCTAAAAGAATCCAAGTTATTGGCCAAACATGTTGAGATGTGGGGTGAACCAAGGCACCTGGCTGACCTTAAGGAAAAAATTTAGATTCTTTTCATAAGGAAACACAACAAATTCAAAAATATATATATTTTCAATGAGAACAGAGGGCAAAAATCAAAACATTTGTTTATGTCCAACAATTTCTATTTCCAACAAATGACGGGCCCTTTTCTTTTAAATGGTCAAAACCTTTATTATAAAACAGGAAAATGAAATAAAAACCATGTAACCTGTAGTGTATTTTTGACATTCCTGCCAGGATGTACTCAGTCACAGTGATTCGCTATCAGGTTTTATCAATGCCTGATAATTTCCATCGTTACACTTATTGTTCTCTATGTCTGATTCAGTCAAAGCTTCTATTCAGCAATTGTAGCGTCACCAACATTTAAGGGATGAGAATGTCCTTTGCGGAGAGAAAACTACAGTAAGACTATCAACCCATGTCTAGGTTTCTAAGGCATACCTATTAAACAGTAAAATTATATTTAAAAATTTTAAGACAATTTATTCCGTCACAATAAAAACTTTCAGTATTGTAAAAATGTACTGTAAAAACGTGTAAGAAATATGTGGGAAAAAGTACACACACTCTCAAACTTCTAAAAACACAATTTCCCCAAAGAGGTTTCATTAAGATGACTTAGCCCTACAGAAGCATCCTCAAAGTATCTTTGCGGATCTCTCATCAAAATTCCAACACGCAAAGTGGCCTCAAGAACTTCAGATATTCAGAAATTATTCTAGAAAAGTGGATTTGATTATAGTGGGGGAAAAAAATTTTTTGAAGTGGGTACTAAGTGTAAGCCATGACAGAAGGCATAAGTAAGTAAAAAGCCTAGTCTAGTCTAGCTAGACGGTTAAGACATACAGAGAGAAAATCAAAATAAGAGTGTTAAATGTCATAAGAGAGTGAAAAACAATAGAGCTTTCACAGAAAAGAGGGCCTGTCATTGGATTTCAGAGATCAGGAATATGTTTCATAGAGAAAAGTGGGGTTTTAATGGTAGAAATATCTAAAGTACTTATATACATAGTACTTACTGTGCCTAGGACTGTCTTACTATTTAGCCTTTAAATTTTTCACCCATTACCTGTCTCATCAATCCTACATGGAAGAAATTATTACTATCTCCACTTTACCATGAGGAAACAAAGGTATGCTGGAGGTAAATAACTTAATCCAAGATTACACAACTAGTCATCTGGAGATGTGGGGTGAACCAAGGCACCCTGGCTCACCTTAAGTGAGATCCTTTAACCGTTACGATAAAGTGCCTTGAGAGGTGGCTAAGCTGTCTACAGAAGAAGATGGGGAAGTGGAAAGTGTTTATGTCAAAGCGAACAAACATGAAGTGTCCAGTCAAGATTCTAAGAAAATCCTACCTACATTTAGGAGACAGTTGAGGGCTTACCAACCTGCAGGGGGAGATGATGAATCATCAGTCTATGAAAGTTGCCTAACTGAGAATATAGTTAGGCAGCAAAAAGCAGAAAACCAGCTCCTCAGAGAGTTAGAAAGGGAGGGAAAAAAAGCTCAGAAATCAAAAGGAGAGAGAATTTTAGCAAGCAGCTTGAAGGAGTAATACGCTGCTGCACAAAGGAAAGAACAGAAATTGTGCCATTCGATCTGGTGACATGCTGTCAACCACCGACCTGGAGTGACTCAGGTGAGGGAGTGAGGACATGTGCCTTCTCTGTGGTAGGGCTCCATCCGGGAAAGAGATTCATGGCGGTCAGCATAAGAGTGTAGGCAAAGGGAAGGCAAAAGTCAAGGCAAGAACTTGCAATTTTGTCAAGACTGAGTTTCATTTAATTGTTTATAAGAATTTGGAAGAACTGAAATGTATGGGAAGTTGCGATGAGACAAAAATAAAGAGAGAAACTAAAGTAAAAAGAAGAGGGAAAATAAACGATGGGGTAATGTTCTGGAAGATTCAAAGTACGTCAAAATTAAGCTTGATAAGAAGGGACACTTACTATACAGGTGGAGGGAGGGGGAGAAAGGAGAGAAGTAATTTCCGAATCCACTGGTGGTTCCCAGAGGCAGCATCACTGTCTTTCAAGAGAACGTGGTCAAATCTGAACTATTCCAGACCAAAGACTCAATAAGATCTCGCCCTCGTAAATGTTAGATCAAGTGTCTCTGAAATAGTCCTCTATCTTTCAGTCCTTCAAGTCTTTGTCTAGTCATTTATCTCCTCGGTTTCTTTCATATTACAACACTTAGGATTTCTCAAGTGCTGGGAGGTAAAGGACAGACATTTCATAAACTAAAATGTTAGAGAATGAACATAGTGTTCGCTAAACCTGAAGAGGCCTCATTGTGAAAAAATCTGACCTTGCAAAAGTAAAGCAAACAGGCTCATTGCATTATAAAAGGGTTTAAGAGATAAGGGATGACCAGTTGGGATCTAGACACAAATTTCCAATGTAAGTAGAAAAAGGACCTCAATTCTTAAGAACTTCTTTGCTCTCCTTGTTTTTTCCTCATTATGTAATCTGATCTTTAGATAAGCCATTCGTCTTTGGTTTGTCTGTATCATTACTGCTTAACCCTCATATTCTGTTGTATGGTGCTGAGAATTTGAGCAGTAAAACAAATCTACCCTCACTTGAACATTGACCAAGAGTCTTTCTTCAGATTTATTCAACATATATCTGATGATCCCAGGACAAAGATTTTGTTTTATTTTAGTATGTGTGCAATGGGTAACTTGATAAATATCGCAGACTCGCTACACACCAAAACATGTAACTTTCAAATTATAAACTTGTAAGAGTTATGTAAACTCAGCTTTCACTTAACAGTAGAAATAACTATGCTAAATTATAGCTGAAATTTCCATTCCATTAAATGAGACGTGGCCAGTTGCTGCGACCGCCTGCTATGGCAGATTCTATGGCACCAGGATCCATCACACAGAGACCAGAATGCAGAAATCAATGCAATCATTGACATTTTTCTTTGAAGTTACTTATGTCCATGTTGTAGAAACAAACTTTTCAAAATGGTATCTCCTAATCGATGCTGCAGGTTTTAACCATAAAACTGAAGAGATGCTGCTGCTCTAATACGGCAGGTAACAGTTAAGCACATCTGAATATAAAGGTTAGCTGAATGCAGACTTTATGCGGGGTAGGGGGAGGGGGTTCCCTCGGTTTAAAATATCCTGCCACATGTAGCAAACGCTATCAGAAAACATGTATTATTCATTCTCATCAATAGTCTAATATGCTTTTAGAGTCTGCTGTGCATCCACATCATTATTTATTTGCACTTAACGGCAGTCCTTTCAAAAGCCCTGGCTGTGGCATGCTAACATAGGACTGTGTATGAATCACCTGCTCTTTTAGTCAATAAAGCTAGTAAGCGAACCGCAACCAGCTCGGAAATGCAAACTGCTGAGATCACTTCTGAACCATTCCTCTCTTCCACAGAACCAAGAAACGAACATGTCTTATCACCGAAACTAAGTTAGAACGCTCAAGACAGAATTAAAATAAAGCACAGGGCTAAAACTAATTGCAATTGAGATATCATTGCTGCTTATTAATGGGCTAGACAGACCATTATGGGCTTGGAGCCATAACAGATTTGTGCAATGCAGCCCACCCGACAAAGGCAAACTGGCGGCTAAGGAGTAGCGGGCAAGCCTACCCATACCGGGAATGACTGCAATTTTATTTCCAGTAATTTCTATCTCTGATCAGAAAGGGCTACTTTCCACTTTTTTTATGACTACCTAATATCATCACATATTGACATTTTAATGTATTTTTTTGCACCAATAACAAGTAGTATTTCCAGCCCTAAAGCTACTTCATATTGTAACTATTTTCAAGGAAATTTATTCTAAAATTATTTATATACGCCCTTGATTTAAACAAAAAATGTGTTTTTCTTGGTGGGATGCTTAGCACAAATAGGGACTTAGTAAACGTTTGCTGAATTAAAAAAGAATGTATTCGACCTACAGGTGAATAGTATGTGTTGCTGTATCTTCAAGAGACTACTGCACGTTGAGTTTAAACAACACGATGTAACATTTACTGTCACCTGTAATTCAGCCGCTCCTGACGAATCTAAACAGATCTCAAAATTTCTCAACCAAACATCCCACCCCACGCTGTCCACACTCACACTCCCCCTCCACGCTTTTGCCTTCTTCGAATCTGAGCATCCTGGCTGCTTAATGCGGCATTCAGCACTGAGGAAACACTGAAGGTTTGAGTCTCAGAATGCTGTGAGATTTCAGGTATTCCTTCTTAACAAAAACGCGAAAATCCCAAAAACCAGTGTGATTACTGGTGGTTACAAAGCTGAAAACAAGCATGGAAGAACACCTAGCTGGGTGGAACCAGAGGGAAAGCTGCCAGAACAAGAGCTGTTAACCCCAAAGAAACCTCATGGACTACTGAGCCATTTTGTTTTTGAGTTCTCTTTGCTACTAGAATCACAAATATGTTACAATTATTAGGGCTTATTCTACTCTCGCAGACACTCCCCAGCAACCAACTGCCCCCGCGCCCCTCCACCACCCAGGACACCGCATAAGCAGTGCGCACAGAAGAACGAGTCTCTGGACCAATCTCAGCTGCAGAAAAGACCCAATGCCTGCACCAGGTCTCAGTTGGTTCCTTGTTGCTCCAGCTTCTGCCACCGGTGGGGGAAGCACACTACAGTGACTATCCGCCTCCGTAAACTCCCATTTTACATAATGTGAGGCTTCGACTGTAGTTCAAGGTTTATAGCCCTCCCTAGGAGACAATACTGTTTTCAGAAGCATCCATTTTATAGAGTTCATATTTCAGAAAACAGGTTTTTTTCTCTTTTAGTTCAAATGGAACTCTGATAGCTTGCCAATGAGTTTTGAGCCCTGACCCTGTAGGAGAAAGCATATGGGCAATGGGGTAATCGGACCACGGTCAACTATGGGAAGTCAGCCTCATCAAATTCAACCTCACCTGTTAAAGAAAAAAGAGGGAGAAATGGTTGTTAATAGCATTAAATGGACAGTAAATTCTCACTGACTTTCCTTTACCTAAACCATTTCTCAGTCCTGTTAATATATAATAGAAAGTTTGAATTTCAAGATTAAGTAAAAACAGAGGTGGAACAAATTCTTGTATTCAAAATAGGCAAACAAATGGAAACTGATTCAATTATAATAATCGCTTTTCTTAAATGTTTAAACCCTAGGTTAAAGAATGTAATATCCATGATACGGTCTGTAGATTTTAAGAAGTAAATGTTGCTATATGGGTAAATTCTCACAATGGTAAGAATGGAGGCCTCTCGCTGGGAAAGGATAGACGGCAATCAGCAACACTCAATGGCTAAGTGAGCCCAGCATATACACGAACTATTACAGGGAAAATCACAAGAAAGGCCGTGCCTTTAGAGCACCCTTGGAAGAGAGTCTTTTCCAAACTCTATTTCCATCTTACTTGTTTTAAGGAAATTGCAAGTTTGTGGCAAAGGGCCATGTACAATATTTATCTTGCTCATTTCACCTGTTTGCAGTTGAATAATAGTTTTAAAATGGAAATATCGATAAACATTTTCCCCGATAATATTTCATTTTTCATCTCAGCTATTAAATAGTATAGTCAAACACAAAGTAGGAAAGAATTACCAGATCTCCTTCCTCAATCTTAACATAAAACTCAAGTGAAAAGTCAGTCATTTCTCTATTTTTTCCTATACGCTTAGAAAAAGCAATTCGAGAAAAACCAATGTCCCGAATCCATGATCACTTTTTTTTAGAATAAGGGAGCCACAAGAGAATGTGGCATTGCATTCCAAGCCACACCAATATCACCTTGGTCCTCAGCCTGCTGACCAAGTGCTAAATACCATCCCTACATGTGGAGCTGAAAACAGGGCACCTATTTAATGCCTCAACAGCATCCCTCTCAGGATGCTCAGGCACACAATAGTTCACCTGAACCACTCTCCCTAGAAAAGGAACTAACGCCATTCACTGTATGTGCTTCTGTGAACTAGAATATTTAAACACCTGTTAACTCCAGACTTGAGACTCACCATAACCACTACTAGCTACTTATGTTAAACAAGCCATATTCAACTCCTCCAGGCTTGGTTATTTCATTTTTATATAAATGACTAAACCTGTATTTCTTAGGTCAATAATTTTTACTCTTTACACAAATGCACAATAATAACGTATATATTTAACTAGATTGTAATGAGGACTCAAAAGCACTTAGGCATTTATTTCAGAAATGCCACAAACGTCCAGGCACCGTGCTAGACCCAGGGCACCCAACAGAAAACGAGGCTGACTGCGAGCTATACATAAACCTCCCCAGTCAGGAATATAGTAAAACGATACCTCTTAAAATGGTCAAAAGTAAACAGCAAATGCTAGTCTGTGGACTGGGTTCTGACAGTGTGGCTTAAACAATTTTAACAAGTACACGTCAACAGAAAGCCAATTTATTTTGCAGGAGTTAGAGCAGAAAATACATAGGTAAGGGCCAACATCTTTCCTATCGAGGCTTCCTAGAGTCTCCTCGGATGTCCCTCAAACGTTTTATGTACTGCATGAGATGAGGACTGAGGTGGGGAGCTGCTAAAAGTGGGGTGCTGAATGGCAAGGGTAGAAAGTCATGCTGACACCAGACAAGTGAGACCTCAGATGTCAATAACAGACACTTCGAGATTCGCTTGATCACGCACAAATTCCTTCTGCATAGTCGACGAAGGCTCCTATCCTAGGCACTCAAACCATATCTCCAACATGTGGGTGTCTGGAGTTCACTGTCTGTAAACACACTCTGACCTGTAGGACATTGCTAAATGGAAAACACCAGTGACAGCGTGAGTCTTAAGCAATCCTGGAGTTGTGACAGATACAGCTGAGGAGAGGTATACTCTTAACAAGAAAGTCAAAGGCAAGCGAGCATACTGCCCACTTAAAACAGAAGGTGGAAGTGATAGCGAAGATGTGTTTAATATGACAAAATTTATCTGACCTACACAAGCTGGCAAAATTCGGCCTCGATAAAGATTCTGAAGGTTCCACGACTCGTTCCTGCCTGACCCAGCACGCCCACAACTTCCTATCCTGTCACACCCTCGAGGGTGGTGGGTTACAAATTACGACATTTCCTGATTGACACTAGGCATCAGTGTGGGGCAAGAGATTTCAAAACACATAGCAGCCCCAGACGGGCGCAGGTACCATAGACTCCTTATGACTCTTTGAGGTAAGGAGAATATAGAATCAAAGCTGGAAAGTAATACTAAGCTCTGACTCATGAGACTGTTTTAATGGGAAAAATCCTAGTGAACTTTTTATAGTGTCAAGTGGGTAAATTATTTTACTACATCATTGCCATGAGACCTAAAACAGATTAAATTGAGCCAAAGGACGAACTTTTGTTAGAACAGCATCCCCTAGCTCTTGTGACTAACCTGTCCCTCACATCGCTGGACCAACAAAGTTTTTCTACAAAACAAAAATTTCATGTGTCTAAAACACTAAAACAATAAATACCAACAGAAAAATTTGCACGTCCCAAACTGATTACCTGTTTGCAACAAAGGGTTCAAATAAACAAATCGATAGATGTGTTGCTAGTTAGGATAAATTATCACGTAACATAATGAAAAATCAAAGCTACACTTTCAGTCAGTTGGAAGGCTAAAAAGAGGGTAAATTGAAATTACCCAAGATAATCTATAAAAGAGGAAGCATTTATTAAGATAAAGATTAATCTCAGAACATTGTTACTTCCTTCCGTGTCAAATGAAAAGCCTGCCCAACTTGCTACCTGCTGAAATAAGGGCATCCAACATAGACGGTGATTTAAGATTCATTCTTCCCATTTTTCTAGTGGACTTCTTACTAATTTAAGCCTAAACTGTCTCAGGGAGCAGCACCAAGCATGGTGTATAGTAAAAATTCCTTATTCTAGATCACATGATTCACATTTTATGATGACTCAAACATGGAAATTCGTAGCCAATTAAAATCTGAGAAATACAGTTACTCCAAAATATCCTTGAGTTCTTCATTACAACTTAAGATCCACGGCAAATTGAATGTTTTATCAACGTACCTCACATTCCTTATTCACAGATGTAGTCCATTTATAATGGAGCTTTGAAAGCAGACTATCCTAAAATCCGAACCATCCTCTCAGTCAGGCAAGATTGTCTTTTTTCTTGGAATTAGTAAAAGTTGATGGTCGTAGGTGATAACAATAGATTCATAGAATTCCCCAAACCCAGTCAAGTCTTCTCAAACCACGTTCCTCCCCACCCCACATCACTTTAACTTCAAAAGACTTTTGGGGCCAGCAGAAACATTTTATTTCCTGTAAGTGATGAGGCGAGCTAAAGGTCAAACAGATACACCGCACTCAACGGCAGTGAGAGGTCCACTTGCTAAAGCTGCGTCCTGTATGACTGCGATGCCCACAGCCTCCCTAGGCAGGAAGGGCTGCTTCTAAATGGACACAGAGGAGGAATCAGGATTATTTTAGCAAAAATTTCCTTCTTTTTTTTTTAACAAACCATATAAAAACTATTTATATTCAGAATATTTTAAAGAGTTCCTACAAAAAAGAAAAAGACAAAATAACCTAGTCATAAAATGGGCAAAGGCTACATATAGGCAAATTTACGAAAGGTAAATCTGAGTGACATTACTAGCAGTGCTCGACCTCATTAATAATTTTGTCAATTACAGTCGACATTCATGGTATTTTATATTCGTTTCAGGTATACAGCACAGTGGTTGGACATTTATGTAACTTACGATATGATCCCCTTGATAAGTCTAGGACCCACCTGGCCCTACACATAGTTATTACAATATTACTGACTATATTCCCTATGTTATACAAAAAATTTTTAATATTAAATGAGAACTAACCACTAAAAAGACTCCGGTACCTGCTTATGATTCTTTTACACATTAATTATGCTCACTTATCAGCAGCACTTACTAGCACACATGGTACTAAAGTTCTCCTGTTTGTTCTTTCATGAGAAAAAGATATTTCCCTTCAAAAATCCAGTCCAGTTCATATATTACCAAAAACTCATCTATGGCACAAAGGCAGATTTGCAATTTGAACATAACAGAAAACTATCGACATGCAAAGTCCATTTCCAGTGCTTTTCTAAGATTGCTACGTACCTCTACAGAATAAAAAACAGAAACCACCTGATAAAGTCACTAATGGTGAAGGGTTTGTCTGTTTCATAAAGCCTCAGATATGAACTATTTTGAGACATTTAGAAGAACCTCGGTAGCTTGGAATTCCATCCAGACTACACAGGAGAAAGTAAAATAGAGAATGAAACAGGGACTCTAATTTCATACTTTGCATCTGTTCTCCCAAAAACGTCATTACACTTATATAAAAGATTATTATACAGACAAGCTAATGTTAAAAACGAAGTTATCTAGATGTTTTTGAGTTCTGGAAACGATAAAGAAAAACTATTTTCATTATTTTGTTGGACGGTTTTACTTTCAGGATTAAAAGCAGAAATTCTAGAATTTAGTTTCTTCTGGAGAAGAGGTCGGCAAACTGGGCCACCTCTGCTTGATGTTTTTGAAAACAAAGTTTAATGGGAACACAGCCAGGCCCATTCATTTACATAGCACAGCTGCTTTCATGCTGCAAAAGCAGAGTTGACAGGTTGTGACCAACGTATTTACTGCCCGGCCCTTCAGGAAAACGCTTGCTGACCCCTGCCTAAGATTTTAGTTGAACAGGCTTAACCAGCGACTCAGCCCGCCTACTATCAGATGAGAGTCTCATTCGAATCTTAAAGATGTTACAAATCATAATCGGGCCCTTTTTGGTTTACAATAATATCATCAGTAAAGATTGGGAACCAGTCTTTTTTTTTTTTTTTTAAACTCCCATCACTTATGCTATGTATTGACTTCCTGAGAGCAAAGAGACTGATGTCATAGTCAAGACTTCTGGACCCGTCACTGAACCTCTCAGGAGACATGATGCCATGGCACAAAATCCAGGCCAGAACCAAAAAATGCACCTGGGTTCCAAGCCAAGGTTTCAGCCTGTTCTGTTGCATGGCAGAATCTCCGTGAGTCTTTTTTTTTTTTTTAAATAAGCATAAAATGAGGATAATAGTGACTTTGTGTGAGAGAGACTTTATAACAATTGAATAAGGTGATAAAGACTTTAACATGACCCTGCGACATGCCCTCTGGGTCACACCACTCCTGCATTCACCGCAGGTAAAATGCTCATCTTTGTGACACTTCCACAATGTCAACAAGAGTCCAGAGGCGAAGGCGAAGCTAAAGGAAACACAGCTGGTGCTTCTTGTTGACCTTCCCCGGCCTGCCTTTCTCATCTTCAAGTCCCAACCGAAACTCAATCTTCCGTCCGTGAGTTTCTTCAACGGCTCGTGGCAGCATCAGCCTTGGGTCCTCACCGATTCAGTCGTCTTGCTTTTCCTGGGAGATCCGCCCACCTGCACAGTTTCAAGAGCCTCCTGGGATGCCGAAGATCCCTTTTTCTGGCATCTACAGCTTACTGACTGTTGTGTCCTAAGCTTCGGACTCACACACACAGTGGCATAACCACTGACCCAACAAGGACGTCCCTTGGGTATTTCAAACTCAAGATTTTCCCAAGGGAGCTCACTGCTACCTTTTCCACTTATCTAAACCTATTCTTTTTCCTATGTTCCCATCCAAGAGACTAGAACCACCGTCTGCCCCATTGCCTAGGCAGATATATGGGGGTCCTTTGCGGACCGACTTGCACTGGCACCACCACTGTCTCATCCACTTTTTTATGCCTTCTACTTATAATCTGTTCATAACTCCACTGCTAAGTCCTGGCAAACGAACGTGATCTAAAGTGTTGTACGTACTGAAGGAAGATGGCTTGGAGCCCCGGCAGCCATTTTGACCCATGAAGACTGAAATCGACACTGACAACGAAAGACGTGTAAGAGAGGAGTTAGGTGTCTTCATAACACCACCTCAAAACTGCCACATCAGCCCTGGAGTCCATTTCCAGAATTTTATGGAAAAGAGAATTAAACGTCTCTCATTTAAGCCATTGTTATTTGGGATGTTTTGTTCTATCTTTGTAGTAAAATCCAATTCCAACAGAGAGTAAATTTCTCAAAACCACTCAGGCACCAAAGATTCAGGGAAAAATATCAACACATTTGGCAATAAAGCATTCTTATGACTCCCCTCCACCTCCATCGCCATCTCTCAAACACATACGTTTCTCAACTGCTAGTGTTCAGGGGATGATACCACTTGAAAATATAGAGTCTACTCAACAATCTTCCACATAAAATATTACTGATGCTATAAAAATAAATCGTAACAAGAAATTAGATTGATTTTTAATACTATAAAAAAATGCAGCTCGTCTCACATGAGAACTATTTAATCAAAGAATACACTTACGACATACTGCAGAGTTTTCATAAAGAACAAAGTGACTTTGTACAGTTAAGTAGAACATACTCAAATTAAAAGAGCTGTATTTTAGAATAAGTGGACAAAACAGTTGTAGCAAGAGTGAGTCTCAGTGATTAAAAATACAAGGGAACCCTGAATACACATCGAATGAGAAATCTCAAGGATGGTCAAGAAAAAAAGACATCTAGGAAGTCGTGGGCAGAAGAAAAATTAATGAAGGAGGGAGGGCAGAGTAAGCAAAGATACAGAAACGTCACTGTATGAAAAAATGGCCATTCAACAGAAAACATGATAGCGTCTACACTGAAGTCTCAAAAGAGAAAGAGGATGTGTGTAGCAAGCGATTTTACACAGGGTTAGAAAAAGGTATGATGTGAAACTGTCTCAGCACTGATAGCCTAGGTCGAAAAAGTCTCATGGAAGTAAGTCACTGAATTTGGCTTTTCGAATTCTGTCAGATATAATCACATCACGTGTAATAGACTTTTGCTGGCCCCACAGCTCGAGGGAACCGCCTCGCCCCAAACATTCCAACGCTGGGAGATAACAACTGATTTGCTACTGCAGTTTGCACACAAGAAGATCAGGTGGCTTCTCACCTTTGACCAAATTTTTTTCTGGGTGAAAAAACAAGGCTTTGGAAAGACTGACATTTACTGCACCCTACCCAGATCTGACACACCCGTCAAGAGGTGAAGCAACGCAAAGCCAGCAACAGGGACAGTTCCTGAGACAGGCCCCGCAGGCACAGGTCAAGCGTGCCTGAGCTCGCAAGGGCCCTGGGAAGTTCGAAAGTTTGAGATTTCCAAGAAATAAAACAGTGCCTCCAAAATACAAGAAGACCTCCAGATTTAATTAAGTGTTAAGCGTTGCCATGGAGGGAATGTTTGTGGCCCCTCCCCCAAATTCATGTTGAAACCTAATGACGGTGTTAGGAGGTGGCACCTTCTCAAGGTGTCAGGTCACTAGGGCAGAGCCTTGATGCATGGGATTCGTGCTCCAATCAAACAGGCCCTGGAGAGCTCCTTGTCTTTCTGCCCCATAAAATTACAGCAAGAACTCAACTTTCTACTAACAAGAAAGAGAAGCCTCCCCAGACACCAAATCTGCTGGTGCCTGGATCCTGGACTTCCCGGCCCCCAAAGCTGACTGCAGTTAACATTCGTGGTTTAAGCCAAGCCACCCGGTCTGGTTATTCTGTCAGAGCAACCCTAACAGGCTAAGGCAAGCATCTGCACTAACAGTCACGCCAACGAGCTTCTACGACACAGATAGATACACAGTCACGCAAGTTATCTTTAATTTGGGACGTGAGTGTTTCAATGTTTAACGTGATGTGGAGTAAGCCTCTATAACTAAGAGACGCTAGAGCCCACGGAACGGTGGTATGTGAAGAGAAAAAGGTAATGCAGGAGCCCTAAAGCAAGTGCGACAACATGTAAAAGTGCCTGAAACGCTAGAAAAACACACAACTGCGAGGTGGCAATGGACGGTGTTAAAGTTAAGAGTCATCCATGGTAGGACTGCAAATTGGTGCAGCCACTATGGAAAACAATATGGAGGTTCCTCAAAAAACTAAGAATTGATCTACCATATGGTCCAGCAATCCCTCTACTGGGTATTTACCCCAAAGACTTGAAAATCCATATCCAAAAAGATATTTGCACACCGATGTCCACAGCAGCATTATTCATGGTGGCCAGGACGGAAGCTACCGAAGTGTCCTACGATAGATGATTGGCTAAAGTAGCTGTGGTACATATATACAATGGAATATTACTCGGCCATAAGAAGAGATGAAATACTGCCATTTGCGACAACATGGATGGTCCTCAAGATAATCATGCTAAGCAAAATAAGCTAGACAGGAAAAGTTGAAAATCACATGATATCAATTATATGGGATACAAACTCAAAAGCAACAAATGAACAGGACAAACAAACAGAGACTCAGGGACATGGACAATGGACTAGCGATTACCAGAGAGCAGGGGGTGGGGAAGGTAGACGGGGTAAAGGGGGTCAAATATAGTGGGGTAGAGGGAGGGTGAAGTGGGTAAAGGGGATCAAATATATGGTAGCTGAAGGAAACTGGATTTTGAGTGGTAAACACACAATAGAATATACAGATGTCAAATGATAATGTACACCTGAAAATTATATAATTGTATTAACCAATGTTAGTTATCCCATTAAACTTAATTAAAAGAAATATAAAACTACAAAAAAAAGAGTCATCCCATGCCCTCTTGTCTAAGGTGGGCGCCCATAAGCATGCTTGGTTTAGGACGCCATGCTACACTGAGGGCTGGAAGCCAGTCACGCCCTACAGTGGAACACGTCGCCTCTTTCTTCCGAGTTCGAAAGAACACCTCGGCATCTGGACTTGGTCAGCAGCCGAACTTGCTTTTTATTAATCCTCAAGTTTCTGCAAAGAGAATGTTCAGTTGTAGAATAGACATGGAACCGTCCTTATGATAATCATTACTGAACCCCAACCTACCCCAGAGTAATGCCAACAGGAGCTGAAGCAGGTACTGTTTTAATGATTCTGCCGAAGTGACCTCCCACTTAAACTCACGCAGCGGAGTCAACTATAGAATGAACACCCCATATGTGCCGAGGTAAGGAAATAATTTTTAGTTACAAAAATCTTAATTCAACACATTCGGCAACAGCATATGATGAAAAAACCCTTTCATTTTAAAGAATGGCATCATTATTTTCACATCAAATCAAGACATGTAGGTCACAACAGAGACTGCTCTGATACTTATACTTATTGGTCACTTTCTGCAGGTCACAGACATTGGATGTGAACTTGGTCCTTTCATCACAACTGTTTACAGACAGCAGCTAAATTTAAGTGTGTGCCAGAGAGACTGTTAGGTTTATTGCTGAAGTGAGAATTCTGACAATATGACTACAGGCGACCATCTAAAATATACTGACAAGCATGAAATCATCTGTTCACTATTCCAGATCTGGAATTGTGAGTGTTTGAGCTGACATCTTCGTAAGCAACTGGGAACAAGACTGAGAAGTCTCACGACCCTGGCACTATTGACCAGTTTATGCTTACGACAACTCGTGGTGGCCCAAATGCAGAGAGAGTCACAAGATCTCTCTGATCACTAACGCCCTTTTTCCAGGAAAAAGTGGGGCACTGCTAAAGAGACCACAAAATGCTAGATATTTTCCAAATCCTCTGAGATGCATTTATCCCCCCCCCGCCGATTCTCACAACATGAAGCCCACTAATTCTTTTAAGTTAAAACTGGGACCATCAGAAATGCCATATTCACGTCCTTCCAGCCGCTGTCTTACCCTAAAAGATTCAGTTTCTTAAATTTAAACGAGGGGTTATCTCATCGCAGGCAGACTAAGTGCTGGCCCAGGAACTTTACGTAAGCCACATCGAAGCTGATTCCCCACCTCTGGTACCCTGTAAAGAAGCAGCGTCTGTGTTAAGAGTTACAACTTCGGATCCATCTCAAAAGTCTGAAAGTTTATATACGTGCACATCCGTTGGGCGGCTGATATTCTGCCGCTTTCTTCCATAGATGAATGAACACACAGTAACATTTATGGGATTTTTTTCCTCCAAACGAGATGAAAACGACACAATAACATGGGTGTAGGTATGAAGTCGGAAGCCACACCCCTTACGGAGCCCACAGAGCACTTTCTCATGCTGTGGGCCCCCACCGAAAGGCCCCTCAGATCCAGTGGCCACTATTTGGTAGGTTCAGAACTTTAATCCGAGTAAGAATCCAACATTCAGAAACTCAAATGACTTTTAAAAGATGAACCCCTCTTTCTGAAATTCCAAACGACCTTTATAAATTTCTAAGGCGGAGCAAAATGACTGATAGAAGACAAAGGCAATTTGGTCCCAGCCAGAGTTCAAATCCCCAGGGGCTCAGAGGGAGAAGAACGCAATTTTGAAAAAGACCCTTTGCAGAAGGGTCTGTAAAGCAAATTGGAAAATAAGTTAGGGAATGAAGCCCCTCCTTCCGATTTTGCCAAGTTACAAATATCCTTATGAGCCTGCCTCTAGTTAGAAATGCGAGCAGACCCGAAGCATAGCACCATCTCTCTAATAATGAGCTGTATTTCACGACATTAGAATTAAACAGCAATAACTGAAATAATAACCAGGGCCCCTGGCACATGAGTTTCTTCCTCTCCCTCCCAACTCACAAGGACGTGCCTCGGAGAGCTGGAGAGCTGGGAACTGTGGTGCAGCTGCTCCATTAGTATTGCTGCTCTGAAGAAATGTCGGTCCCACTGGCTGCCCACTGCCATCACGTGGGCTCAATTCCCAGCCTAGTTTTCATGGTTGCCTTGAGGCCTGAGTGTCAAGACAAAGGTCTTTTACAGGGAGTGTTCTGCTCTTATCAAGACAACCGAGACTGCCCTTCGAGGAGGCCAGGTCCATCTTCAAAGTTGAGACAAGTCGCAGCTAATACTTCTGGCTGAGAGACCTCCTCCACATGCCTTCGAGTATGACGGAGCTCTTCCGGAAAGCCTCCTCTAGAAAGTTCTAGAAAAATTCTAGAGAACATCCGTCTCTCTCTCTCCTTTTCTAAAGTCCTCTTGACATTTTTTTCCTCTGCCCATACATTTCATTGATATTATTCAACGTATCGGTAATTCACGACTCCCCCCCCAGTTCTACGTTTTGACTCCATGAGAGTAACCACAGAAGCTCAAGCATCACACACACGGCTCGGAATCTAGTGCTTCTCTGTGACACGTGAGTTACCCGAGCACTGTTTGGATTCGCCCTGATCTCATTTTCTTCTCCTGTCTCGCTTTCCTCCTCTTCCCTCTCTTCTTCCTTTCTCTACTTTTGTCTTCCCCCACTCCCAGCAAGTTTTCTCTGTGTGTGTGTGTGTGTGTGTGTGTGTGTGTGTGTGTGTGTGTGTGTTTTAAGCGAGACAAACAGTAAAGTAGTAAAAGAGCCAGGAATTCCCTGCCTAGAGGGAAAAAACTTTATATGACTTTCTTTACAGAGCTGGTAATTCATAAAGGCCTATAAAATTATAAAATTTATTTATCGTTAATGTCAGAATCTCATATATTAAATTGCTGAGGTGAGAATGTTTACAAAACTGAATTAATAATGGAGGCAAAGTGGTATCGATAAGTTTGTATATATTTATATAGAAATATCATATATTTGGCATTTGGATGTAACATTTATAAAATGTCTAAGCAAATGCATTAATAAAATAAGTAGCTTCAGAGACAAAACTATTAATAATGACAAAATAAACTTCATCTTCGAAATGAGAGAAAGCAAAAATTTTTTTAAAGAAATCGAATATTAATTTTAAAATAACGTGAATATTTTTGAATGTTAAATTTAAAAACAATTTAATATATTTTATTTGATAGCCACTACAGGGAAAAAATGTCTTATTCCGACATTGACATTTAACTATTTTTAAAAACTATAATTATAGTATCTTCAATGTACATAAAGAGAAATATATACTCAATGCCTACCCGTCTATCAAGTCCCATTTAAGTTAAAATAACACTTTAAGATCAGACAGTATATACCGAAGCACTCAGTGTGCTTGTGGGTAACTCGCAGTCCCTCTGCCAAGAGCTCCCTCATCCCGAAGGGGGATGTTGAAAAGAGATAACTGCCAAGAGTCAATGTCAGACCCCAGCTCGGCAGGAGTCACTAACAGGAGTGTAGGTCCCCAGACAGTCATGGACGACATGCTCGTAAGCTAGAATGTGTCTCCCTGATATCAGGCAACACTCATATGTTTTTTACTCACATTTGAGATTCGATATAATTTTCACCTGTATATACATAGCAAATCAAACAAAAACTGACACGATATAAAATCACAAAATCCAGCCTGAAGTTAAAGCAGATTACTCATTAGCATAAATACATTTAGACTGACATAAATTAAATTACTTATTTGGAGAGGGGGGGGACACATAATGTTGGACCAATTTTTCACCTAATTATTCTGTCTTCCAGACCTTGAGAAGGCATAATGTATCTATTCTTATCAAGAAGGCATACCTTGGAAATACTTAATATAGATTCTCACCAAACAGAAAGTTATCTCGCAATATTTGAGAACCTAACATGTTCATTAGAAATCTTCGACCCACTTTTATAGTGTACAGGGTAAGGACACATTTGCAAAGAACTAACTTTACCAGCTTTCACACAGTACTCAGCACACACCACACTGAAGAAATTGTGCCTGAAGAACATTCTGGAAAGGGCTCTAGTGCTTTGTTTAATATGCACTGAGGACGTATGAGATGCGGGGTGCTGGAAACCCAGCCACGCACGACACAGACCCGGGGCTGGCAGCAGAGAGCGTACATTCCGGGCTACAAGGGAAGACAGAGTCACACACAAACCAGTTCACCAACAATAAGATCTCATGATAAAACAAGTGCATGAAAAAATAAGACAAATTCACAAACCAGATAATGACAACGTATCATAAACGCTGTACTGAAACAAGGATCTAGATGAGAGCAGAAAGGGGCAGGACAGTAACACCCCCCACCTCCTGAGGGATTCCTCCGTGCCTGGCTAATCCTCACCATGACGCGAGGGGGCCACCATCCATGTCAAATGAGACACCAAAGTGACCAACACTAAGAAGGCTGGAGATATTGACCCAAGCCAACATAGATGTCAACAAGGCACAGGACGAGTTACTGTGACTTCGCCCCTTTCTCTGTCACTCAAGAAAGCACACAGAGAACGAGTGAATGAGGGAGGTACTTTCTTTGAGGTAACCGCTTACCCTAAAAAAGGCAGGTGCCTGGAATTTTGAGGGGAAACCGCAGTTCAGTTTCTCAGTCAAGAGTCCCCTGAGTTACTTTTTTTAAAAGCTTAAATTTGAGTCTCAGAAAACCTCAAGTTTGCATGCTGTCTCCATGTACGAGTTTTGCAGCCTTGTCCCCAAGTCCATTAGCTCCAGGTTGATCAGTATGGGTCGAGAGCCTTTGTTTTGTTTTGGTGAACCGCCCAATGGGCCTGACACTCACCCAGCGTAGTCTGAAAAAGGGGGTGTCTGGGACATTGGTGTCCCCCAGAGGCTCACAGGAATGGTGACCACTGTGCACACCAGCTCTGCTCCCGTTCTGGAACAGATCCTATGAAACTTCAGAATCTCGTTCATTTCCAAAAAAAATGCAACTAATGTATGGCACTTATTTAAAGTCAAAGAAAAGTTACCCAAATTGGAAGTGATAAATTAAGCTTTCTTATTGGCTGGGAACACTTTCGGCGAGAGCGTGGAACATGCACCCAGAAGGATGAGTTGACGCTGGTTCCGAGTCGACGCTAGTTCCGGGCCATCACATATTCCTCTGTGCCAAAGCTGCCTCCTCTGTACAATAGGATAACAGCAGTATCTGCCTCATCAGGTTGCTGTATTTTGG
This sequence comes from Pteropus alecto, assembly GCF_000325575.1. Lineage (NCBI taxonomy): Eukaryota > Metazoa > Chordata > Mammalia > Chiroptera > Pteropodidae > Pteropus > Pteropus alecto. Next base: position 10,166,627 of record NW_006432227.1, read on the forward strand.
GGGGTGGGGGGTGGGGGGAGAAATGCAACAACTTTATTGAAAGAAAAATGGTATTAAATTTGTTGAAAGCTTAAAAGGAGGAACTTAGCCACCTCCCCCTCAAACGAAGGACCAGGTACAGAGTAGACTCTTTCTGGATGTTGTAGTCGGACAGGATGTGTCCATCTTCCAGCTGTTTCCTGGCAAAGATCAGCCTCTATTGATCAGGGGGGATGCCCTCTTTATCTTGGATCTTGGCCTCAACGTGCTCAATGGTGTCGCTGGGCTTCACCTCCAGGGTGATGGTCTTCTCGGTCAAGGTCTTCACGAAGATCTGCACGCCTGCTCTGAGACGGAGGACCAGGAGTCCACTAACTGCTGTCAGCGTACTGCTGCAAACGGCACTTGACAATGCAGATCTTCATGAAGACCATCAAGAATGTCAAGGCCAAGGCCCAAGACAAAGAGGGCATCCCCCCGGACCAGCAGAGGCTGATCTTTGCCGGGAAGCAGCTGGAAGATGGGAGCACCCTGTCCGACAACATTCAGAAAGGTTGCTGTATCATAGAATGTAAATCTTTGTAGAGCTGAGACATGCTGAACATATGGCGAAAAGCCTGTGTTCACTAAACTAAAAGGTTTCTGGGGTTTACTTTTTTTTTTTTAGCAATTTATAATTAAGAGAGATTACAAAATAGTGGGAAATGCTATTTTAAAAACAAATCTTTGCATAATGTCGCCTTCCCTGTAATAATGGTCTTATGTTATCAACTTAAAATCAAAATCACAACAATCAAGCCTTTTTACGTAGTTTTTGAAAATACATCTCTCTCTCTCTCTCAACAGTTCCAACTACAGGGCTACAGACTGAAACAGAGAAAGCCAGCGCCACGCTACTGAGTGACCTTTTCACAAGCCTGATCCCCACACCGAGGTGGTCACCAGTAAAGAGGATTCTGAGTTAGTACAAACTGACAGATTTGGGGGCACTCTAAACTAGAAGTTTTTCTCCACCAATTGAAGCTTTCTGTTTTCAACCATAAGAGGCCATTATCAGATGCAACTATGTGCCACACATTTCCGAATTCCTAACTGGGTAGGAACGGGGGTCAACCCTACTTCGCGAGGCCCTGGGAGGAACGTAACTGAAGCCGTAATGAAGATGAGCAGCCAGGGTTATCTCAACACACCCTTCAGGATACTGAGGCCCAGATGCAGGATTAAGGTGTGGGATCAACGGTTCTCACCAAACGTACAGGCTTCTGTTACATGTACAGTAGCTCCTGCTTATTCATGGTTTCAGTTACCCACGGCCCAAAAACATTAAATGAAAAATTCCAGAAATAAATAATTCATAAGTTTTAAATCATGCTCTATTCTGAGAAACAATGCAATTTCTCACTGTCCAGCTCAGTCCTGCTAGGGACATGAATCTCCCCACCAGTTAGTCACTTAGTAGCCATCTAGGTTATCAGATCGGCTATCACTGTACCCCTCAGTGCTTGTGTGCAAGTCACCCTTCTCTTACTTAATAATGGCCCCAAAGCACAAGAGTAGTGATGCTGGCAATTCAGATATGCCACAGAAGACACAAAGCGCTGCCTTTAAGTGGCAAGGTGTGTACAGAGAGGATAACACGTAGTCTATGTACGGTTTGGCATCCTCTGAGGTTTCAAACAGCTGCTGGAAGTCTGGAAACATATTTCCTGAGCATAAGGTGGTAGTGGGGATCGCTGTGCTAATACTGACCTATTTTTTATTTGGACTCCGAATTTGGGGACTTCAAAGATGGTTTGCCAAAAACACCAAAGTGAGTGAGGGCACTTTTCATACGTGCCATCCCTTCTTTCAGAAAGAGCTGAAGGAAGTGTGTAACATTCAGTCAAGTTGGATGGATTATTCAGGTAAGGAGAAGGAGCAGTGTAGCCTTGCTCACCAACTCATTTACCCATTTTACTGGAGGGAACCAGATAAACTGGCTTCCTACCTAGCGAAAAGGAGCAAGCAGTAAATCAATCCTCCTTTTCTAGGCATTTATCTGATAACCGGGCAGTCCTCACACTTAAATGAAAAGAAACTGCAAAATTTACTGAAGAAAACCAAATGCGAATAGAAAGCAGATGATTAATAGCTTACACTCAAGAAATTTCCAAGTATTCTTTGAAAAGTCATTGTCATATCAATATTTAAATACAATTCAAAATGAGTCATGTTTAAATAGGCCTATCGTTTATGCCACACTTCAGACATTAATCAGAAATTACGAACGGTTCATGGTGCCAGAAAATAGGATGACAGACTGGAGATGGTGTGATGCAGGAAGAGATGGCAGGAAATAAAGAAGCAAAGGAGGGTCAAGTTCAGATGCGAAATGGCTATAGCTATACTTAGGACATTCGTTTGGGACTATTTGGGGCGCTTTTACTCCTGGCTTCCATGGATTCCATAGAAACCCACGACCAGAGTATCAAATGCCCATCGTAGACTTTTAAAGGTGTCTCCACACTGTTCCAAAGCTTGACATTAGTCTCCACAAACACTTAACTGCATGTTTCAACAAATAAACATCAAATTATTTCCAAGATAAACATCAGTAGGTGTTAGTTGAAAGGGAGAGAAGGGAGGCGAAGCTTCTTCAGTTTCTTTGAAGTTTTATTTCAGTTTCAATAAAAACTCAGGTAGCTGGCCACATAAATTGAGTCAGCTGAAAAGAGTGACCACTTTTTCCTGCGTTAGAAGGCTGAGGTGATGAGAAGAACTGTACTGGAATGACTCAGGAAAAGGGAAGTCCAGAAAGATTCTGACAAAAAGAGAGCAGTTTGAATAGAGAAGAAATGGAAAGGCACCTAGACAACAGAATAGATATCATTCACGAACTTATTTCACATCACAAACCAAGTACAGTGTCAGCAGAAGTGCCAAACTGCTTGGATCCGTCCAGAAGAGAATGTGACAGAGAACTGGGGAAAGACAGTAATCCCTCAAATAAGCGTTTATATAATTAAACAGCCTCAGCACACACATTGTGCTTCCTACTAGTTTGGTGACATTACAAGTACTTTAGATACTCTTCCTACGGGGCCAGGACACTGAATCTTCATCTACACCCCACATTTCCAGAGGTCCGTGCCTATAATGCCTGCAAGTTCAGCCACAGACGGAGGCAGTTTTCCTTCCTCAAAACGAAAACCATCCATCATTCATACCAGGAACCGAGCTCTAGTCTGTATTTCAATTCAGAAAAGCATTCCAGATGAGCTCCAGGAGGGCTGTTGTGTCTCTATCAGGCAGCCTTCCTTACAACACCTTCAGGAAGAATTCTTGATTGTTTACTGCAGTCTGGGCTGGAAGATTCCTTTAACAAGCTTTCAAGATACACGGGAAAATTCCAGCTTTTGAAAATTTCAGGGGAATTACACAGTAGCACAAACAGCTCTTCTGATACACCGAATTGTGATTTATTTACAAGACTGCCTATCAAGACTCCCTTTCTTAAGACGTGGATGGAATTAAAAATGTGCATTACTCAGCACACTTGAACTACTCAACTTTTAGATACTAGGGTTTATGAAGACTTGATAGGAATCTAATTCCTATTATTAAGATATTTGTTTTTTATAAACAATGAATGAAATCCTTTTTGCTTTTCTCCCCCAAGGTAGAATAACCTCAAAGATGAATACATTGACTCACATTGAGCAATTACTCTGGGTTCTGGGAGACACAACCGTCAAGCAGACAGGCTTCTTCTATGTCTAAGCCGTTTCCCTGCGGGGCTGAGAAGTAATCGGTTGTCCATCAGCCATGACAGACGACAGGTAGTTGCAATCAGACTAGAAGGCGAAGGCTAGAGGAACGATAAGGGAGTGATGGCCAGCCTTGCCCCAAGTTTATTGAGAGACTTCGATTTAAAAAACAAACAAACAAAAAGCCATGTTCAAGCATCCCAGCTACCTCTGCAAGCTATTTGCAATTCAGGAGTCAAGAGAAATCACCACTTAAGGGCAGAAAGAACTAGCTACGTAGGGAAATATAGTTCCTATGACAAAATATTAATAGAAAACTAATCCATCAGCTTTAGCACTGCATACTTACTCAATCCACAAAGAAACATCTTCCAAAGTAGGCTTTATCAAAATAAAATGTTTTCTTTGTATAGAGACACTCTCTTTCATCACATGTCACATGCAGTTTCAGAGTCACTTCCATGCACCCTCAACTTGTGTTCCTATAGACCTCTCTGGAACAAAGGACAAGCACCATTCACTCCTGGGGTTCAAGAACTAACTTCGCTAGATTTGAAGGACCCTGCAAAACCACTGTGTGCTCTTCTTGAAATCTTAAAGACAAGAGCAGCAGCAATTCTCCCCTGTTTCTCAAACAGAGTAGCCTGTCTGAAGGCAGTCGGGCTGGCAGGAGGGCACACCTGCTGCGGACAGGCCCCTAAGTGGTCCTTCAGTTACTGTAAGGATGCTGCTCAAGGACGTTATGTTCTCTCTGTGTTCTAAGAAGTAACTATTCTTAGAAGGCTTTTCTTTCCATTTAAAATCCCAAAGAACTTTGTTGTTGATGGAAATTTAAGATATATGAATGTCTTTTCTATCTAGTGATTAAGATCTTAAGTGAAATCAATCCTGAATTCCGTAGTCTCCAAAAAGTGATATTTACATAAAACTATTTAAATAATACCAATGAACTTGGAATATCTCACATGGCTTAGTTAAGTGAAAGAGGTGGATCGGACAGCAGAATAAAGGACAGATAATGACTGGTCCGAGTAGTTAATTTCCTGACTATCGGCTGGTTAGTACGTCTGTTCCATGTTCTCTATGGACTAATACTCGTCTCACTGAAATTTTGTGTCCTTGTTTGCCTTCACTAACTGCAAGTTTCTTAAAAGGAAAGAAATAGGCCTTTGCATCTTCCAGATCATTCAATAAACAAACATTAATTGTGCAATATTTTGATGTAGTTTGTATTTCCCCACGTTGCATTTAACAGAGTAGAAAAACCCCATGTGGTTTGCTCGTTTGAACTGCTTTTAAAAGACTTGGTCTTATATACAGAGACAGAAGGAAATCTAAGTCTGAGTGGTAAACACACAATACATTTATATATACGACCTAACTATTAAATGATACACTTGCAACTTATTTGATTTTGTTAATCAATGTCACCCGAATAATTTTTAATAAAAAAATGAATAAGAAGCTTAGTCTGAGAAATACATTTACAAAATACATTTACAAAAGCCACTGATCTTTAAATAAAGAATTATTTCATCACAAAAGCAATACTTATACCTTTTTTAATTATGTAAAATAATGTTTCACTTACAACATCAAATGAATAAGTGCAGAAACAGAACCATCTTCACACTACTGAAGGGAGGTGAAGTATGTACCTACAATTGTGAAAGACTCAGGCTCACAGAGAATCTTTCCTGGAGGTCAGAGATGTTAGAATCTAAACATTAATCATGCCTTCGGCTTCCTTACTGCAGCCATGGCAACTTTTCTGTTTGTATTCCCCAGTTTTGAAACCAAACTGAAATCTTCCCCCTAGCAAGTCATATCAGAAGGTTAAAAAAAAAAAAAAAAATGAAAGAAAACATCTTCCAGTAAGCGGCTTGGAAATACACATCAAACCGTGTATCAATCATCCAGTTACTCATTTGTGCCACAAACTGCTGCTCAACCATCAACACCATGTCATTCCAGCTAATTACCCACTGCAAGTATGCCAACTATGACCTGGGTCAAGGCTTCAAAACAGAACATAAAGTTTGGTATGGTGAGTTAGGGACGCTAAATAGTACGTAAGATAAAAAATGAATTGCAAAGAGCTATCACTGCCCTTTCTAGTTTACCACTCGATTTAAATCAAACTGACTTGACCCTGTGGAGTAGATGACCCAGAGCTGTGTGCCCCCTTGACCTGATAACCAGCATCTTCAGACCCATATGGAAGGGCCACCCTGCATGTTGGAAGAAGGGGGCATCAAGGGATGGAGAGGGAGCTAAAGGAGTCAAAGCTGCGGACAATAACACTAGCTAATCCATAAACTGAATTTATTTAAAATGAGACCATCTTGAGACAAAGTATTGATTCAATACTAAAAGTAGCCAGTGTTTATGGTATAAATCATGCAGGTGGTAGGAAAATGTCTTACACCCCAGCTCTGCTCACAGATGTTGACAACAAAGACTCCGCAATCACCTCGACTATAACC
>NW_006432227.1:10172866-10179518 GCF_000325575.1 Pteropus alecto
ATAAAATTTTGCAAATAAAGTATCAATATCTAGAAATGTTTCAGAATGACTAAACTGTATTCCCAGATTAGACTTGCTTACTGGAACCCTGTATCATTTCTTAATTACGTATTACTTTAGAAATAAGTTTCATATCACTATTAAAAACTGTCTTTTAAAATTTAACAAGAATTCCATTGGTAAGAATTGGCTTTAGAAAACCAGACACTGACCTGTGAGAGATCTCACGGTGAACATGAAAATATGTCTCTTTGATAATCTTAGTTCAGACTAAGGCCAATGACACTTAGGGATGAGACAGTGAAAACTGAATACTGAGCATCAAGGAGTACAGGGGGGCGCAGGGAGTAAATCACGAATGTAAACATTCTGACATATGCTGCCTTATTTGTACAGCACTATGTCAAGAGCCATGAACATGACCTCATGCCTTCAGCCCTCTCCTGGACCACAAGTTCTGTGCTAGAAACAGACACCCAAAGATTCATGAAGCAAGATCCCAGATTGGAGGAACTCCTGTTAAGCAGTCACAGCACAGAACGTGGGCTACATTTCTATTTACTTTGTTAGGTTTATAACCAATGAGTGTGTAAACAAAGATTTAAATCCACATGCTCATTTGGAGGCCCGAACACTCCCAACATCACGAAGGCTGCTACAAAAATGGCTTGGTTAAGCTGCTCAACAGTGAGCGACAGGGGGCGGACCCATGATGTCCCATGCCTCGGAAGGAGTAAAGAATGGAAAGACAATCAGCCCAGGTTTCAGACCTCTTGGCTTATTTCCCAAAAGATTCTATGGTGTGATACTCACTATTTCTTTCCCACACATAATACACAATGTCATTCTTTCTTTGAGATTCTACCTTGGAAGGAAGCTTAGATGCACCCACCATTAGTACTAATTACTCATAATGTCTCAGGGATTTAGAACAATTACTAAGGTTACTACATAGAAACAGAATCATTACACTAATTGGAGTTCATCAGATATTCATCTTCATAGTAAGCACAACTGATGAGGTGAAATCAATGGTCCATAAATGGAAGTCCTCTTAGCTGCCGAAGGTGACTTTCAAAAGACACATGCCCTCCGTGAATATAACGTTCTGGAGGTAACCTTTGACACTGTGTGCTTGGTATGTTTCAGAATTATGGGTCAACAAAACCGACCCATCCCTGACTTCTGGGTCTTTTTATCTAGAGACATGAAATAATCTCATCAGTTTTCTTAAATACAGGGACAAAGAATGGGAAGTGCTACCAGAGGTATGGGGACAGCCAGGAAAGGCGTGCCTGAGAAAACGGCATTTAAGCTGAGGAGTACCTGGACAGAAGGAAAAAGAATATTCCGGGCAGAAGGAACAGTAGGAAAGAGCTTGGAGCCCTGGGAGAACTGAAGAGCAGGCCACGTGGCCAGAGAACAGGATGAAAGGAGGCTGAAGAGGAAAACAGAAGGCGGACGTGCAGGAACTTGCAGACCAGCGAAGGTCTTGCTATTTCAGTCTAAGTGTAACAGAAAGTCCTGATTGAAAAAGTCTTAGGCACCGGAACACCGTGCTTAGACTTAAGGCAGTAACCAAGGGCGGGAGAGAAGCTTTGAGTAAGCTCAGGACTTAAGAGTAGTGAGTGAATGGGAGCTGAGTCTGCCACCCCAAAACATGCCTCTTTGGGATACTGATTATCTTAGGTTAATTTTAAGAAACAGCAGATATGGGAGAAGCTCTGAAAACCAAGTTATCCTTTGTAAAAGGGCATTTACATTTGTAAGGGAAGTATCTATCTGTAAAGGTACAGTAGGAAAGCATCAGGAAGATGTCTAAATCCCCAGAAACTTATCAATGGATAAGGCAGGGACTTAAAAAGGATAATAATCTTATCCGTTTACTGTGCTCTTCCTGCTCATCTTCCATGACCAACTTGCCACAACCAACACCTTCTGTCTTTAGCTAAGGTGGCATTTAAAGTGATGGCTTCCGCCATTTTGGCGAGTTCCTCAGTGCTCCTGGGTCTCTCCCATGTTACACAGTACAGGAGACACGCATGTTATTAAACTTTAATTTTCATCCTTCTCATGTCAATTTGATTATTAGACCAGACAGAGGAACCTTGAAAGGTGGATAAAATTTGTTTCCTCCTCAATAAGGGAAATGGACATGTGTGTGAGATAATTACAAGGTAGGGTTCACAGGGCTTTTCTACCAGGAAAAGCCCAGCTTTCTAGAATAAATGGAAGAAGGTATTATTGACCAAGAAAGTAAGCACTAAAAGAGGATCATGGGCATTGGCTTGAAAATAGATGCTGCATAAATTAAAGAGTTAAAATAAAATATTCTACAGCAACTCACATCACATGTTTCATGCAGAAAATAATTTACCAGTTAATTTTTTATGAAAGATATTAAACAGTACCTACTTTCAATTACTTTAGGGCCAGTGGTTTATCTGGTACAGTAAAATTGAATTGTTATATTCAATTAGACCGTGGATTGATGGGGTAATACTTTTATTGCCACAGTTAACATGTGACATGACCTCTAATGTGAAATGGAAAGCAATGATTGCATCACTCGAGAGGGTGCCCTCAAAAACTGTAAATTGCTTTTTTAAAAAAAGCCTTTCAGAAGTGTTAAACGTGAACATACCCACATCCCCAATTGTTGAGAATGCCCCTCAAAGAATCCCTTAAGTATGACTATATGTTTTATTGTTCGGAAAGACCCAAAAATTCATTAGCCTTGACTTTTGTAGTCAGAGACATCATATGATTCCTGACACTTCTTACTTCCCACTCCTTAGTGTCTCCCTGCGGAGAAATCTAGCAAAATTCCAGCCATCCTTCCCACACGTGCTTTTGTTAAAGCTTCTGTCTTCTGATATCTTCAAGTAAAACTTGCCCCCATAGTAACATTCTGTATGGTGAATCCCTACCAATAAGCATGGATGCTGGAACAGGATTTTAAACTGGTGTACACATCTGGTCAGTACCTCCATCTAGAATTAGAAGGGCTCTTGATTCTTGCCACGGTCGGCAAGAGATTTTAAAATGGGCTTTCTCAGAATGACTCTTTTAATTTACTCAAGACAAGCTAATTCTTTACACTAGACACACTAAGTAAATCGTTCTCTCTTCTTTTATTCGCTCTCTTGTAATATTTGAGTATATAAACAAGCTAATGGAAAAGCTTTCAGGCGGAGGAAAAAAGCAGGGTAATATCCAATATAGTATGAGAATGAAAAAAAGGTTTCGCTGCATGTTCATGCCTATTGATTGGTGGCGACTGCCTAAAGCACTGTGTGGAGAAGGATCCTGAGGCTTCTTCCATGTACCCATGTCTATCATGAGTCCAACTGAGGGAATGGCACCTACGCGACCCTTTGCCAAGCCCAGGGCAACAGAACCACAGACACATGGCTTTAAGTCCCACGCCAGGCTCTGCCTTTTCTAGCAATGGGAATCCTGGGGGAATTAACTTCTCTGCATTAATGTGTCAGATGAGGACACTTACGCTTGTCCCACCTGGATCCCTGAGGGTTAAACCAGGGACTCAAGTGTTGCTCAGTTTCCCCACTCCCCTCTTCTTGAGGGCAGGAACAAGTGAAGCAGCATTTTGCCCAGAAGCTTCGAATTGTTCTTCACTTTATATAAACCACCTCTCTTGGTATGAAACGTGAATTGTTATGAGCTGAGCTGTGTCTCCTCAAAATTCATCGGTTGAAGCAGTCAACTCCAGTACCTCAATTTGTGACTGCATTTAGAGATAGGGCCTTGAAAGAGATGACCGAGTTAAAAGGAGGCCATTAGGGTGTGCCTTAATCCAATAGCACGGGTGCCCTTATAAAAAAAAAAAGAGATTAGGACACACTGGACAAGACACCAGGGATAAAAGCACCCGGATGCAAGACTGTGTGAGGACAAAGCGAGAAGGTGGCCACCTGCAAGCCAAGGAGAGACCCCGGGAGAAATCAAACCTGTCGACCCCTTCATTTTGGACCTCTAGCCTCTATAATTCTGAGAAGATCGATTTCTGTCGTTTAAGCCACCCAGGCTGTGGTGTTTTTGTTATGGCAGCACAAACAGACAAACAGGAACAAAGCCTCAGTGCCTCCTACCACTCCCGTTACTGCTGCATCTGCATCTCCGCCCTCTCCTGCCCCTTCCCTTCCCTTCTCTGCCGTTATCCTTTGCACGCCTGCACACACTAGGAGGAGCGAGCAGTGGGGCTCAGCCAGGGGAGGTAACGGACCGCTGATCTAGAACAATGTAGTTTTGCTTCCTGTATTCTACTCATCAGAAACCCTGCCTACACCAGGTGAATACGAACACTCCTGGAGACAGAAGGGAATGGTGTCCCCTCGATCCCTCCAGAAACATGGTTGCAAGGTCACCGTGTAGAATTCCCACCAAGCACAACCACTTCCTCCTTTTCCGAAGATTTTTTTTTTTTTTTTTTTTGGAAACCTAAATAAAATACTTTTTCACAAATGCCTCTCCCTCTTTAGGTTGGGCTGTTTAATTAGGTAGGAAGGTAGTTAAATGAGTTATCAGAATCAGATTTAAATAGAAATGCATCCCCTGCGATTAAACCTCACACTAACCACAGTGTATATTCGTGCTCTAAAACACCTGTTCTAGCAGTGACGTATATTCTCTATCAGGTAAAATATGCAAATGATCAAGGGCCTGCAGGTTGGCCACCCTGCATGCTACTCATGTTAACAACTATCTAAACACCCTAAGAGTTTGGGTTTTGTTTTGGTTTTCAAATCTCTCTTCCCCAGTTTACATCCTCTTCCAAAAGGAATCAGGTTCAACTTAAAACTGGCTTGAGGGGTTTTTTTTTGGGTTTTTTTTCCCCACTCCTCTTAGAAGCAGCAGTAACATTTTTTACAGCATGACACCATTCTGGACTTCTATGCCCTGTCTCTGAGATTCTAGACTATCTCACTACAGAGATGATGAAGGGTCCTTGGTCTTCCTCTGGCCGTGTGTCGAGCCAGTGGGATCAATACAAGAACGAGCCCCTGATGCCTTGTTCTAAAGAAGGCAAGTGAAGGGGTCGGTAGCACGAGCACACTTGTCCTCATCTGCCAAATCCTCCCGCCAACCACCACTTCTTCTCCCCTTAACTTTGTAATATTTGTTGCTGGAAGCAAGGATACCATCCAAAAAAATGTGTTACCGGTGACAGCATTAAAGTTTAAAGGGCAAGAGGGACGTTTTTTTAAGCAGGAAGCGTCAATATAAACACTGGCTGTTTGGGTGATGGGGAGAGAGAGATGTGAAGACTGCTGACATTTAAATTGTTTTTTTGTTGTTGTTGTTAATTTCACATTTTTGTTACATTCTCTGTATTCGGAGTAATCCCTTTCCCTTTGTGAGTATATTGCATTTAAAACTACCACTCTTACCTTAGTGAAACCATGTGTTATCATTCCATTGTGTGGTTACTTCTCTCTGTATTGTAGCCTGCTGAGGTCTCCTGGAATGACCACCCACCCAGGAATCTTCAGTACAGCTGAAGTCTGAGCTAAGCTCTCTGGATGGTGGCAATAAAACCAGTCTGAATACAAAGGGTAGAAGGACTAGAGTGAACTATTAATGTTTTTGTCTGTCTCACCAGTGGGACTTTTCATCAGTCAACCGTTGGTCTAAGATGCAGGAGAAGAATAACATCCAGACGTGAGTCGCACGAAGAAACACAGCTGTGGGAAATCATTATCAGTCTTGTCTTACAGACCTTCTGGGGAACATCGGGACAAACGCTTGTTGCTATTTGTCTGAAAACCACACGCTGAAAGTTCTAGAACCATGTCTGTAAAGTCCAGTTGGGTGAGCCCTAGGAATTCAAAGCTCGAGGTCTCAATAAAAGACCGCCAGGGCTGCTGGGGAAATGCTCGTGACACAATACACCCCCTGTCAACAGGGTGGCAACCAAGGTTGCGTGATCACAAGAAGACCCAGGAACTACTTGTCACCACTAATTGTTAACTGAGATTTTTTTTTTCTCCTTAAGAAAGTGAGTCATTCAGAGAAAATTCCAGAACACCTTGTTTTACCATAACAATGCATTTCATAAATCACTGTTATCTCTAGATTGTCTTTTTTCTGATCATCTTAAATATGCCTAAGGCAAATGTAGAAGCTGTTTATCCTCTATTGAAACAGCTGGGAACATTTGTAAAGGTTAAAGACACATATTCCTACAGCCCTTACAGTTTCCAAGACAAGCTCAGGGGAGCTTAAAACAGTATTCTGCAAAGACCCAACAATTCTGAGAACTTTCCTCTATAAATCCTGAAGAAATGAGGATTGTCTCATAGTTACTAAATGGTTGCTGTTTTCCCTTCTGATATACTATTTCTCCAGTTAGATCTTTTTACTATTTAACTTGGCTTTTATACCAGCCTAGGTGGCAATGCTGTTTTGAATGGTTGTCAACAGGTAAATGATGTGGGTCTTTACAAAATCATTTTGCCTAGCGATCCAGAAAACTTGTAATTTAGAATGCTCAACCAGAAAAAAAACTATTCTCCACATCTATCTCTTCAGAAACTTTAAAAAAGTTATAATTTGGGCTTATTTTAGGAATATGTCCTTTTTCTAAACCTGTAAAACTATAATAATTAAAAGTATTGTAAAAACTGTGAAG
>NW_006432227.1:10179576-10185790 GCF_000325575.1 Pteropus alecto
TATTTAAATGTCTAAATAGATCATTTTAAATACAAAATTAAAATTGTGTCTTATCTAAAACTAAGTTTCATCAAATACAAATGTAAACAATTAAAATTGGTAAAAATCAGTTTCTAAAAAAAACATCTGAATATTAAGCATTGCAAAGTGTTTTAACAACTTGTACCTAAGTTCCATATTTTAATGACTACTTCAGAAACTTAGAGCTCTTTTAAATCCTCTACATCAGCCCAAATACTATACGTGATAATTCTAAAGAAAAAAGATTAAACTTCATGTTTTATACAGCTCTCAAACCAACAGCCAGGTAACACCAGTAAACTGGCACGAAAGCTTGTGCCCATCCACCATCTCCCCACGACACTGCCTGCAGGATTTTCCAAGAGTGTCCCGAGCTTTGCTAGGGCACAATGCCTGCCTCTGCCACTTGCTCTATAGCCCCGAATTAGTCTAAAACCCAACTGGCTTTCTTTTCAAGTGTGTCCCCTCCATCCACGGCCCCCCAAACTCTCGCCATTGTTTATTTTAGGAAGAAAACAACGATATGACACTAAAATTTTAGTGTTATGAGCAAAGGTATTTTAACTCATACCATAAATTCTTTGGCATCTGAAGGAAATCATGTGCCTGTCACGTAAGAAGCAGAGTTATGTCGAGAGGAAAAGATGGCACAAAGATAAAACGGGAGCAGGTGACAAAGGGTACAAGAGGGGACAGAGGACAACGAGGAAAGGGATATGTAGCATCAGATTTGGATTTTCAAAAAAAAATGGTAGGGTTTTTGCAAGTTGCAAACAGTAAGGGTTTGACTCAATTAGACCGAAGGGAGGGGCCATGGAGTGATGCTTTACTGGGAAATAACCTGGGTTTTCACTCAGCCACGAAGCAGCTCATGGGACCCTGAATAAGCCATTGACTTTTCTAAGATCCTTTTGAGTTCCAAAATTAACGTGTTTTCGTCATGAGCTTTCAAAGCGTGTGTTATGATAACACAAGTACTTACAAAGGACTCCGGTTGTAGTTAGGACAATATTTAAAGCAGCCGCTGAGTTTCTTTAAATGAAACCTGCATGAGGGCAGGATGAAAACCAGTTAACAAATTCAGGACTTGGTTTATTGCTAATCAGACAACCCTAACTCCATAGCTGGAAGAGGGTTGACTAGTGTCTTGATTAGTATTTCCGAAGCAGTTACAGGTAAGGTATTCGAGTGATTACCTCCACCTATGAAGTGTAATGAGGCAAGTGAAGGAGACCAACCAAATCTGCCATATTCATCTACAGTCCCTATTAAGAGCTGCCATCATCATCATACTGGAAAAGGTACGACTTAAAGATATCAGCCCATGTTCACTATGCCAAAAAGCACTTCTAATCTATAGGGTCACTTTTTCTTTGAAGAGCTAAGTACAACTCTCTCTAAATGAGCATGAAAATGTTAACATGTTAGAAGGTTATCTATTTTATCCATATTGTATAAGATAGAATGGCCAAAGCTTATGAGATGTTTAGTGTAGCATTGTGGAGAACAGGGCCGCCAGATGTGAATTTGAATTCCATCACTTTCTATTAGCTCTAGAACCTTATGTACATTATTTAACCCTCAGTTTTTTTCATTTGTTCACAGGTAAAATGCATCTTACAATTTGTTTGAGGGGATAAAGTTTAATTAGAGCATATGATATGCAATAAACAGTCAACAAATGTCTAGTTTCATTCTAACTTCTCCAGATTTAAAAAAAAAAAAATCCTATGATGGAGAAAACATTTTAAAAGGTACAACTACCATATCCAAAACTCCTTTCCTACAATGAATACCTGACAGATAAATAGTTTCCCTCCTGAATCTGTAAGATCCAAAACATGTTTAAAGAAACTGTTAAAAAAACGATTTAACCAAAATGAGAATGACTTTACCTTTCCTCCGTAGCAAAACCCAGTGTCTAGAAGGTCAAAAACAGATCACTTGGGCACATCCCGGAGTTAAATGCCAGAAAGGCTAGAAATGATTGGAGTATGAACCAATCCCAAATATCTGAAATTCCAAAGAACTTCCTTTTTGTTTTTAAGAGGTCACAATGGGTAAGGTCTCCATGTTGATAACTACTTCCAAAGGTTTTGTCAACAGGTGACAACATCTTTACATTCCTGCAATAATACAAGTTACAGTTTTATTCCTGGAATGGGGTTGGTGGGATATAAAAAAGAGAAAGGGTATACCATATGCCAACGTGGAATTTTAAGTATCAAATTGGTTTATATCAATCTTGGTACTAATGACTAAGACATTCCTTTCGAATGCTAATGATGCATTTGATTCAGGACACCAGAAAGCCAAATATGTCCTCAAGGTCATACAGTGGGCCTTTCTCTGAAGGTCTTTCAAATTATAAGGACTTTCGCTTTTTTTTTCTTTTTCTTTTTTCATTTTAATACCAATTCAGTATGGAGGCCGGGGTTCTATCAACCTACCCACTTTAGACTTTTGAAACCAGGACAAGTGTCCTGGCGACACACTCAAAATACCATCGCTACACCTGGACCATTTTTCTAAACCACAGACTTCAATGTCCTACCAAACTCTCTTCAAGGTACCAACCACCATGGCTCGCCTGGCAATTCGACCTCTCTGAAACAAACATATGAACAGCTATAGATGTAGAAGATGAAGTAAAAAAAAGCCGATCCCCTCACAACTTTACGGTGAATGTGCTGAATAAAAATGTCCAGAATACGTGTGAGGCATTGTCCTAAGTGTTGGAGGATGTCACCTACTCCTTACCGTAACTCTATATTGTAACCTCCATTTTACAGATGGGGATTGAGGCACAGAGAAGCTAAGCAATTTCCCAAAATCCACACTGCTAGAAAATGGCAGAGACGAGATCCTTCACCCAGTGAATTTGGCTCCAGAGACCAACCCCACCACACCTAGACCTCTGAACCACGCTAAGTATCACGCTCCCCACACAATGTACAAACAGTGACTGAAATACACATTTCAGAGAGAAGTCCCCAAAAACAAACCAGCAAAGCCCAGCCCTTCCTCCTCATCCAAATGAACAACCACTACAACAAATCAATTCAAAATCAAGTTCATAAAATGTGTAAGTGATAAGGGGGGAATAATGTATAAATGCTATGCCTTCACCACTGAAGGCCATTTTCCTATATTATCTTGAAATGCTTCCTGATGCCCTGGGCCCGTCTTGTGCTTGCAGATGGTTTCTGTTTCTCAATCTCTAAAGCTTTCAGGAATTTATTCCCAGACTTTGAAGCCTGCTCAGTGGCAACCTCCCCTCACTGATGAACTTGGCTAGTCAAGAAATCTCTTTTCCTGTTGTTTCTTCAAAAACTCTGCCTGTGGAAAGCCTGATTTTTTTAAAGTTATTTAAATCCTTAGGGTGCAGAAGGAAAAACTCTGAGATTCTCTGGGCACCCCATTTCAGACTTCCAGAGGAAAAAACAGAATGCCATTTAATCACAATGCTTCTTAGCCTTTTGTCCTCTCAAAATTAGAGTTTAACTCTATGCTGGTAAGAAGTTGGCTCTGTATGGCTGTCTATTACTCTTGATAAGGTTCACTGGACAGTTTTTCTCACGTGACACTTACCTAGATGTCTGTCTTAATAGCTGTGGAGGAAATGACATTTAACAAAAACCTTCCTTTGGCAGACTGGGAACTTCCGTGATTCTAAGACTAGCCCAGGATTTTCTCAAAGAACCGAAATGCCATCTCTTGCATTACATAAGCAACCATGGAGATTGCCATGAGGGTGGCCATCCTGACTTTGCTCAACCCACTTTTGGGCAAATTCCCATACAGTGTCTCAGAATTTCAAATAGGTATATCTGCAAGGAGAGAAGTTAGGAATTAGGATATGTGAGCATCTTTGAGAATGAAATAGCTTTCTTCAACTGCACACACCCAGAGCCCTCAGGTCTTGATTTATCAGCATGGAACAAAAACACAGCTCAATATATAGAAATTAGTTACTGGTGTCAATCACAGCGAATGCACTGAAATACAGACAGAGAGGTCCAGGAGGCCCTAAGAGCCAGCCATAGTATTTATGCACTTTTTACACGTGTGATCCTTATTATGTCCTGAAAACAGGAATAATTATCCCAGTTTTACAACTGAAGAAAGTAAAATCCAGAGAGGTTTGAAATAATGTGTGCAAAGCAGCTGAGCCAGGGCCTAAAGACTTTCCAAGTCCAGTTTCTCTCCACTACACCCCAGGAACCTCCCCCAAAAATCTCCCCAAAACACACCAAGTGTACCCTTAAAAAAAATTCTGACTATTCCAACCTCAAAGTCATTTCCTGATATGTATTCACCATAATTAAGCCAAAGAGTAAAGTTCATGTTGCATCGGGTTACTGCTAAGTCTTAAGAATAAATGGAAAGGATTCAGTGAGTTGAGAAAACTTGATAAAATGAAGATTCCACACAATTTCCCCCAAGAACTTCAACTTGTCTACGTACGCAGAGCTTTCACCTCAGCGGTTACCTGGTTTTTAGTTTACCAGCTAAGACAATCATCAAGATGTTAATCTTTTGATTAAAAAGATATAAAATGAATAGGTAAAAAACTACATATAAAACAAAAGCCTAAGCAAACCAAAACATTTCTTTGTACACAATCAGACACCAGAAGCAATAGCTTTTGACAAATAATGGTTGACAGGCTATTTTTTTTTTCTGGATATTTTTTAAAACAAGAATTTATAAGATATCACAAAAATAAGACAAAACAATTTTATAAATCCTTTATTTAGAAAGCATTGTTATTACAGCTTTTAAAGTTCAATAGTACTTAATGTGAGTTTTTAAGCCTATAAATGAACATCTTAAGATGTTCAATGCAACCCATTTGTTTTAGGGGTATACTGGTAGAAATTGAACATGAGCTTCTCAGTAGACAAGCTAGGCTCTCTCCCTTTTACATACAGATTTAAAATTTATTATTTTTCAAAGACCAATATGAAGCACTATAAAATATTCTATGAAACTAGTTTACTTTCATATCATTAATAAGGTTTTATTTTATAGCATGTGTATACATACGTACACACATAGACACACAGCATCCTAACTGCTTTAAAAATGGTTTTAGGTTTTATAATTTTTTATAAAACTAAAATGAAAAACAAAGACATCTATTTCGCAGAGATCAAATCTTCTCCAAATGTTTAAGTTTTTCATATTCCACTTATTTTGACCATGGACTGAAAATGAGTTAAAATTGTTCTTAATATGAATTTTAAACACACACACACACACACACACACAAAGAAACAACAAATCACATCCTACACTATAACATGGTTTGTTCTAGTAAATCCAGGAAGATTATAAAGACTAAAGACGCTTCTGAGGATGGGGCACCAAAGCCCTTTGACCTGAGCTCTTCCATTGGATGTTTTAATTAGAGTGATCTGGGGCGGGGGAGACAGGGTCCTCTTACACATGCCACAGTGAAAGCGTGAGCACCAGTTAAGGACAAAAATGCCACTGTCCACATAGTCACTATTGGTGCATTTTTTCAAAAGGCCCAGTTAGCTCCCTTTCTCCACCTGCTAAAGCTTGGCAAAAAACTAGCTAGCTAAAAAAATAAGGTAACATCTTTTTTTTTAAATTCCATTTAAAAATTATCTTGCTCAAAAACCTGAGACTCATTGAATTTTGGGTAAATTGGTATATATTTGTTATTGAATTTGGTCTATATTCCAACTCAGCTCTCCCTCAAAAACACAACCTACAGGAAAAGAAAACAGGAAAAAACTACAGATAGCCCCCTAAACCATGATAAATCACTCAATGCTAAGGAATAAGAGAGGGTAACAGGCAGCTACCCCATCAATGTCCCTTAATCAAATGACCTGATGTAAAAAGTTCACGTTTTTATTAAAAGGAACAAAAGAGATGATTTCCATTTTCCTGCCACGTGTTGTCCTACTGGGGTGTACTGAGAATACTTAAGCATAAAATTATTTTAAATATATGTACCATTATAAAAACATTACATTTAGCTCTTATTTTGTATAGATAGTGTCTCCTTTTTGGATGGTAAAACAAAGTAGCCCAAAAAGAAATCTAAAAAGCCATTAACCTGGGTAATACATTATTGGAAAGAAAATCAGCCATCCAAGATAAATGTATTATATATGTATATAAATGTATTTTTATATATATATGTATATAAATGTAA
>NW_006432227.1:10185840-10186465 GCF_000325575.1 Pteropus alecto
ACACACACACACACACACACACACACACACACACACACAAAAGGGAAGCGTCATGAACTTAACCGTATTCACCCCCAGGAACCCCAGACTGCCTTCTTCCTCCCCCATGAGTGGATTTCCATTTCCATGGAATTCGCTGGGATTCCTAATGAAACAATGAGGTAGGAATCGAGAGAAAAATGAGTTAGGATCCTGACAACGTAACCATTTTCTCTGCTCTGGGTTCTGTAGGCCATCTTGTTCCTATAAACGCCAAGATGTCTCAATTTTTTCCCAAGTGGTGACACTAAAGGCAATACTCTGTTTTGTGACCTATGTCCCTTAATCAAATGATCAACAGCTAAAATCTGTTGAACAATTAACAGATGAAAATTAAGGGTTACCATCACTGCAGTACGATATGTTAGAGGGAAAAGAACAATGGACAGTAGTAGAAAGGAAAATAACAGTGTTCAGTTCAGTAATATTTAATTTACAATTTTCTCTCATTGTAAAAGCTAATCTTATTTTGTCAATTGAAATCACTAAGAAAGCAAAAGATGAGAGACATCTTGATAAATAAGAAACATACACACGGCGGAGGGTGGTTTGGGGGGGCGGTGGAGGGAACTGTCATTTGCGCCCA
>NW_006432227.1:10186489-10187912 GCF_000325575.1 Pteropus alecto
GTGGGTGGGTGGGTGGGTGGGTGATGGAGAGAGATCAGACCCGGCTGCCCGGGCCCTCCACACCCTGCTCTGCGGCGCATGCGCGAGGCCAAGACAAAGGAATAGGTAATTACAGTCCTGATTCATTCATTTTGCCCGCAGTACTGGGGATCTGTTAGCCTTGGCTGTAATCCCGGGGGGGGAGGAAGGGGGAGTGCTGGTCCACACCCCTACAGTAGGAAGACCACCTCGAAGCTAGTGTTTGATTTTCACCCGCCATACATGTGCTACTGGCCTCGCAGGAGACCGAGGTGTGTCAACCCTGCTCAAGGTACTAAAAAGGGGACCCGTGTGCGCCGTGCTAATTTCGGCGGGGTGAAAATTACACAAGCACAGGCTGTCCACGGAGTTCTTTTCAAGGCGGAAATATCTCCGGGAAAGCTGATAAGGAGCCCAGCCAGGCGTTCGATGAATATTCATGAAAAGAATGCGGTTTGCGGCCGCGCATTGTGTGTACGATAGGATCCAGGGATTCTGAAATTTACATTTCGGGGCTGGGGCGGTGGAGTGGGGGGACTGGGACCGAGCGTCGGGTTTCAGAGTTAGTGCTTTAGGCAAAACCTGCTAAACCCCAACCAAATCACAGAAGGGCTGGGCCGTCAGGGGCCGCGCGCTGTCACGTTCAAGCTCACACCCTCCGGGCGGGGGCCGCGGTTGGAGGCTCCTAGTGCATCCTCTGAACCGAAGACTCCAAAAAAATAAAATGCTCAGAGGTGGCCCACGGGTAAATGGGAAGGCGATTCAGCCACGTCCGAGGCTGAGGCTGTGGATCAGCTCAGATCAGATGTGCTTCTGGAGGCACGTTGTCGTGTGAACCTCGCATTCCTTGGCCACCCCGAGCCAAGAGTCCCACGAGCCAAGGAAACACATTTGCTAAACCAAAAGGCCACCTCCTTCCTCTGATCAGACCAGATTCCCCATGTTCCCTCTCCCCTTACTCCCGCCCCACCCCACCCTCACCCTCCATCTTTGGCTGCTGCGCCCTCGCACCCAGCGCCTTCTTGCCGGCAGAGGAAGGTCCGGATGACAGGTAACACTGCCTCGGGCCCCACGAAACTGTCTCTTCGGGACTCAGTGCGCTTCAAGGGTTTCTCCTTCGGCAATTTCCTCAACCACCCCCCAAAAAACTCGGTTTATCAGACTGACGCCCCTCGATCCTTCCCACCCTGCGAGTAGCTGAAGCCACCCACCTCGGGGGCCCCCCATCACCCCAGATCCCCGAAGTGCGATGGAGCCCTCGTGGAGGGACCCCACGCCCTGCGCCGTCTAATCGGGCCCCGCACCGCCACCCGCCCACCCCCACCGGGCTGCGGCGCAGAGAGAAGGAAGGGCCCGGGGAGCGGGGCGCTGTTCAGCGGGTGAACCGAGGCCCCCCGGGCCGGGC
>NW_006432227.1:10188183-10200425 GCF_000325575.1 Pteropus alecto
TTAGCCCCGGCAGCAGGGATAAGTCAAAACCGTTTTTTTCCAGCTAAGGCATGACCTTTGGCTAATTATAATATCATTATAATCTCATCCTCATTGTAAATACTGCAGCTCCCATCATGCACCTGCTGCCATGACAATTCGGAAACACCATATGAGGAAGGAAAAGTGGAAAACCAAAGTCCTCGCCTACTGAGAGGAGACAACGAGGCTACATAAGCACCATGTTTTCCCAGGCT
The DNA here is from genome assembly GCF_000325575.1 of Pteropus alecto. NCBI lineage: Eukaryota > Metazoa > Chordata > Mammalia > Chiroptera > Pteropodidae > Pteropus > Pteropus alecto. Next base: position 10,188,420 of record NW_006432227.1, read on the forward strand.
CTGCCTCCAGGGAGAATGAAAAGTTCTTAACCAGCCATGTCCGTGGGTCTCTCTCTCTCTCTCTCTCCGCCCCCCCTTCTTTCCCCTTTGGAAGGGTTGGATAAGAAGTGCTCGAGCTCGAGCTCAGACTTAAGGGGCTGATTCGAGGTGATGAATGACGCCCCCTGCCACCTGCTACCCTTCTCAGCACCCCAATCCCGAATGCTCTCGACGTCGGCTAAGATTCCTATACCCCCCTCTGGCAGTAAGGTTGGGGGTGACCCGGTGACTCCCCCTCAGCCCATCAGGACGGATGTCCGCGGGATTGAGAGTGACCTCCAACAGCAGGCACGTCTGGGAGGCGCCCCGCGGACGAGGTGCGCTGGGCGGGCGGCGACTTCCGACAAGCGCCACCGCTAAGGTCCAGCTGGCGAGGCGGGCGGCGTCGCCCTGCGAGGATGCTCGGGACTTGGGAGAGAAAGGAGGGAAGACGAGAGCCCGAGGAAAGGAGCTGTCGGGGTTTTTTGTGTGTGTTTCCTTTTTTCTTTTTTTCTTTCTTTTTTTTTTTTTTTTATGTCTGTGCTTTAATGGAAGCCACCAGTTCTCGGGAAGACTGGGTCAGCCGAGGCGACCCACAGAAGCGCACAAGCCAAAGCCGGGGCCAACGGCGGTGTGTCGCGGAGTCCCAGGGGCTGCCACTTTGTTTAACACCGGGACACAAAATAACCGCCAGGGTCGGGAGGTATGCTCACCTTGCTTATCTGTCGGCAAGAAGCAAATGCAAAAGATAGCACAACATGACATCGCTTACAACGGTAACTCTTTCATTAGACAAAAGCCCATTTTACCTTCCCACAAAACCCGTCTGAACCTTTGGAACTTTCATTCGTGGCATTTTGGCGCCCTCTGGCTGTGTTTTGATGGCTTTCATGCTTGCCTACATCCCAGCAAAGAAAAAACGATTGGGTTGCAGGTTTTCCTCTTGGGTGGATCTGCTCTCCTGATTTGGGCGTCTATTTGACTCGGGCAGAATTGTCTTCCAAATTCCGGGTGACAGAATGTAATCATATATAGGGAGGAAGTCGCCAAAGGCAAGTGCATCCACATTCAACTGGGGAAAGGTAAGTCTATTTTCAATTAACGGGGCGGGGGGGGGAAAGTTATCCGAACTTAACTACATTTAAATTAAGCGGAGTGGCAGTGTCAACCCAGTGCTAGGTCAGAGATTTTGCAGTGGAAACACTTGTGTACCCAACGGAACGGAAATTTGCAGTTGACAGACCGCCGCACCAAGTTAGACACATTGTAACCAGAGGGCTATAAGAAGAAAGTTTGTCTTTTCATTTTTTTTTCTTTTCTCTTTCAGTCATTTAAATGACATAACAAGTAAATGTGGCACAAGAGCGGAGAAGCAAATTGCCTCCAAAACATTTCATTTATTTGAACATAAATATGTATTTCATAATTTATTATGTTCAATATGTGCCCCTCATTCCAGCCCACCATCTATGAGGCTAGACACAAGGTTTCTCAACCTCCTGTTTGGGGCTGATAATTTTGTTGGCAGTGGGGGCTGCCCTGCGCACTGTGGGATGTTTGGCATCATTGCTGGCCTCTACCCACTTGTAACCAGTAACACACTCATACGCACACACATATACACACGCACCACCGCCACACACATTCCACCAGTTGCGACAACCAAAAATGTCTCCAGACATTGCCAAATGTCCCCTGGGAGGCAAAAATCACTCCAGGTTGAAAACTACTGGGCTATAAAATTTTAAACCATTGTGAGCAAGTCTCTAAGTTTTTACCCTATCAAATTAGATAAACATTTGCAATTGAATCTATTTCTTAGGGCTTCAAAGTAGTTATTTTATTTCGTATTCAGTTTTTAGTCCTATGATCTTCCAGGCATGTGAATCATCTTAAAATTATAAACATATGACCCTATTGTGTTTGCATGATAAAGCTCTGGATGGTATGTTCTGTTTTCTCTTTTTCCAATTAAAAAAAAGACATCATAAAAATTAATGTTCAGTACCTTCAGTGCTTCTGGCTAAATTTTCCTGGTAGAGAAAACAAGGCCTTCAAAGGTGTGATTGGAATACAGATCACGGGTTACCATAGAAACAGGAGGCAAACGCTAACACCAATGAGACTGCAGATCTCCTCAATTTTGTCTTCCATGAGATTTAGTTGTTCTCTAAAAAGATTTTTTTGAGACATTCTTCTTTAATTAAATAATGATGTAACTAGCTGACAGTGCTATTAACCTGAAGAATGAAAGCTTTTCTAGAATTTATAGACACATATCAAATGGTAGCCAAAATGTTATATCTCAGTACATTAGTATGTAAAGTACAATTTGGTAATGTTTTTAGTCATCCATCTAACATCTTAAGTTTTTAAGGCGTGTGCTCTAGAAAAATATTTTGAAACACACTCTTAGGGAATTAATGAATAAACATTTGAAGCTGTGGAGTTTAAAAAAATGTTAACATTAACTGTTGTGGGTGTCACTCACTGTTTAGATTATAAACAAATGGACTTGGGAGCATTTGTTAAAGGTGCAATTTTTGACAAATTTAATTACCCTTCAACATTATACTCATGAAAATAAAAACTGTTTTACCCCCCCCATGAAATATATTTTTAATAAACAAAGTGGCACTTCCTGGGTTGTCAAATGAATTCCATTGTCATTTTCAATTGCTTATATAATTTGTGTCAGCGAGTCAGTCATAGCCTGCATTATGAAAACATTTATCAAACGGATAAAATATTCAGTGACTACTGATTTTTGCTAAAATATTTGTCACAGAATTGCTCGCTATATAATAAACTCATCATCACTCAAATTAGTAGTCCGTGTACAAAACTTCAGTGTGTGTTCACCTTTTCAAATCATATCTGTTGTGTCAATCGAAGGGTCTACAATATTTATATAGACCTCCAAATGTCACCTCCAAACCTCGTTCCCCTCTCTGTACCTCCCGCATCAACCATCAAGGTCTGGCGTCTTCCAGTTTCCCCTCCTTTCCTCCTAAATAGTTAAAAGAGGATTAAAATTCCAAATAAAAAATATAGACCGACATGAATGAAGCTAAAGCATGAAGACGGCCGTCACCTGTGTTAACCCAGCCACCTTTACTTGACATCTTTTTTACTAACTTCTATGCAAGGACACTAAATTAACCCAAACCCTCAAAGATTCACATAGGAAACTTGATAAATTCAGCTCTGCTGGCAAGTATTGGCTGGAGGACCTAATGGCTGTAATTTCTTCACGAGATCTCATCTACACATTGCAAATTCAAGCCCAGACGGCCGATATTATATAAGAAAGTATAGCTTTTTTCCCCCTTAAAACCATTTATGATTTTTTAATCAAAGGAAAATATTGAAATCTGTATAGTAATTACTCCATCTTTCTCTCTTCCTACACTCCCTCCCCCCATCCCCACCCCCACTGTTACAAACTCCCCCTTCACACAGCCAAGTGAAAGGACTTCCTCTATTTCAATCAGCAGCTCTCCAACAGGGGCTCTCTTGCTCCCCAGAAGACACCGGCTACATTGGAAGCATTTGGGGGGAGTCTGAGGGAGAATATTACTACTGGCATCTAGCGAGCAAAGATCAGAGTTGCTGCTAACCATCTTGCGATGCTCACAGAACAGCCCCACGACGGGCAATTATTCAGTCCAAAGTGTCAGTGATGATGAGGTTGAGAAACCTCGATTTGAAAGAGCACAAAGCTGGACACGACCTGATTTTTTGGTAAGAACACATGCTCCAAGGGAACCGCCCCTTGCTGGGGTTCGGGGTGTCTTTAGCAGGCAGAGGTTTGGAGGTACAAGGCTTTAGCGGAGCTGCTCTTTTGAGCAGGGGCCGGCAAGTGCACCCCAAGCCTTCCCCTGACCCCTTCCTTGACTGTGGCACCCATCGAGGCGGTCACCTCAAGAGCAATGCTGAAGAATAACGTGGGGGATTTGGAGTTCCACTCTGACGCTGCACGCTGAGTAACTGCAGGAGAACAGCTGAAGTTCATTTCCCTATTTCGCTTTCCTCTTATGTACTGTAAATGAAGAGCTGGGAAACCCGAGCGAACACGTGTTGACCGGGAAGCGGCGCGCTTGAAACGGAAGGAGCGGCCAGGCCTTGACGCTGTGCTAGGAACTTTTTGCTCAAGATAAAAGGTGGATCAAAAAAAAAAAAAAATCGTATATTCTACATGAAGAGTGCTCATTGCCAACTCCTTTCTGTCACAGCCCGGAATTTCCCCCACCTAGACTTTCATTCTCAAAGTACTTTTCCTATTCACCGACTTTTTCTATTAAGATAACACACAAAACTAATGATTGAAGAGTGTTTGCCCCACTAATCAAGCAAGGGCTTTTTCTAGGCAGTGCTTACCTGTTTCTACAGACACGGGGTGGGGCGGGGGATTAAAACAGAGGGATCTCTGCTTGGGAAAATACTCCTTAATTCTTTGGCTGCCCTTCCTCCATAATCACCCATTAAATCCTTCACGGAACAAGTTTACTTACAATGGCATAAAGAATGCTTTAGAACAATTATTCACGTGGTTCTACTTCTGAATAAATAAGACTGTAGAGGTTCGAGTATTAGACAACACAAGCCTTAAGTCCCACGCCATTCCTTGTCACCACGTGCTTCTACTCTATATCAGCCCCTACTGGTAGTTTAAATGTTTTTACTCCAATGCAAGGAATAGTGCCCAAAATAGATTGGTAAGTGCACAAGCAAGTCGTCAACCAGGATGCAGAGAATGCACATTTTTGCTACAAGTTAAGGCATGTCATTTTCCCTACTTCTCCAAGTGCAAATGCTGTCCGAATTCCAACATCTACCTAATTCTGCTCTTTGGAGAGACGACGTAAGACTTGCCAACAGATGCCATAACCCAATTGCGTCGCAAGCCCACGAATCTCCTACTCAGATAAACTCAACCCAACATCAGAAAGAATGATTTCTCTCCAAACCAAAAAAAAAAAAAAAAAAATTAGATAGTAAGACATGGGAGAGCTAGACTTTAAAGTGTATTAAGGAAAAAGTTGGCATAAACAGCCGAGGATGTGTAAAAACAAAAAACAAAAAACAACAACAACATAAAAGCTATTGTGTCAGTAGTTTTAATGGGAACAGAATGCTGTCTATAAAAATGAGATAGCCTGTCACAGTGATGGGCCAGGGTATCTGACACAATGAGAAAAATCACAATTCTCATCTTAAAGAATCTGTGTTCCTGGTAGACTTGGAACAAAGACAAAAAAGGCGATTTCATTGTCATTAAAAGATTCATTTGCTCAAAATCAAACAGAAGGAAAGATGTCAAAAACAACTTCTTAAGTGCCTACATCAAGCAGCTGAACAGTATGTGTGCTATTGCCTGCTATGCTCTAAAGCAATGCATGGGAAAATGTCTGCAGGATTTTAGACCAAACTGCCACCAGCAGCTCTCACTGAGAACCGGCGTCATTTCAGAGGTGAGGTGGAGGCCTGCTCGGCTTTCTCACACCACGTGATAAAGTTTCACGTTGGAGGAATGTTTTTGTAGTGACCGTTCATGACCTTGGGAAGAATATATAATTGTGCGCGTTGGCCAGGAGACCTGTTGGGGCTGAGCGATCTCTGCTTGGAGACTGCCTTCTCATCAGCCTTCCGTGCACTGTGTTTGAGCTCTGCACCCCTGCTTCAACTCTGCACCCCTGCTTCAACTCTGCCCCTCTGCTTCTTGCATCTTCCCGCTTCTTCATCTTTAAATCAATGGCTCAGTTTGGATGAAGACTGTGGCTCCGGCCCTGGCACCCCTTTTGGCTTCTGGCCCAGGTCTCCAGGGTGCCCCACGGCAGTCCACTTCTAAATGCAGAGGACCTCCCCACACCCCTGGCTTTTGAGTCAATTGCAGGAACAAGAAGATTTTAGCCTATAGCTAGACTCCCCTATAGCTAGATCCGTACCTGAACTTCCTTTTGGCATCGGTGGACCCATAACCAACCTGTCTTTCTCAGTTCATCTGAATGAACTTCCAGTACACAACCTCGCTGCCAAATCAAAACCACTTACGCATTTTATCTTCTGGTGAAGGCCAATTATCACCCGATCCGTTTTTTACTTCTAGTAATGCTGCTGTAACAGCTTTAAACACACAGTTTTCATCTTGTAAAATATTTCCTCAGTTTAAGTTCCTAGTAATGGGATCCATCAATCATCAGAGTGCTGATTGGTGTGGCTTTTGCCCTCCAATGAGGTTTAAAAATTCTGTCTAACCAAAAGAATTTAAGAGAACCTGTGTCCCCAGAGCTTTAACAGCAGTATACATTTCACAACCTTCCATAGGTACAAAATGGTTTTGAGTTGCGTGTATTTAATTAGACTTTGTTTTTTACAATATCGATTCACTGTTTAGGTTTTGTCCGAGAAAATTCATTCCATTCTCACGGAGCAGTTCTCTTTGATTTCTGTCGAGCTCTACCGGACTAAGATGAAGGGAGACACTGCATCTCGGTGGTCGAGTTTACAAGCTTGACTTTTAGGTAGCGGTGATTTCATATCCTAACTTTGCCTCTACTTTCTAGCTTTTTGAGTTTAAACGCAATTCCTCCTATCTTTCAGCCTTAGTCTTTTTCATCTGGAAAATGGGGAAACTTCGACTTCACTGGGTTGTTTGGAGGATTATATAAGAAAATGTATTTTAAAGCCCTTAGCCAGCTCATCAAACACACTCAGAAACTGTATCCTAGAGAACGTGATTTTGAAGCACCACCGACAGGATCATTAAGGAAGAGGTAATATAAGAGTTAAGTACTGAATCGGGGAGGATGGGAAGACACAGACAACTATAAGGGACAACCTGAAGCATGTCACGATGTTTATACAAGGAATTTAGTTCTAAGCTTCCTGGCAGCCAAGAGAAAAAAAAAAAATGTTACGGACACTTTTACTAACTTCTCTAATAAAAAGCAAATATTTCTAATATGTCGAGAGGGACAAATCTTAGTAATCAACTTTAAGAGAAATGTGTTGCTGTATTTTTTTATATAAAAGGTACTGAATTCTATAAAGGACAATTCTCAATCATGATTTTTACTGAACATATAGTTTTTCTCATTTATTATATGAACCTGCAAACTGCAGAAACCATCATATTATAATTCTGCTAATGCATTTTTATAAAAAGGTAAAAATAATGTGGTCCAGACAGGCAACTCTGTGTTGGAGCACATACAAAGATTCTCCACGAATGAAGAGTGGAGGAAAGAAGCAAGAAGCCTCCTTGGATTTAGGCAAGCAAGATCTGTTTAAAATACATGTCCACCCCACCAGCTTGGAGTCTCAAGCAGAAGTTTTCATCCTAGCGACTCCAGACTCCCAGGGGACTTCAGGATGGCCATCAAGCAGTTCCTCTCTCTCCCTTAGCTTCTCTCACTAAATGCCAGACATTTTGGTGTGCACTTTAAACAAATACTGCAGTGCAAAAAGAAATTGACTTCTCAAGGATGTGTTGACGGAAAAATAATAAGAAATATTTGTATGTTAAGTTTTTCTTCTTCTTTGAAACTTACATTGTGTTCTGGTGAAGGGGATCCCCCTTTTCTGCCTACCAGGGTGCCGTGGAGTCTGGCAATGGCTACCCCATATCTTTCTGGCAGCTACTTAAAATCGGCTCAAGGGGTCTGCTCATTGCTGACTAGAAGCCCCAGTGGCCGGAAGCACCGTGGGTGGAAGAGGCTACCTGAGCCAGGAAGACTTCCAAGGGCGGGTGCTCTCTATCAACCAGCTGGACGGGCTCACAGGTGCCTTACATGGCTCCTGGGAACGCGCTCCAGGAGGAAAGTTGCTGGGCCTGATGTCAGCTGAGCAGAGCGCCCTTCCAGGGTGGGGCACGCCGAAGAACCTGCTGGAGAGGAGAAGCAGGGGACACAAGCCTTCCTCCAAGGGCTGAGAAAAACAGGGCTGCCCTCATCGACCCATGTAACTACTGATAGAAATGTTTAAAAATACCATCCACTGCATAAATCATTTTTTACACTCTACAGACCAGGGAAGAGCTGAACTTTATAGGAGCGGGGACATTTCACTCACAAAAGCATATAGCATTTGAGAAGATGTTTTTAACTGATTATTTTGAAGGTAGTGATACTTTTTTAAAGAGAAATTCAAAATTAAGATTCAGCATAGAGTCCATGCCTTCAAAAACATACACTCTAATGGAGGAGCTTATCATTTAGAAGGGTCCAAATAGTGGATACTGTAGGTTTTGTAAGCCATGAGGTTTCTGTCAGCCGCTGGCAGACTTTGCCAGTGTCTCAGAAAGCAGCCATAGACAACATGAAAACAAATAGACACGGCTGCCTTCCAATGGAGCTTTATTAACAAAAACACATAGCAGGTCAGCAACGACACAAGAGCTGCAGTTTGCCTACCCGTGATCTAGACCATTAATATAATAATTTCCTCTTGCTAAAATTGTTAATCACTATCTTTGTTTTTTCTGCTAAGGTAAACTACATTCTTTTAAATCTTCAAATTCACTTGGATGTTTTTTCATCCACTCAAGACATTTGTGACTGTCTGGCACATAAGGTGATGAAAATTTTCATTTGATCCTGATTTCCATTAAAAAGGGCTTACGCTTTCCTCTGAGGTTTATTTTATTTTAACCTCATTAATTTCACACTTATTCTCTCAGTAATTGAAATCTAGCTTGAAATATTTGTCAGTCTCGTCTAGAATTATCTCCTCATGGAGAAGCAAAATAAGGGGAAAGAGAACAAGTGAGATCGGCCAACCAGAAAAGAAGGAAAAATCACACATTTCTGAGGGAAATAAAATATCGAGCATAATAAATACCAGCCTTAGTGCAGAACATTTTCCTGAAAGGAACATTTTAAAATGTTCTACAGTAAAATACTTTTCCTCCGTGACACAGGATTTCAGATGAACTCTGGGTAAATAAGTAGATGCAAATCCATTTCTATTTATCTTAGATTATAATTTTGAGTCTGAGTTTAACTCTCACCGTATCATTAAATGTTGAAGACTCTACAGAAGATAAGTCTAGTTCAAATCTAAAATGCAATGGAAACGTTTTGGGATTCTTCCTTTTTCAATTGCTGTTCACATTCAGAGCAAGAGAAAACCAAATGTGCCAGGAATGCATGGCCAGCACGGCCCCCCACACCCAAGGTGACATGTATTATTTAGTCACAGCATTCTTTTCATAGCCAAACAATTCTTTGTGATATTATGCCCAAGATGCCGCTGCCAATGAGAGCTCACTCCAAGATACCTTACATGATACGTAAATGTCACCGCCAGTGTAGTCCGATCCTCCTTTTACAAATTGGGAATCCATAAGGTTACAAAAGCTTCCCAAATGCTAAGCATGATTCTCAATTTAATGACCTTTCCACCTCCATTTTCCAAATAGCAGATTACCTACAGACCAGGGCAGAGTGGGCATTGCCATTATTGCACTATGAACTCATATGCAAACTAAATATATTTATTGAGCACCTGCTACATGCCAGAAACTATTTCTGAGTGCTTGGGGATTCAGCAATAAACAAGGCTGATGAAGTTCTTGCAGGCACGGGGGAGATAAACAAAACGTTTGAGAAGTTATATTGTGATGGGAAGCAGGGAAATGCAGCATTAGCTAGAAAGAATTTAGGATGAAGGAAAGATTTTTTTTTTTTTTTAACGAAAGCCATCACTGATTTTGTTTTGTCTATGGTAGACTGTATTATTCAAAACATCTGTTATCTATGTAGAAGGGGACACGCAAGGGAGAGGAAGCCTGTGAGAATGCAGGAGAAAGAGACCATCATCATAGATGCAAAGTACTGGAGCTCTTGACAAGGCAAGAGGTGTTTGGATCCAGCGAACGGAAGAAGGAAAAGCTGACCGTTAGAGGAGTGGGGATATTTCACCCACATAAGCATATAGCTTTGGAGAAGATGAGAACACATATAGGTAGGATATTAGGCTAACAGGTCATAACGATGGACCACATTTCCAAATTTTAACTTATGTACGCAGGTCCTGATGCTATAAGACGTGAGCTCCAGGGATTCTTGCCCATTTTACTCACTGTTGTAAGCTCAGCACCTAGAACAGTGCTTGGTACACATTAGGCACTCAAAAATATTTTTGAAGGAAAAAGTACAGCAAAGTGCTAGTTTTGCCAAGTCTGGTTTTCCAAATAACCACTAGGTGGTAGGCTCGTTCAAGAAAACTGCCACCTGGTTGGCTCATTTCTATAGTGCAATAAATGTTAAGCCCAGAAAAGTGGTGACTTTTTAATGAAGATTCTAATAAACTTGAAGACAGATTATAGCCTTGGAGTGTGTATATACTTACTTGTCTTGTGACATACAAGACTATGCAACCACAAGAAAGGAAATAAAATGTAAAGATTGGCTAGGTACCCATGAGTTTAAGATATGCTTCTGATGACGTGAAATTATTTCCTCTTCAAATTCTCTCCCCTTAAACAATCACACTTAGTGCATCTCAGCTATTTCTCACATTTGGAAAATTTCAGAGTCACACAATGAATATAAAACACTAGAGAATCCCCAAAGTGAAGCAGGCTCTTCTTTGAGACCACCTGGGCTGTCAGAAATCTAGCTTTTAAAACCTGAATTTCATTTGCATAAGTAACATTAGATTGGCCCTTTTGTAAGGCAATCTCTTGGTGTTATTCCTCATAGTATCGTAATGTTTTATGTTTCTTTTTCAACTACGTAACCCTTGGAATAATAACTATAGATAAAAAAAAATGGCGTACAGAGTTTGATTCTAACATTTCTGCACACCGTGGTTTGTGTGTGTGTGTGTCACTGTTTCTGTTTTGTCTGTGGTAGACTGTATTATTCAAAACGTCTTTTGCCCCCCTGGGGAAGGGTGCTTCCCCACCACTGGTAACAAGCTGACCACATGATCTGAGATGCCCCTCCATGAAATAGAATAAAAGCTCCCTGACTCATCGAGGTCAGGAGTGACCGTGTGACTTGTTTTGGCCATGTGTCACTTCTAAGCAGAAGTTTTAAGAACCAGCTCATGGTTTGCCATCTCCGTAACCCTTCACCTGAGACTCACAATGTCCACCCAGGTCTTGGTCTACCTTCTAGGTCTCCAGTTATGCAGCTCCATGATGGACATGTCATGTGGGTGAGACATAAACCTGTGTTGTCATTAGCCTCTGAGATCTGGGCACTATTTTTTATTGCAGCCTAACTTACCCCGTCTAAGTTGTTTGACATGATATCTTATATGGTGGTTGTGAAAATAAATGAACTAATACCAAAAATACTCCGCTGCATGGATGGTATATATTAAACAATGGAAAATGTGAGGTTATTAATGTCATTGATCATTATTTCATTATTCATTCATTCATGTTACCTGCCGTATGTATTCATGACAAAAATTAGGCTTTTTCTAATTTGCATTCCAAGGCGTTGGCATCAGTAAGAGTTTTAAATGAGATTTAGAGTCCGATAGAGGCTAAGATATCTTCCACATGGAAAGCGATGAAAATGTGGATGATTAACTGCCATCACATACTAAGGAATATTTATTGAATAGTTAGAGTTAATTTCATGATGCCGCTACTCTGCTCCTGCAGCCTCCTTTATTCAGAAGATGCACAGTTCTTTGACTGCCAAATACAATCAATGAAAATAAATTACTTCACCTAAAATATTCTAATTTTTGTATTCCATTCCATTAAATCATTTTAATTCACTAACTTACGATAATGAATTCTTGGCACCAAGGAAAAGAAAGTGTTCGCTCCTCGGGTACAGTAACAAAGCAAAATCTATTTGGTGCCAAATTTGAATTATTGTTTCAGCAAGAATGCATTCTAATGTCCCAAAGAACATAAACTTCCTTTGAAACTGGTGACAACTTAGTGTTCTCAGTACAGTTTTAAATATTTGCCTGCTACCAGCCAACGTCCTGAGTGACATAGATTCTGACCTGTAGTTC
>NW_006432227.1:10200467-10216604 GCF_000325575.1 Pteropus alecto
ATCAGACAATTCACAATGATACTTCTTTGATTGGCCCCTTTAATAAAAAAGAAAGTGCTTTTTAAACTGTAATTCTTTCCCAGGAGGGCTTGAAAGCTAGTTTGCCCTGCAGAACCTTCGAATATCCAGGACTTAGAGGGAGAGGGGCAGTGCAGGGATCGGGGATCGGTCAAAAGTTTCTGAAAAGAAACAAACGAACTGAACGAAAACAGACTCACAGAGAGAACAAAGTGGCGATTGCCAGAGGGCAGGGGGTTGGGGGTTTGGTGAAAAAGGTGAAGGGATGAAAAAGTAGAAATTAGCAGTCACAAAATAGTCATGCGGATGTGGAAGACAGCATGGAGCGTACAGCCAGTACTATTGTAATGTCTGTGTGTAGTGCCAGAGTAATCAGGGCATCGCGTCATAAATTATATAAACGTCTAACCATGGTACTGTATTCCTGAAACTAATATAAAATAATTTTTAAAAAGAAAGTGTCTGTGTAGAATAGATGCACCCCCAGATTCTCACCTAGTCATTCAACAGAGGCAACCACCTCCATACTCCCTGCCCCCCACCATTGGCTGGAAATGGGCCCTCCAGAAACCGACTCTGGGAGGCGCCAGTCTGCTTCTGATGAGCACAGAGAGGGGGAGACACAGACCGGAAAATCAGGGAGTTAGCTGAAGGTCAGCTGAATGATGACGCCAGGAACCTGACGCCAAAAAGTCACAGCGAGGAATATCCGCCCCACACTCGCAAAAGACTGCGGGCTTCTCTGGAGAAACAGGGCCCTAATGAACAGGCCAGTTGGCCTCCAAGCCAAATTTTAGTGTGGCACCTATTGTGAAGCCCATTTGTCCACTGCTCTGCTCACACAGAGAGAGCTTGCAAATTGCTTTCAAGTATCTAAGTCTCGATTATAAAAGGATAATGGAGGATTATTGGGTAATTAAGAAAACTTGCAACACAGCTATAAGGAGACTGTTAGGAAGGAAAAGATAGTGCAGGAAATGAGTGTGTGTGTGTGTGTGTGTGTGTGCGTGTGTGTGTGTGTGTGTACACCCTCGGAGCTATTAGAGAGTTTATTCATAAAATAAAAACAGGAAGATAGATATGAAACAAGCATCAAGAGCAAGAGAGATTCCTTGAGAATTAAAAATAGGATAACTAAGATGAACATTTCAGTAGAGTGTTACTCTATGGGGTAAATCCTGGAAAGTAAAACAAAAATATCAAAAAGATAGAAAATGGGAGAGAAAAGGAAAGGCAGCGGTCCAAAACGAGAGGTCCGAAATCTCGGGAATTCCAGAAAGAGAACAGAAGGGAAGAAACTAGAACATTTTCCCCAGAACCGAGGATCCCAAATCTCCAAATTGAAAAGGTACACTGAGTGCCTGGCACAATGAATGAAAAGATCACAACATTTCAAAATAACCAGAGATAAAGAGAAGATGTGAGAATCTTCCAGAGAAGAAACATACAAGTGGAATGAGAAATAGGCACAGAAATGCTAGAAGAGGATAAAACTTTTAAAGTTCTAAAGGAAACATGTTCTTAATCTAAGATTTTATACCCAGTTAATCTCTGCACCAAAAGTGAGGTTAGAATAGACATTTTCAGACTTTAAAGTCATCAGAATGAGAGTTAAAACCAAGGAGGAGCAGAACACAGGATCCAAAAATCAGGATGTCCGACACAGGAGAACATCAAAGGGAAGTCACAAGATCACAGCGCCACCAATTCAGACAACAGCTGGTCCTGGTTAGAGCAAGTGAAGGAAGTCTGCGGGCGAAGGTCTCCCAGCAAAACCTGAACCAGAAGATTATATGGTGCATTCGAGAAACTGGAAAATAATACTGACGAACTCTGTATAGTGTCATGAGAACATTTAGAAATAAAATGTACTGATAGCTTCGGAGTCAATAAAACAAGTGAGAAAATGTGGCAACTTCCGGAAAAACAAAAGTTCGTAAAAAGAAATGAGCTCATCTACTCTAGTTGTCTCAGTGTTAAACCGTATTTAAATAGCGGTCATAATAACGCAAATACTGACTAATAACTGAACAAAAAATTGCAAGATACTAAGAAAATGCAAGGATGGAAGGAGACAGGAGAAGTTGGGAGAAAGAGCTGTCAGAACACCCTATTCCTATAACCCTTAGCGGAAACTCAGTAGATGATGTCTGCCAGCAACGATACAAGGACTAAAGAATGAGCAGTAAAATTTGGAGGAAATGATCGGGAGAACCAACTAATAATTGGAAGGGAAGGCCTGTCAGGAAGGTGAAAAGAAAGATGAGGAAGAGTGAGTAGTAGAGTTTTTTATTATAAGCCTTTTTGTACCGATAATGTTTTAAATTGTGTGCACATATTAATTTTTTTTAAATTAAGGAATGATAAAGCGCAGGCTCATCATCAAGGAGAAAGCAATCTAGTTGGGGAGATAAGACACAAGCATATAATAGGGACTAGAGTCAATATTATTGTAATAACTATATACGGTGTCAGGTAGGTACTAGACTTACGGGGTGGTCACTTTGTAAGTTATATGAATGTCTAATCACTGTGTTGTACACCTAATATAATATTGATTGCACGCAGGATCAAAAGAGCTTTGAGGCCACTGCTGTAGGTAATGGGAATGTCAGAAGGTTTGGGGACTGCTGCATGCCATGCCCAAAATTCTCCTGGACAGAAAAGACTTGTTAGACATATGAGGTAGGGTTCCATGAATATTTACGATGGCGCAGGCATGAAGCAATAATGAGCTAGATGAGAGATGAGAGTTCTCTATTAAATGATGGAATAAATTTGAGAAATACAGCAAAGGACCAAGAAAAGAGACAGAGGTGGCTGGTTTAATAAAAGAGGGCGTTTGTCATTGCACCGCCTGCTGAATACAGCTATCGATAGTAGGATAATTAATACTAGCTCTGAGGGTACATCGTTCCTTGTTCACTCCTATATAAGTGTATAGAATTCTGCTTGGAACCCCACTTTCTTGATTCCCTAAGCGAACAATTTACGATTATTAAATTATTAATAACCTCACTATTTAACCCCTCGATATTTTGAAAGTGCTTTCGCACTGACTGGAGGTTTAAGGTATAAACACGTGAACAATAGTTGGCACTTCTGTGCAGTTCAACATGCTCCCTGTGCTGTTCTAAGAACCTGATACACACATTACCTCCTTCACCTTCACCAAACAACCCTATATGACTTGGTAGAGTCAATGGACCCATTTTACAGATGAGGAAATCGAGGCTCAGGGAAGAAATATAACTTGTCCACAATTAATTGGTAAAACTGGGTTCCAACCCAGGGAGTCTAGCTCCAAATTACACACTAAATGCTATGAAGTACAATCTGTGTAATTGCCCTAGAGCGCCTTTCCATGACACATATTTCCCTGGAAGACGTCAAACTGTTCGATTCTGCAAGTTTCCCAGGCTTTTGCTGCAAAATCTACGCATTAGAAAAAAAGACCATTTATCTTCTGTTGATTAGTAGAGACACAGAAGCCTTCAATTCTAGAACAGCCCGGAAATGGACAGATGAGAGGCCACGATTAGAATACACAAAACGACTGAGATCAGAGACCTAAAAGGTGCAGTAAAATATTGACAGCTGGGAAATAGAGTTAGACGCGGGCGTAATGACTGTATATAGCTGAATGAAGCACCGTATAGGAAAAGTGTTAAGCGTAGTCTTAGAATATTAAAGACTATATTAGTTTCCTGTGGCTACTTCAACAAATTACCACGAATTCGGTGGCTTAAAACAACAAAAATTTATTCTCTCCCCATTCTGGAAACCTTCAAAACCAAGGTGTTGGCGGGGCCACACTCCCAGTCCGTCCTTGCCTCTTTCAGCTTCTGGTACTGCCAGCATTTCCTGGCCTGTGGCCTCGTCACTCCATCTTCACAGCACCTTCTCTGTGCGTCTTCCCCATGGGTGTCTCTTATAAGGACACTTGTTACTGGATTTAGGGCCCCTTAGAATAATTCAGGATGAGCTCCCTATCTCAAAATAACAATATATCCGCGAAGTAAAAAAAAAAAAAAATTATATATTTTTATATATGTATTTAAAGTAATATATTAAGGTAAACATATATATAAATTAACATTCGCATGTTCTGGGGTTTAGGATGTGGACGTTTTGGAGCCGCTGCCATTCAGCTCACTTCAGAGACATCATCAAAGACAAACAGAGTTAAACAGTTGAAATGAATAACTAATTAAAAGGTTCAGAAGACAAAACAAGGCAAAGTAAAGGATACACAGCGAATACAAATCTGAACAAAAGTACGCAGTGTACAGACTCTGGAAACGCACAGAATGGGAGACACAAAAATTGGGTAAACGGTCAGTGTCAATTGGACATTAGGATACCGCGGCCCATTTGGAACAACACTTGTGAAAAGGAAACTAAATATGATGAAAAAAAAATCAAACAAGTAAATATTTGTAAACTACAGCCTTTAAAGAAAGGATAAAAAAAAAAAAAAAAAATCAAACAAGTAAATATTTGTAAAATACAACCTTTAAAGAAAGGATAAAAAAAAATCGAGCATGGCTAAGAGAACGCTTAGGAGATAAAATAATAGATAGCTCCCAGCCCAGGAGGTAACGACTCTTAAAGGCCTCTGCTATTGGCCTTTCTTCAACTCACAGGGGTACCAGCAGGTTAAGGGTGCCTCTCAGGGGTTGGGGGTAGGTGTGAGATGCATGTCAGGAGTCCCCAGCCCAGCCCACCCGCCATCTGAGAAGCGCGACCCAGTTCCAGGCAGCAGTGCCGGGCTAAGTGGAGCATACGGAGTAGTGTCAGACTCTCCAGAGGCACTTTTAGTGAGTCTCTGCTCGTTCTTTGCCTCTTTCAGGTGAATTAATGACTTTGCAACAGGGGGAAAGTCAACTATGTGATTTTAGGCTCATTCCGGCTCTAAATTTCTGCGAGTTTCCTTTTTGAGAGTGAGGTTTCCTTTTTGAGAGTGAGCTTTCCTGAGCATTGGAATGCGATGCCCCTGGATGCTTGGAAATCCTTCCGCCCCCATCAGGGATGATTGACGCATGGGTCTACACCAAACAGGGAGGATTCGCCAGGCAGTCCCTCTAGGTCCTGTGTGTCCTCAAAAGTCTCTGAGGTCTGATATTCCCACATGCATTCCACAGCAAGCAGAGACCAGCAGGCAATAAGTCCTATAACCCTGGAGGGCCACTCTTATGATTCATCCATCCTTACGCAGCAGTGGGAGGAGGCTGAGTCTTAACGTTGAAAAAATAACAGAGAAGAGGCGCTCTTTAAATCACATAGGACATTTAAAATTCAGGGGCAAAGTTCTCACACCGTCCACAAAAGCTGGTCACAGACAGGTAATAGTTCAATATAAACTTTTCCCTGTTCCATGGTGAAATGGAAGATTAGAAAGGAAAATTGTGTGTGTGTGCGTGTGTGTGTTTGTGTATATACACATATACACACAAAAAACATGTATAAAATATATTTTTCCTGAAAAGAAGTGTTATTCTAAAATTACCTTTTGTACTAAATTGTTCTTTCTTTTATGAACTGATGGCGATAGGCGATGGCAGTTGTTTAATCATTAATGACTATTTTAATGCCATTACATGGAAAATTTTTTACTAGCAATTTTTTAATCCTCCATTAAAAACTTTCTTTCTTTTTCGCTTGTTTGTAAGATCTAAAAATCTGGGCATCTCTGCAATGGCTTTACAATTACTTTAAAGAACTTAGCATTACTTGAGAACTCCCCAAATCTGTGCCTGTCCAAGACAATCTATACTGGAGTCCCTGAGCTTTGCCACCCTGCAGTCTCCTGGAAGCTACAGAGGAAGGAAGTGAGGCGGGACCTTCACCGTCACCCCAAATATGGACCAGAAGGAGAGAGCGCACAGGGCAACTGGAGATCCTGGTCTTAGCTGAATAAGTTGGAAATAAAGTCACAGGAGAGACGTCCTTATGCAAAATGATAAGAAAGTGGCCTTTATCTAAGGACCTGCTGTTTCCTCCCCCACTCACTTGTCACAAACCCTCTGGCACCAAATAGACTCTCACTGAATGAATTTATATCCCTATTTTAATTTAAAAATTTTAAATCAGGGTAATCTGTTTTGCAGCTTCCCCATAGTCATACTTTCAGCATTTTCGCTTTCTAGATACATGTAGCATGTGACCAAGCACAGTTCAATACAGTCACTTGCTTTTGTGCTTATTTTATTATGTCTGCCTTCTCTGCCTTCTTTCTTGAAATGAGGAAGGAGGGGACCTGTAGACAATGTCATATGAACAATCAGAGGATTAAACATACACACAATTTGGTTATGTGTTGAAGTGAACTTCATTTTGGAGGGGGAAAAAAAGAAACAAAATATGGATCCACTTTAGAAAACAATGAGTCTGTTAAAATGCATTCTTAGATTTCTGTGAAAATTCTAACGCCAAAACCTTGTGCAGTATCCAAGTGTCCACGAGGGGGCACTGCAGTCAAAGCACACAAGAATGGCCTTGAAACCTTTTCTCAGCACGGGTAAACTCAGGTCATTTCATTAATATTGTCAAAAATGAATTGTTTTCATAAAATGAAAGGCTACAATTTCACATTTTTGCCAAAGGGGGAAAAAATCCATTTTCTGGCAGCAGTCGCTAAAAAGTAGCTGACTCTTGGCAGCCAGAATTGGTCCTATACTAAAGTCAATACACACGTGTTCACTTGAGAATGTGAACCAAGGTCAGGCCCGAGATAACATTCTGTCTTGCAAATGTCACACTGCTGAAAATGTCCTCACCCCCCTCCTCCCTGGCCTCCGCTCCTGCTGATAGCTACAGACAAGAAAATTTACATGACTCACAGAAGCTTTACAGTAAGATCTAGAAGCAGAGGACCTTAAACTTCATAATGTATCTGATATCACAGCTGACTCCAGCTGGGTGAGGGTGTGACCTCCAGGGAGCCGGGGTCACTGCAGCCCCAGAAGGTTGAGAGGGGGCCTTCGTGTGGCTGCGGCAAAGGCAGAGGAGGAAAAATGGAGCAGAGTGTAAAAGAGGAGAAACACGTGTTCTGATCCATTTTTTAAAAAATCTTTGACTGTTTCATCAAAATAACTATTTCTTAGAAGCCTTCATTTGTTAAACTAGCAGTAAATTTCTCGGACTGAGAGTGGAAGGAAGTTGGGGACGAGGAGAGGGCATGGCGGGGGCCAAGTGAAGAAGCGAGGCAAAGGCCCTGTTAAGGTGATAGCAGCACAGTTCTGATGCCTGAGCCTCAGTCCCTGTAGGGCAGCCACCACGAGGCCTTCCCCCCACAGGGAAGCGGCCAGAGCCTGGGTCTCCCACGCAAAGCGAAGATTTTTTTTTTTTTACTTGGTCAGTGTTGTGAGTCGAATGGTATCCCCGCCCCCCCCCGCCCCTTCCCCCGCAAAATATGTTGAAACCCTACCCCCTACACGTGAATATGGCCTTGTTGGGAAAGGTCTTCGCACATGTGATCACGTTAAGATGAGATCATTAGAGTGAGCCCTAATCCAATACGACTGTTGTCCTTTTAAGAGAAAATTTTGACACCAAGATGCACAGAGAATGTGATGTGACCGCAGAGGCAGAAATTGGGGTAAAGCATCTACCAGACAAGAAACACGAAGAATTGCTGGCAGCTACGGACAGTTAGGGGCGAAGGTGGACTGCTTCTCCCGCAGAACCTGCCCACAAAACCTGCCCTGCTCAGACTTCGATTCCAGCCAGCCAGCAGCCAGGACTGTGAGGAAATCCATTTCTGTTGTTCTAAGCCACCCAGTTGGTAGTACTTTGTCACCACATCCCTAGGAAACTAATCATTTTGGGCCAAAGTCAGAAACGGTAGGATGGAATTCTGGGAATGGCGATGAAGAAATACATAACTGACTAAGCATGAGGTTTTAAAGGATTTTTTCTGTTTTCTCCCTTTTCCCCTTTATCCTACCCAACCTCAATATTCCAATGTTTTAAATATGAAACATTACTTTTATTTATCTTTACATGCACAGCTCTTAGTGATTTCCAGAGACGTGTTCGTTTTTTCCCCCAGAGCATTTCCTCTCAGTACCTAAAAACTTTACAGTCCAGTTGACATTTTTAAAGCACTTTGCTCCTTTGAGTTGCTCAAAGTATTTGACATAAATGTTCCTTATTCTTTATGACATTTTAAGTTAAAGATTTAAAAAAAAAATTTAAAGGACAATTATTTTAAACTTCAGGAAATATAGACCCACCCAACTTTTTAGTCCCTTTTAAACATCACACTATTTTATTCTTAATTATCCATCTATAAATGGAGAGTGAATAAATGCTCCAAAATTATGATCAATCAAGAGTTGCCTTTTGAGTACCTTTTTATATATTTTGGATTGAAAATGTCTCTGATAATCTGGGAATTCATAAAACCTCAAACCCAATGGCACCAGTACATTGTCATGTTCTAATTTCCCAGTGTCCACAAGATTTTTTTCTCCCTTCTTCCCCGTTCTTTCTGAGAAAGAGTCGCTCCCCTTCTCAGCAGGATGGGAAAGATGAGGCACAACCCAAGCTAAGCCTGCTTGCCATCTTTCCTGAATCCACACGTCCCTGTGACAGGAATGTCACAAAGTCACTGACTCTGTGCGCCATGGTCATCCTGAAGGCCTTAGTGAGGTTTCAGTCTGGTTCCCTCTGCCATGGCCATTCTGCCCCCTGAAGAGAAAGTGCCATTTTAAATGTCTGGCCCACGTAAGGACAAATTCCTTTATCTTTGCTGTGACTCAGCAGAGTTGAGACATACTGGAATTTCCAAAAGTATCAAAAAAAAAAAAAAATCAAAGGAAATCAAAGAAAGTCATGGAAACACAGCAACACGGCTCACAGGGGTTTGTCCCATTCCTCATGGGAGCACATACACTCGGTTCGGACGATAAAGACCACCTTATGCTCTCCTGGTGTCCCAGCTCGGAGTCACTGCCATATGAAAACTGTCATCTCACCCCCCCTGCCAAGCCAGTTTCCAAGACCATTTGCCCCCGAAGATCAAAGCCCTATCTTCAGATGAGAGGTCGATGATGAGGTGCTTCACAGGCGATATGGCCTGTGGTGGGCAATACGGAGTGGTTTAGCCCCATATCGATCCTTAAAATGGAAGAGTAATGAAAAGATAACCATAGAATAAATGTGACATTTATGCAAGAAGAATGACATACTGCAATGAAAGTAAACCATCTGACCAAGGCTGACGGGCACCAAGCTAGTGCTCCAGCAAGACGAGGGAGGGTGTGACGGATGAGGAAAAAGCAACTCTGTCAGGAAGGAGGACGGGGTGGACATGGAGACCAGGAAGTTTTCATTAGAAAGCAGGCTAAGCAGTGAAGACGCATGTTCCGAGCTAAAGAAGGCAGGGGTCTCTAGTGGGGACCAGTCTGTGATGTTCCAAAGAACCATCGAAGTCTCCCCAAATGATGGTGAGATTTGGGAAGGAAAACAAGCAGGCCAGACATGATAATAATGAACAACTATTGAGTTATGCCAGAAACGTGCCAATCACTCTGTGTGGATCTCTTTATTACATCTTCGCTACAATCCTACACTCCAGGAGGCACTGTTATCTGCATTTTATAGAAGAGTTAAAAAAAAGAGAGAGCTAACGACACTGAAAACGTTCAGTAACATGGCCAGGGTCATCCAGACCGGTGAGCAACCCTACACTCCAGGAGGCACTGTCATCTGCATTTTATAGAAGAGTTAAAAAAAGAGAGAGCTAACGACACTGAAAATGTTCAGTAACATGGCCAGGGTCATCCAGACCGGTGAGTAGGACACCGAAATTAGAATCCAAGTCATCGGATATTGCAGCCAGGTCTCGACACTATGTGCACATACACGCACCCTCCCTCACACACAAACTCATTCACACACATACTCACACATCTTCATTGAATTAAAGAGGTAGGAGAGAGCAGTCACTACCAGGACATCCTACGGGGGACAGCAAGGAGGAAGGGATGGGGAGAGGAATCACAAAATATCGAGGATTCAACAGAGAGACGATAGTTTCTAAAAGGAAGAAGAGCGATGGATGGCAAGCGATCACGGAACATTGGGATAACGCTGAATCCCCAACCTGGTTGATGAAATGTGGAAAGGTGAGAAACCAGGGTAACCTGGAGAGAACCAGATTTCTCCCCCGTGGAGCAAGGAGCCCAGGCGGTCTAGTGGAAAGGGCGAGCGTGAGAGGAGAAGAGTCAGGAGTCCACAGAAAAGACCCTCGGGGCAGCAGGTGCATGAGGACAGAAGGGGAGACATTACCGGAGGGGCCAGAACGTGGGCGGTGGGACGTGCCAGCCTCCAGGAGCCCACTAGTGTCTGGTTGTTTCCCGTCCTCTGAGCTGTCAGAACGTCAGGGCCTGTGGTCGGCTGGTGGCCACCCAGGAGGAAGGAGACTCTCTGGGGCCACGAATGTGGTGGAGGAGGAAGGAGCTGTGCTTTTGGCCCAGCTGACGGCTGGAAGCTGCCAGTCCTCGTGGGGGCAGAATTAGCTGCGCTAGGCAGCTTACCCCAGCGTGAAGGCGGGAAGGTAAATAATCTGCCTAATATACATTCCTTCTTTGCACTGGAAAATCTGGAACAGAGAACAACTTTCTGTAAGCACGCCTGTACCTTCTGCTTCTCTGGAAGAGGTAGGACAGGGAGTCACCAACAAAGCAAGATGTGCAGTCATTATCACGATTCAGAACCTAAAACCGAAGCACCTATGCCAGCCCCAAATAAAATATGTGCAAAGTACAATATGTGGCAGACGCGTGACTGATCTCAAACTCACTGGTTTCTTCTTTTTTCTCATCTTCCGGTCCTATTTCTATTTGGAAACTATCTCGACCAGCCACTAACTGTATGTCAGAGGCTTTCTCAACAAACGTCTTGTACTCTTGCCATCTCTGACCCCTGCCAGCTGGGATCATGTTGAAACATTTTTGTTAGTATGTTTTTAAGGTTCCAGGAAAACACTTTAAAAAAAAGTCTCCCTGGAAAATGAGTTAGAACCAAATGTCATTCCTTCTCTGTTTAACTCTAGTCAATGGCTCATGCAAGCTGAGAACAGACCAATGCCAAAGCCACCATCGTTTCTCTTGGCCTCCATGTTCTTTTACTTTTTTTATTATGGAAAGTTTCAAACATGCTCACCCAGCTTCAATAATTATCAACTCATTTTGGCCAGTATATTAAAAAGGAAGAAAAAGAAACAAAAATGCATTTAAATGTTGCACAAAAATCGGGAGCACATTCCCCACTCCCAGCAGAGCCCAGACTGAAATCATTCTCAACACAAATTACACCCGATCTGTTTTGCAAACTCTTCCTGGATTCTGAATTTCAATTCGATTTCAGAGAAATCATTAAGTTATAGGAATTAGGAGCCTCCTTGAAAAGGAATTTATCTCATTATAACTTACTATTCTGAATGCGATTCTGAAACAACACTGATTATTTATGCCAAGTTCACATTTTACTTGTCGGGGATTTTAACCACATGCGACAAATTCCAGTAAGAAGCTTAAATTTTCTCGGCTACAGGAACACGGGTGGTGGCAGGATGCGGGGTGGGGACAGGGCAGGGAAAAGGGGTGGTACAAGTAACATTTGATTTTTGAAAACTCCAGCCAAGTCATGAGAGTTTACGTTTCAGACTGTTTAAAGGAAAAGACTCCCTGGGAGTTGGCTTTCGAGCTGCGAATGGAGGGTGCTCTAGGGAGGGGAATAATTGTCCACAATTTCTGAATAAGGAGGAAGTGGCCCATGTGCTGCGAAATTCTCAAAGATAGCTCGTGATTTCCTTTCTTTCTCCATTCCTTCCTTTCTTTCTCCCTTTCTTTCTTTCTTTTTTTTCTTTTTTTCTTTTTTAAGAGCATGGCCTTATTGAGAAAAAGAATTGATATCATCAGTGAGAGCCGTCATACTCACCAAGATCCTCTGTTTTCTGTTAGCGGGTGAAAATGAGAGGGGGGAACAAAATATGAGAATTAGGTACCAATTCTAGCTCAAGATCTAGCCATGCGATTCATTACCAGAGACATTTGAAACCTCGCATCGCGGGGTTTGGCGAACTCAGAGGACCTGCCTGTAAATAGCGGCCACGTCTACCTCTCAGCAAACTGGAGGTTTGGCGTGACGTAGATCAGGGCGTAAATCTTGGCTGGGGCGTCTCCACTTCCACGTGTGTTCCTCCCTGGAATAAAATGCTCAAAGCAGATATGTCTCCAAAATGAATGCAGTCCCAGAGAGAAGGGTGGATCCATAGCTTTCACACACACACAACACACACACATAGAAATGAGGAGACCCAGTGTCTTGGGGCATGAGTGCCCTGGAAGGCCTCTCGTCATCGGTCAAACAACCTGTGATGGAAGAGTTTCCTCAAGGACCCTACAGGTGACCTGCATCCACCTGGGACAACTTTTCCCATTCTTGACCATCTGCCCAGGTGCAAGGGAAAAGATCATCGTCAGAGGGTTAGTCGCCTGGGTTTTGTCCCCCTTCCATCAGAGATGGGCAAGCACTTGAAGTTTCGAGGCCTCATTTTTTTCGCCTCCGACGTTAGCAGAGGACATGGGCCAACTGATTTCTGACAGCGCAAAGGAGGCTCTAAGTCCATGGTGACCTATGAACCCAGAGCAGGACTCGGATTCTGCAGGCGTCAGACCTTAGCTCCACGCATCTAAGCTGTGTGACCGTGGGACCGTCGCTTGATTTCTTCTGTAAACTAGAGAGAAATACCTATGTCACAGGTTCTTGTCAGGATTGAATTCTTTAAACATGCATAAAGTTCTTGATTTATGGAAAATGTCATAATGCTAGAATCCTCCTTCCTAAAATGCTGCGATTTCAAACATGAAGGAATCTGGGAAGTTTGCCTTTCTGGAATACAACTAGATGATATAGTCCAAAATAGTTCCCACTCTAACTTATTACTCATCGGAGCACAAAAATTATACAAATCTGGGTCAGTACTACTGGAAAACACTCATGAGATAGAAGTATTTATTACATAGTCACTGTCTTATGTGAGATAGTTTACATAATTTTTTTCCCTTATTTGTTCCAAGTCGCTTAGAAAGAAGAGAAATGGTATATGTTAAACCAAGCTGGGAAAGTGAAGTTTCACAGAGTTTATATTGCTAATTAAATTAAGGTTTCTAGCAGATCAAGGACAAATGACTGAACTGAGTTCAACAAAATATTTCCTTTGATCTCAAGGTTTTTTTTTTACTTCAAAGACTAACCGTCAGGGTCACGCGGACTGCTGGCCCTCCCCTCCCTACGATGAGGGGCTGACCGTGAAAGCAGAACTGCGTGGGAGCCGTGTGCACACCTGCGGGGGTTGACCCTACCAGGCCAGCCCGTGTGAGCTGTCTTAGGAGGAAATAAATGAATCAGAAGATGCGGGTTTGAGTCTTGGGTCTGCCACTTCCCTGCGTCCCATGACCTGACCTCACTCTCTCTGCTCTCCCGTGTGAAAGGGGACAATGGTACCTACCCTATTTATCTCACAGGTTTGATAGAAAAAATAATGATGGGTCTTTTGGCTACACCAAACCCTGAGGTAAGATAAAGAAAGAAAACCCTATTCAGGATCTTAGCAGTTTCTGTCTTCTCCCAGGAAGAGTGTGCCCTCCATCTCTAGTGCTCTGAGTAGTCAGTGCTCAGGATGCTTTGCTGAATGGAGGAAGGAATAAAGGACGAGTGTGGTCACCTCATTGGGTCACCCCATTCCTTCCGCCATTGCAGCTTTGCCTCTACTTAATCTTAAGATATAGTAAAAAATAAATGCCGGCGTCAGGGGGAGAGACAGGCAATGAAGAAGGTCGGGGATGGAGAGAAAGGGCCACCCAGCAGCAAGGAAGGAAGAAGGGTGGGCTCGGGGAGGCGGGAGGGTTTCCTGCAGCTGCTGCACACAGGAGCCTGCGCCGTCCCAGCTCAACGCGCCGCGTGCTCTCATGGACAAGACATGTGCAGCGTTATCCCCTTAAGTCCCTGTTTACTTCTGACCGAATGGATTGAACATTCGTATATCATCAAAATTTCATAAGCCTGGAAAGACAAACACTCTGCTTATCAGTGAAATACAACTTCAAGTCAGCCTGATTTCTTAGTTACGAAAGAGAGCTTGGGAGACTGGAGATGCCCAGACGTTGATTCCATGATGACAACGTAATGAATAAACTTTGGTAATGTGCACCGCAGGTTTTCATAGGCATATTTCAGGTCTCCCTGTGTCTTCGAGCTTCTCTTTTCCATAATACCCCTAGACGAACTTCACTTATCAGTATCAGAGAAAACAGGCAGATGCTAGAAGCTGGGCTTTGGCGCGTAAGCTCCAGGGCTGGGCACGGGTGGAGCCCCCGTGGGTGTCTCCAGCTACGTTTCTCATCCCAGGCCTTAGACGGATTGTTCTTCCTCTCATCTTGGGATGGTTTCCTAATCTATGACTTCTGTGAATCAGCCCTTGATGAAGTGATTCAATGGACGAGCATAGGCTGGTGCTCCGGATGAGAGAGACTCACTCAAAAAACACGGCATCAGTTAGGATGTTTGAGGCTGCAAGTCACAGGAAACTCAATCTAAAAATGGCTTTAAACATAAGGACGTGTAGTCATCTCACATAGCAAGAAGTCTGGAGATAGGTGGTTCCAGGGCTATGCAATTCTCTTGGTTCTAGAAAGACGGACCATGCAATGATGAAGGGCACGCCCTCCCCCATCGGTTCTCCTGGGTTCCAACCCCAGCTTCGCTGCTTCGTGGTTGTGGGACTTCTGCCATTACTAAACTTCTCTGAGCCTCGCTTTCTTCCTCTGTAAAATTAGAGCTGACAATACACCTTCCTTCCAGAGTTCTTGTGAGCATTAAATTAGTTAGTATATGTAGACTACTGAGCCAGGACCTGGCAAGTAATAAGCACTATATGAGTGTTAGTTCTTATCATCTTTATTTACTAATATCACCTTGTCATTGCCATGAGCATTCCCAAGGCACCAAGTTTCACACTGCACATGACAACATTCAGGGCAGAAAAGAAAGTGCAGGAAGGTACACAGCAGGGGATGAGAATGACGAGAACTTCTCTCGTGCATCTCCCTCCTTTGCCTTTTGCAGGGGGAAAATTCCTCCCCGGTCACCCCTATCCTTTCACACTGGAGCCTACAGGTCAGGATAGGGCCACATGGTGATGTCTGACGATACTGGGCAAAGAGGACTAGAATTATCATGGCTTAGAGTCTTTGCACTATCTAACATGGCCACATGAAGTGATTTAGAGTTTAAGAGTAAAGAGTTAAAATTAGAAATTCGGTCACTCGGTTACACAAGCCACCTTTCAAGTGCTCGACAGCCACACGGAGCTGGAGGTCTCCATCGCAGACAGGGCAGATATAGACCGTTTCCAACCTCACAGAAAGTTCTGTTGGACAGAGCCGAAATCAGAGTTCATGCATGAAGGACCCACCTTCCCTAAGCGCATGTCCTCCAGGAGCCTAAATGAAATCAAGGCTCCGTTCACAGAGAAGAAGTAGGGGTGGCCGTTGGGTTGGTAACCGACGATGAAGGAGGAGCAGGAGGGGGACCCGCAGAGCTGTGGGTGAGATCAGAACCCCGGGTATGAACGTGGTGTTCAAAAGAAGTTAAGAAAGGCTCGTTAGACTTCAAGTTTACCTTGCTGGCCTCTCTGCCCACAAGGCTCCCTTGCACATAGGAGCTCAGCTATTGGATGGTGGTGGAAATTAAAATCATCGGGAAGGATTTTTTTAGACCCTCGTCTGAGTAGTTTCAGTTCCTAAAGGACAAAAATGAACCTCCAGCCTGCCTACACCCCGGTCCCCAACCTAGTGCTACAACAAGGCTCTGCAAATCACCACGCTGTTGGCTATTTTTACGATTGTCACGTAAAATGGGGTAATAAAAAATTTTTCCACTTCACATAATCACCGTGAGACATAACAGATGATATAACAGATCCCTTGGTTAAGTCCTGCTAATCTACCTGCAAAACTGCACTGGGAACGCCACTGGCTTACCCAGGGGCCTCGGGGAGCAGTAAAAGTCCTCGGAGCTCCTCCAGGTCTTTGAGAAGGTATCATT
>NW_006432227.1:10216651-10225245 GCF_000325575.1 Pteropus alecto
GTGTGTTTATTGAACTGTATGCCAGGCCTTTGCCTAAGGTCAGGACATGGCAGAGGGGGATTGGCGCCCAGTTATTTTACTGCCAGAGCCCAGGCACGCTGCCACGCTTCTCCAGACCTCTAGATGAGTCAGCTCTTTGGGGATCAGTTGGAGCAATAGTTCTCAAATTTCAGCATGCGTCAGAATCATCCAGAAAGCTTGTTAAAACCCAGATCTCTGGGCCAGCAACGTGCTCAGCAGTTTTCCCCTATCAGCTCGGGGGAGCTGACGGTGTGCATCTCTTCTCAGCCTCACATCCAATAACATCACACTGGGGGCTTGAAATCAGTCGTAGTGGGAGAATTTACACCACGGGATTCAGCAGACTCTGGGAAGCCAGTTGTTAAATCTTGATCAGCACACCATGACTTGTCCTCATCCCTAGAGTCTCTGATTCAGTGAATCTTGGTTGGAGCCCAAGAATTTACATTTCTATTCAGTTCTCAGGCTATGCTGATTCTACTGGTCCAGGTTCCACACTTCGAGAACCACTTGGAAAACATTTTCAGAGAGCCCTGCAATGAACAACAGTTTCTCGTCTGGCCATAAGTCATCGCTGGCAAGAAGAATGCTGGTGGTCTCATCAGAGAATGTTGGCTGCAGATGACCCTACGGCAAATCAATATAATAAGAGCTCGTGTTTACAGAGCTGACTGTAGTCATCCCATGCGTTCATTCATTTGATCCTCCCAACAACCACAGACAGAGGGTTCTCTCATTACATTTGAGGCTGACACATGGAGCAGTTCAAGGTTGTCCAGGAAACAAGTGGTGTTGCTGAGACGTGAACGTCCCACGTTCAAGTCTGGCTCCAGAGCGCATGAGTTTAACTGCTACACCACAAATCATAGGTGAGACCTGACTGTAGTTCTGCCAAATATAAATCTAGTAAGAGTTCCTTCTAAAAAAGAAAAAAGAGGAAAAAACTTCAAAGAACATACACGCAAAAGGAAATTTGAATTTTTTCCTCCCAGCTAGACTTTCCTGACTTGAAAGAAAATGGATAAAGAAGTTTTCATTCTTCTCATTGTCCTCCCTCCAACATCCTGAGTGGGCAGGACCTCACGACCAGCTGATGAGAAAGTCATTCTCCTGGATCGGAGGTCGGGAGTCGGTAAACTTTTACCACACGGGACAAGACAGTAAGTAAATGCTTGAGGGTTTGTGGGCCTTACAGTCTCTGTCGCAGCTTACTCAGCTCTGCCATTGTAGGGGACATGTAACAATGAGTATGGCTATGTCCCAGTTAAACTTTGCTTGCAAAAACAGGCACTGGGCTTCATTCAGTTGTGGGCTATACTGTGATGACCTGCCTAGACGTTATTCCTTATACCTAAATAACTAGCAGGAACTATACCTTCATTAAGTTTAGGCAGAATTTTAGCAAAGACAACCCCACAAAAAACACCACTACATCTGAGTAATCACTTAACAGATACCAATGGGAACCTCCTCGGAAAATAATCCATTTCTCTGGTTCTAATTTGGTTATTGAAGATCTTCTGCGGCTTTAGAGTATGATAGTGGGGGCTCGGTTTAGCTGGAAAAAAATCATGCTACTGAGATGAAGGCCCACAGATCCAAAGCAAGCTCAGCTTTAGTTCTCTTGGTCAAGAGGATAATGAGACAAGTAGGAGAGAGCATGACCCCCTTTGACCACCTCAAATGCATATGACTAGCCTAGAACCAACCCAAAGTGTGGCCTATAAGTCAGCAGTGTCATCTTTCATAAGGATAGAATGTTTGTTCCATTTTATAAGCCAATGGCAATGCCAGAGAATGTGATAATGGTCTGTAAGGGATTTAAAAATATTTCCCATTATTTCCTTAACATTGAGATTTTCACCATCTTGCTAAATACTCCTTAACTTTTCTCCTAGCCCTGACCTGTTCTCCATG
Organism: Pteropus alecto; assembly: GCF_000325575.1. NCBI lineage: Eukaryota > Metazoa > Chordata > Mammalia > Chiroptera > Pteropodidae > Pteropus > Pteropus alecto. Next base: position 10,218,590 of record NW_006432227.1, read on the forward strand.
CCTCAAAGTTCTCACTGCTCCGAATCAGCTCTGATTCTTTTGTTATTATGATCAGGAAACTCTCTGGATTACTACTGCATATTGATTTAAGGCCAAACTCCTCAGCTTGGCATCCGAGACCCAGTACGACCTCGCCTCGTTTTCTTCTCTCTCAGTTTATCTCAAATTCATCCATTTTCTATATCCACGTAATCGTGTTTTGAAGGGAGTTCCAAGAATTTAGTCAAATTAGACAAGTGTTTCAATGAAAACAACAAAAACCACATAACCGGGGGAGAACCATAATCATAGGCAAGAGAAGGACAAGCTGAAGGTAGCAGGACAATCTAGAAATCAAAGCAAGAAACTGGAACAAAGTTTCAAACATAAGGCAGTAGAATATGACATTTCCTCTCATCTGTGGTATCTGGGACTTGATGTCTGGACAGATCTGGGCCCTTAAAAGAACAACAAGGCCGATGACCTAGGTGCTTTCCAAACCTGCTTCTCCATTAGACTCACTCGGGTGGCTTTTAACTGGAAATATTAATAGTCCCCATCCCAGATCCAGGAACAAGGCCAGGGAATTTGGATTTCAATAAATGCTTCAGATAATTCTTATGATCGTTCGAGTTTGGGTAAATGCTGACTTCACATTAAAATCACCTGGAGGCCATACGGAGAGACCACATGGAAAGACCACATGGAGGTGTGCTGGCCGACTGCCCAGCTAAGATTCACATCAATAGCCAGGCTCAACCACCGCGTGTGAAGATGTATCCAAATGATCCCAAGATATCTCAGCTGAAGCCCCAGACATGGGGGAAGACAGATAAGTCATCTTTTCTTTGCTCTCTGAATTTCTGGCCAACAGTATCCAGGAGCCCAATAAAATGGCTGTTTTATGTTTCTGAGTTGTTTTTTTTAAATCATCTAGAGAGCTTTTAAAAATGCTCTAGCTTAGTCTTGTCCCCAAGACATCCTGATTTATTTAGTCTGGAGTAGGATCTGGTATTAATTTTTTCCCTACTTTTTGTTACAAAAATTTTAAACATCAAGAAGAGTTGAATAAATAATACTTGGAAATGTGAAAATGTGTGGACCCATTATAACTGCGAATATTTTGCGATATGATAGATAGATGATAGATAGGTAGATGATAGATAGATGATAGACAGACAGACAGAGACACACAGACAGACAGACAGATGATAGATAGACAGAGCTGAACTCTGAACCATTGGAAAATAATTTGCAGATATGACATTTGACATCCAAGTACCTAGGTATAGAAGTATCCAAAAATAAGGGCACTGTCCTACATAAACACAATACTATTATCATGCTTCAGAAAATAACAGCAATTTTCTAATATCCATCCCATATTTACATCTCCTTTATTGTCTCAAAAAATCTTTTTTACTCATTTAAACTTAAGCACCCAAATTTCACGCATAAAATTTGCTTGTTAACATTCTTTAGTTTATCGTGCTCCTATTTATTTATTTATTTATTTATTTATTCAGTCAGTCAGTCAGTCAGTCAGTCAGTCTTTAAATTACATTGACTTTTAAAGCAACCAGGCCAGCTGTCTTGTAGAATAGGCTACCATCTATATTGGTCTGATCATCAATTCATGATATCACTTAACTTATATGTCTATTCCTTGTAAGTCCTAAACTAAAATTTAAGTTGGAAGAGACTAGACTCAAATCAAGTATTTGGGGCAAGTGTAATTTATAGCGGATGTGTACTTTACATCACACCAGGTAGCATATGATGTCAGATTGTCATACTATTAGCATATTATATGCTGACTTCGACCCCTTGATTAAGGGGGTGATCGCCAGATCTCTCCATTCAAATACATTTTTCTATTTGCAATTAGCGAGGAATCTGTGAGGCAGTATTCTGGCACCAATAAAATTCCATCTATTAGCTTGAATACCCATTGATAACCCTTGCCTGAAAGAGTTACTTGGTTGGAAGTTGCAGAATGGTCATTTTTTTTTTTTTTTTACTTTTGCATTGAGGTGTAATTCACATATAGTTTTCCTGTACAGTTTTGAGGATCTTGATGAATATATGCATACTTTCATGCAACCACCACAACCATGAAGCTATAGAGTAGTTCCACCATCCCAAAAAAATTCCTCCAAATCCTGTTATTGTCAACGCCTCCCCCAACCCCAGCCCCTGGCAACCACTAATGTGCTTTCTATCCCTTTAGATTTGTCTTTTCCAGAAAGTCATGTGTGTGAAATCATACATTGTGTAGCCTGTTGAGTTTGGCTTCTTTCACTTAGCAAAATGTGTTTGCAATCCAACTGTGTCCTTAGACATATCAGTGCTTCTTTCCTTCCTGTTGCTGGATAGAAGTCCATCGTAAGATTGTGTTAGTTTGTTGATCCCAAGTTGAGGAACATTTTGGTTTACAGTTTGGGGCAGTTGTGAATAAAGCCATAAAAACCTTCTCATCCAAGTCTCCGTGTTAACATAAGTTTCCATTTCACTGGGTAAATACTTAGGAACAGGATTTCTGGGTTGTTTAGTAAATACCCATTTACTTTATATAGGAAAAATACAGCTAAATTCTTTTCATAGTGTCTGTATTTTGGGATACATTGCCATTCACAATACGTGAGAGTTAATCGATGGTTTTTAAAATTATATTTCCTAGCTGGCGATCTCCCATGGAGGGAAAAAGCATTTTCTTATCAACTTGAAATGGACTATAGCTCTTATAAAAACTGAGTAAATGATCATTCTTTTTGATTAAGTACCAATTTCAGAGTAAAGAGTTTTTATGGTAGCCACTTCCAGCGGTGGGCAAGCAAAGTGTTCTTTTTCTTTTCTCTGTTTCTTGCTATATTTTTCTCTAACTATGGACTTAAGAATTTTTATCAATCCCATATTTTACATTCAATAACATTTATCATTTTTTCTTCTCAAAATGTTCCGAATTTGCCTAATGAGAATGCTGTCAAACTGGTCCTACCAACTTTTGACATGACTTCATTAGCCTTTACCATTTTTTCCTTTCTGGCACAGTAAGAGACTCATCTCACCTTGAACGTCCCTGAACCAGGCCTAGAATTAGCCATTTCTCCAAAAGGCTAAATTCCCTTAAATTATATTTAGAAACTCAGTCATGGCTACTGAGGTATCAACACAGACACAGACACACACAGACACACAGACACACACACACACACACACACACATTTAAATCAAGAACTAAGATACATACACGTATGTAAATCATAAACTCATACCAATATTTCCAATTAAAATTTAACCTTCTTAGCTTCTTCGACTTTCTAATTTGTATCCTTTTTCCCTTTTACCAGAAATCATAATTCTTAATAAAATGAACATATTTACTGATTTGCTTTATCTCATCATACAAATAAGATAGTATCAAAGTCACCATGCCAGTGTGACCATGAACAATAAAACTACTGAGAGAAGTTTAAGATTTCTTTGCAATTTTTTTTATCTTTGTATTTCCCATTAGGAATGTCCAGTCAGAGTACTGAGTTCAAAAGTCAGTTGAAATCCTTCTTTTTCTGAGTGGTTATGTTCCAACATGATATACAGTCAGATGTGTTTGTTCCCATTTGTTTTCAATTTTATGGTCTGGCCTCAGGATAGTTTAAAAGCTCCCAGGGGAGTCGAGGGTGCAGCTACAGGCTGACAAGCACTAACTGGCTCACTAGCTCTCTCCCTGGTCCCTCCCCTTGAAATGGCTTTTCTCTGATTTTCTTTTATTGAAATACCACCTTTTCTTTAAGGTTCACTTCCTCCATCCATAGTCCTTGGGATTCCATCAGTGGAGAGTAGCATTCTCCAATTCTGGATCCCTATAACCTTCTGAGCATTCCCGATAAGACCTGCATGCAAAATAAAACATTTAGAGTTCTGCCTTGCATTCTAGTCCTTTATGTCAAGAGTCAGCAAACTTTTGCTGTAAAGGACCAGATAGTAAATATTTTAGACTGTGCAAGTCACCTATATCTCTATCACATATTCTTCTTTTTTATAATTCTTCATATTCTTAGCTAGCGGGACCGACAAAAACAGATTTGGCTCTTGCATAGTTTGTCAACACTTTCCTTATGTCATCTTCTTATTTCAAGTACGTACCTTGGAGCAGGAAAAGTCTTACTTATCCCTATGTGACCCCCTTATAGCAGAGCATATGGGAAGGGATGGTCACTACATGTTCGTTAAATTCATGAACATATGATATTATTATATAGCATTGTTATAAGAATGTGTTATTAATCCAGAAAACTGAGCTATACAGAACTATAAAAAAACACTGTGTCTAAACATAGAGCATTGGTTACCAACAGTAACCTGTGGGTAATGACACCTTATATGTTTACTCACTCGCCAAGCCTTCTTCCAAGGGTGAGAAGCGCATGTGGGTGCTGATGGTCATGGAGGGGGAGCTTCTTGGGGTTAAGCACGAGTGTCCAGGAGAGAGAGTTAATGGCTACAAAGGTACAGAAATATACAAGATAGCAGAGGGGGGAGTAATCAGACTTCCTTCCTTATAACCCAGAAGTGGGTCTCATGCCTGCAAAGGTACACCCCTCCTCCCAGGAGAAAATGCCAACAGGATGAGAAAGAAGCTCTGGTTTCTAGAAACCCGACTTCATTTTCATCTGTTTCTGAAGAAGAATAAAGACTGATACCAGCTCTTAGGAGACTAGCTCTTAGGCACTCTGAGTTTGTTAGGGCGAAGGCAAAAAAAAAGTCAAGCACAGTTAATAGTACGAAGGAGGTCAGAAGGCTGTGCTAAAATTTCCTTCCTGAGAAGCTTCCTAAAACAGCTTCTCAATTTGCATCTTAGTGCAAAAGGCTTATTTTACCAGAAGGGGGGAAAAAAAAAACTGGAAACGCTTTTTAAAAATCTGTTGTCCTGTGTTCCAGTAAGTTTCTAGAGACACGAAATTTCTGCCTCTAATCTGAACACTGGTGTCCGGGTGAGGTGACCTACCACTGCTGGGTCCTCCACCCTAAGCACCTAACGTCTCACAGGAAAAAGTACATGTCTTTGTGGTTACTGCCGAGAAATGTGAGAGTCCATCTGAAGCGTTTTTATTCTTAAAAAATTTATTTCCATATGTAGTTGGGATGAAAACTATATGAAATCCATTCACCAAAAAAAAAGGTGCTTTATAATAACGATGTTTGAAGTTACAATTTTGTTTCTTCTCTTAGCTTGTCTTATCTTAAGCCATATGTTGCTGTAAATTAAAAAGAAAGGGCATTTAAACCAACTGGTTTCTCTGAAAAACTTTAATCCTGTCAAGGGTAGTTTGTGACAAAAGCTAAAGGTTGTATTGTTGCCTTTTAAGCACAACCAAGTCAAACATCTGAACTATTTCTGCTGTCTCTTCAATATAAGACGTAACACATTTGGGATATTTGTTGACATTTGTTATACTTTTGATGAACAATTAGCCTGCAAGAATATTAACAGGAAATTCCATTCATGAGATAAGCAGCTGTTCGTGCAAAGTTTCAGCCAGATCATGGGACCAAAAATCTTCTTTATGCAACTACTGTTTGTTGAATAGTCAGCATTCCTTAGGTATCCAAAAGGAAATGCTTTGAAAATAGCTTTTATGGTTAATTTTGACTCTTGCATCTTCGTGGGGAAAAAATAACTTTTATGATTCATCTGGACTCTTTTACTTGCAGTTTGAAAAATGTGAGTATTTAATAGTGTCCTTAATCACCATATAAATTTCAAATCGCAGGCATTAACAAACGACTGACCCCAGCAATTTCCAACCTGTAATGCAGAATCACAAGGTCAGTTTTAACCACCTTAATCACACAGCATATCATGGTGCATTCTTATTTCATTCTTGAAGCAAAGAGTAAGAGTGCCTACCATGATTTGGAACACTCTCTTGTTCAAAATGTGCATCTCTTCCATTTTTGAGCTATTAAAACATTTAATGTAGTATGCCCATAGCAACACTTATTTAGCATCTGCTAAATTGTTAGGAATACAACTTCAAAAGACTCAGAGGAAAATGACTGATAAACAACTAGATTCCAATGCCGTAACAGAAATGATGGCAGCTCTCCCGAAGTACTAGAAAGGCACTACGTCCTCCACTGAGGGGCAAAGGTTCGATCAAAGATTCAATCATAAACCATCAGTCACCAAATCCTGAATGCCACTGGCATCTGCCTCTTTGTCTTTCTTTCCAACTGCCTCCCCTCCCCCTCCCCTCTGCCCTGCCACAGACAAAAAAGGAAATCCGGAAGGGTCTTGAATTTATTTTAAAGTCAAAGCAAAAGACCGTAATTGTGTCCCTGTCAGTAAAATATTTCTGAACAGGTATTTCCAAATTTATTTATAAATTACACACATGTACCACTCTCTGAAGTAGTGTATTAAATATCAGCAAAGTTACTGTCTTTCTTTTTTCTTTCAGATTAAAGAGCACATCTGCTTCCAATTTTCTTCTAATATTTTCTTGCATACTTGTTGGGGGATAAGCCTCCCCTGCAACTTGTGAGACCACCCCTCAAAACAGCCACCAGAGCAAACTATCTGAAATGCTGTCGGATCATAATGAAGACCTCTTTAAAGTTCTGCAATTGACGATCTTTAGCTTTTACTTGGGTTTATTTTAGCTTTTTTTTTT
>NW_006432227.1:10225266-10241845 GCF_000325575.1 Pteropus alecto
GCACTATAGCCTCAGATCTGGGCCCAAGTTGTAACCGTAAACAGGTATCTGCTCAGAGAAACACACCCCAGTCTTCCCCACCCTCACCTCCGTCTTCACACCCCTCCTCTCCTGCCTTTTGCTCCAGGCCTGCTGCACTTTCGGTAGCGAAGGAGTTAAGATAGAAAGGTGCCGCTGGCTCCTGGTGGTTCTTCACCGCCAGTCAAGCTGTTTTCCAGCTGAGAACACCCCTGAGGTTGAATTGGCAGAAGTCTGAACTATAACTTTTCAGGAGGATTAAGAAGTGTCCCTGTTAGTAAAGGTGGTCAAAAGGTACGAACTTCTAGTTGTAAGACAAGTTAAGTTCTGGGGATATAATCTATAGCGTGGTGACTAATACTGTATTGTAATAATACTGCATTGGAAATTTGAAAGTTGCTAAGAGGGTAGATCTTACAAGTTCTCATCACAGGGAAAAAATTTGTAATTATATGTGGTGGTGGGTGTTAACTACACTTATCGTGGTGATTAATTCGCACTATATATATTTATCAAGTCATTATGTTGTACACCTAAAACCAATACAATGTTGTATGTCAGTTATATCTCAATTTAAAAAAATAAACATTAAAAATAATAAGTAATAAAAAAGAAGGGATCCTTTCAAAGCATTTTAAAATCCTGGAGTGTGAGATGACGCCTCCTACATGACAGATAGGAAATGGGCCCATGTATGTTCTAACTGGCTGCAACTGGCTCTAACAATTATCCAGGGGTGATCCCAGTGTGCACCCCAAACCTTCACCGTTCCACATCGTTCATGTCACTTCAATCAGTTTCTTTTAAATTTAATAGAACCAACATGGATCGTTATCCCTGGACTCCACAAACCAGCTCTGCCTTCTGCAGTCAAGTTCTCCATCAATGGTATCAACTCTGCCTCCCATGCAGCAAACCCAACGTCTAGGCTCAATTTACCCCTCCCCTTCTCATCTACATGCATTTGCCAACACCTCCCGACTCCACCTGGAAGAAGTCTCTCATAGCCAGCCTTTCTCCTCTGCCACTAATTAATCCAGGCCTCCGGCATTTCTGGCTTGAATATTTGCAATGGTTTCATATTTGGTCCACCAACCTCCAGGTTCTCCGCACACTAGTGCCAGCTCGGCTACCCCGTTAACATCTTTAAAAAAAAACAGGTTACATCTTATTACCAAATTACTACTATCTATAAAGATTGTGTCCAAACATTTTTGTTCATTTGCCTCTGTTAGGAAAAAAAATTTTGAGCACATACCGCTAAAATATGATTATTTATTCCAAAATTATGAACATGTATTACTGTGTTAATATATTGTGCATATTGCAAAAGAATACATACATGAAAACACGCTTAGAAGTATAACATAATACCTTGTGTCCTGTTTTGGGATGATGAAACTGTCCTGTGTCCTGATTATAGTGACAGTTACACTAATCTACATACATGTTAAAATCCAGAGAACTGTGTACACTGATAAAGAGTCAACTTAGTATATGTAAATTTAAAAACTGAATTTTAATGAAAGTGTAAGATAAAACTCAAAATAATTAGTTTTAAAACGTTTGCCCGTTCCCAGTTGAATTATCTTTTGCATCTTCTGAGTACGCATACCCAATCTGGGGATCATAGCATTAAATTCAAATGTTTTAGATTGACATTTGGGGCTGCTATTGTAAAAGAAAGAGCAAGAAATCACTTGAATCATTGGAGGGCTTTTCTATTCATTTTATAATGACTCTACCTCCAGTTTCATGGTGTTGTGGAAAGTTGAAATCAATATGGATCATCATCTTTCTAACTATTACGAAATCAAATGTTATTTGTAGTAGTCTTCTAGAGCATATATTTGGTCTACATTTGCTTTTGTGACCTGCCCAAAGTAATGACAGAGAAAGGCTCTGGCTGGAGTGGTACAGTTCTATAATCCTAAGGAAAAATCACCTATTAAAGTAAAGGAGACAGAACACTAAAAATATGCATGGGGAGAAGCTCCACAGAAGGAGATTAGGGAAGAGAGATTGAGATAGACCCTCTCCTAGACAAGGTGTCATTCTACGTCAACCAGTTAGTGGTTGAAAACTTTAAGCGAACTACCCCAAGATGGAGCAAAGTCAGACAACCCCACTTCTTCACATTTCACCAGGGTAAACCCATATGGTCTGTCTATTTACCAAAATGAAGAAAAACAATGAAAGACTTTGAATGGACAGACATAAATAAACCAAATGGATATCCTATCCAGCTACCCTTCCAGGTTATCTGATTTTATGAGTGTGCACTTTTCATTATCTTTGAGCTATTTTACAACTCTCTAAGTTGCAGACAAGTAAAAGGAATGGGAGTAATTCTTGTCCATAGAATTGCAAATGAATTCTGTTCAGTGCAATACAACTGATAATATTGCCCTCTTGACATTGACCAGTTATGCATTTATTATTTTAAGTTCATTTTATCTTTCCTGATTGCCTACGTAGGTGTGTGTTGTTTGAATTGTCCTTTGAACTAGCTATAACATCTTATTAGTACCCTCATGTAATTACTATGTTAAAGAATATCTTTGACATGTGTTCATTCTCTTGAGAGTCATGATTTTGCTTTTTCAAAAAATAAAATCCTGTCCTTTAAAACCAAGAACCCAGGAAAGATTCTGAGACTTGTCATATTATGAGAAAGTCTGTCCTCTTGATAGACAAGCAAAGGACAAAAAGAAATTTCCCTCCCATCATCTTGCAGTTCTCTGAGTAGAGGTGCTGCAGTTTGGGAGGGAGAGATTGAAACTTCTGAAGAAGCCAACTGTCTCTGGCTTTTGATCTCTGTTCTGTAGAAGCCTTTGCAGAAAAATTCTTTGTTAAGGGTGAAAGGAAGAAAAGCCCTAATTCAAGCTTTGACCATCAAACCTGCCACAGGCTATCAGAGTTTTAGGACCAGCCTTTTTCTTCCTTGCGTATGCCTTTTACCTCTAGGTCCTTTTGCTCAGCTCCAAAGAGTATCTGCTTCATCCCTAAGGCCATTCCCTCCAAGAATGAGGGAGGGGTGAGGGAGGAGAGGATGAATGCCCCTTCATCCCTCAAGACCTCCTTACTTAAAGTGTCACGTCCAGCTGTGACAAGGTCCAAACACTTGCAGACGTGGCCAGTTACATCTTTTCCTAAATTTCACAGAATGCCTACAAATCTCTACTGTTTAGAGGCATATGAACAAAATTCAATCTGTTTGCATAAGTATCAAGTTAAGAAAACTCATTCCCACTTAGTTCTAGCAGCCACTTTGGGGTTGGAACTGTGTTTGTATAGAAAAACATACTTGATGCTAGTTAGGGTAGCAGGTAAGGCCCTGAGGGTATAATTTGGAAGCAAAGTACAGATAGATAGTTCAACAGCTCTGCTTATTTAATGAAAGAGAGTTAGATGGATGAATCGAGTGAGGTAGGGGAGAACACAGAAGGGAGGCAGGGGAGGAGAGAAGGAAAGGAGACGGAAGAGAGCAGAACGAGATTTGGCAGAAAGAGTGGAGGAATGGAATTAGAGCTGGTGGAAATGCCCAAGAAACATTTGAAGAATGGGAGGGGGTGGTTCTGGTATTCAATTTTAAAGTAATCACTCTGCAGCCCTGCAAGGTAACCTTCTTGTCATCGAATTGCCAGAAGAAATCTACTGCGTACAGCTGCATCGTGTGTGTTGTATTTTAATGGAAGGAGCAAATAATCAAAGCTTGTGTCCCATGTTTGGGCTGACACCAAGGAAAAGATAAAGGAACAGCTGTAAGACATAGAGTAGAGGACAAAAATTCAGCAGAAGCTGGACGCCAAAAGCAGAGGAGACGGGGAATGTGACACCAGGAATGTACAGAAGTTTTGGCAACATCATTGAACTTCCCAGTGTCTGGTGGACGGGGAGTTTGAGTAGATCTGATCTAGATCTAAGAAAGGCGTGGGGGTAGCCCGGCTGATATCTGGTCTACTCAAATATTTAACCCATCGTATCTGAAATCTTTGAGATCCTAAAGTAGGAACTCTTTGAGTAAGATAGAGTATTCGTTTTCTGTCAGAGCACAGTGCCTGCTTAAATAATAGGTGATGAAAGATTAATACATCATTTTATAAATTTTAACTAATTAGAAAGTACCGAGATGTCATTTATCACAATTGGTGGTCTAAGGTTCTGTGACCGCTAGCCTAAATGATTTATTATCTAAAGGCCATCTGAGTTTTTATGTTTATTATATCATAATAATAAACATACTAAATTATTATATTTATATTATTATACTTTTTCCTAAGGTTAAAACATTCTGTATTCTTTGGTGATATCAAGCAGTGTGTCAAACCCTTGAGGTCATCATCATTCTTCAGGGTAGTAATGAATATTCTAAAGAAGTTCAGGTCCCAAGTACCTACCAGGGGCCAGAAGATGACCAGTCCTGTAGGGACTGTGATGGGCTGAATTGTGCCCCCTCCCCCAGTTCATACTCCAAATACTTCAGAATATGACTGTTTTGGAGATCGAGTCTTTAAAGAGGTAGTTAAGATAAAACGAGGTTGTATGGTTCGGTCCTAATCCAATCTGACTGGTGTTCTTATAGAAAGAGGAAATTAAGACAGACAAGTGTGCACACAGAAGAAAGATCCCATGAAGACATGATGAAGAGTTGGCTATCTACAAGCTACGGAGTGAGACTTCAGAAGAAATCAAATCTTCCAACACCTTGATTTTGGAGTTCCAGATTTCAGAATTGTGAGAAAATCCATTTCTGTTGTGTAAGCCTGTGGTGTTTTGTTTTGGCAGTCCTAGAAAACAAATAGAAGGACTATATTTTCTAAACTAAAAACTAGGACACATGACCAGAAAAATACAAGTGATTTATATTATTGACTGGAATATCCTATACTTGAAACCCAGCCATACCTGATCCAAAGTCTTAATTCCAAAGAGGACTTGACTTAATCCTAGAAAACTACTTTTACTCAATTCTTTATAAAATCTTAGAAGAGATTCTATCGCCACCACTGGAAACGAACCAAATCTCAATTCTGAAACTGAAGTTTTCCTACCATGCATTTCGACGCCATTTAGAAACCAAACCAAATGTAATTTAGAGAGAATTAAGGACAGAAATCCACAGACTTTTTGTGGAACCCTGAATGCCTTCAAGAAGACAAATCCTATAAGAGGAACAGCATAGGCCAGCACTGGCAGACTCTTAGGCCAACCAACTACATAATTAGAAAACTTCCAGGGGAAGGGGCAGAATAGGGGGCAGGAGGAAGATTATTTTAAACTAAAATATTCTTTAACATCTGAATCAAGGAATGAATTGAAATCTGGCCATAGTTGTTAATATAGTGCATATTAAACACAATGCCTGTTTTCTCTCTTAGAACCAGAATAAAAAGGCAAAGCTCTTACTTTTTAATATGCACTACACAAAAAAATGCTAACTTATATAAGTTTAAAAGTCCACTGGGGATCCCAAGAACATAACGGAGCATGTGGAATCCTCGTCAAATGCAAGCCAGGTGTGAATTTTTCTTTTTTTTTGCCTTTCACCAGAAAACTTCAGACTCACAGACCTCATAACTCTGTGTTTCATTCTTTCCACAGGTTAGAGAAATACAGCTAAGTAAAAACAGAAATTTAAATTATGAATATTTCTGGAAGAAATACAATTATTTGACTTCTGGGGTCAGATGAAAAAGTGGATTTGAATTATAAAATGTACAAGGGCTCACGTTTCAAAAGCCAAGGAAGAAAATGAGGAAAAGCACAGCTAGAGAAAAATAAATTACATCAACTGTCCTGAAACAAATGACGAGGGAAAACCCATATTAAATCTTTGAAACATGTCACGCAGAGACAGGAAGGTAGCTCCTAGAGTCATATCCCCAGAAGCGGTACCGGAGCCAAGAAGATGAGTGGGCAAAACATTGGGAGAAATCCTCCCGAATTTCTCCCCGATTTAAAGGAGGCAGCCTGCGGGGCTAAGTAGGCGGCTCAGGGGACATGAGTAGGACAGCTTCCTGGAACGGAAGTTTCACCCTCTGTCCCCTGACTCACCTGCCAGGACTATCTGGAGAGAGGGGATGTACATGAAGGCCCAGAACTGACTGGATGCTCACAGATATGGGATTCCAAGGCTGAAAGACAAAAGAGCCAATAAATAACACAAAACCACTGAGATTTGCGGGCTCCGAGGCATGAGACTGCACAGAAGCCTCATTGAAAATCCTCTACCCCTCTTCGGATTAAAACCGCCACTGCAATAGGTAGTAGAGAAGAGCCACCACTACTTATCAGCTGTGTGACCTTGGCCAGGTTAATGTCTCTGAGCTTCAATTTTCTCATCTGTAAAATGAGAATTATTATGATCTATACAAGGATAAAATGAGTTACTACATAGAAAGCGCTTAGAAAAGTGCCGGGCACATAGCAAACACTGTATTAGCGCTGATTACTATTACTGTAATTGTCAGAGTTCATAACCTCCCGTTTCCTTTGCCTCTCTGGCTAACGCCAGTGTGGGAGGGCCCGTCATGCACCAGGCACGACCTGAGAGACTGGTGGTTTAAAATCTAAAGATTCAATGCCTGGCCAAAGGAAGCTCTCGGTTTGAGAGGGGCCGCAGGGGAAGGGTAAATGTATCAACAAATGAGCCCTCCAAGCTCCAGCAGCGTTGCCTCAGTCTGTGCCCCAGGGTACGCCAGCCCTGGAAGGTTCATTTGAGAGATCACCGTCAACATCCCTCTTCAGTTCCATCAACTCAGTGGCCAACTGTGGTTTGGTCATTTTTAAACGGTCTGTTTACGTTCTTCTGACTCTTCCTGTTCTGGTGCTGTGCGCACACATCACCCCTCTACCCCAACCCGAGCCAGCTCCTCTTGTTATGCCTCTTGCACAATTTGCCACTTACCTCTGAAGCTCCTGCGTCGCGTGCATAAGCGCCCTGACTCAGCACGTACCCGTGTTCTTGTCCTTCATTCCTCGGGAGTTAACGTAGCAATCTAGTGCTTGCATATCCCACAGGCTACATTCTTAGTCTTCTGTTTTATCCTTTCTTCTCCGTTCCCGTGACCCTGAAGAACAAAGAATGGAAAAACCACTCAAAAGCGGGACCAGGATGTATGACGGTGCTAACCACGCACCATCCTGGGACCCTAGAGTCATGCAGTCCACAATCTGCGCGGCCCTGTGCCGCAGCTCTGCCACCGCACGCTCTAACAGACGTGTTCACAGCACGCTGGGACCACAGCAGGCAGAATGCTCGGCTCTGCTTGGGAAGGTCAGGGGAAGCTGTACCAAACACGTGTCATTGACTGGACCGCGAGGCAGGAGAAGTGATTGTCCCGTCTTCCAAAGGCTGGGGAGAAGAGGCAGTATGTGAAAAGGGACAGATGCGTAAAATAGTGCGACATCCTGACATTACCAGATTAGCAAGGACTCGGGAATACCTGGAGCAGAGGGGATCATGGGAGGAACAGCCGGATGTGAAGCTGAAGGCAGTCACGTGGGGACTTGCCTCCTATGCAGATGTATTTGAGAGTATAAGGAGCCTGGGGCGGCGGTGGGGCGAGTTAGGCCTGAATAAGTGGGTTACACATAATAAGATTTGTGCTTTCGAAAGACCACCGAAGCTGTATAAATACCAAATTAAAGTGAGGCCAGGATGACCTGGGAGGCCACTCAGAGCCTCTCACCATAGTCTGAGAACTAAAGCTGAGAATCAATACTGATCAGTGCGGAGATCCCAGAAACGTTTAAGAAACACATTAGACAAAACACATTGACTAATCGAGATCAAGAGTAAGTCGAGGAAGACTAGGATAACTACCAGAAGCCTAGCTTTGGTAAGCAAGTGAAGGATAGTTAGCACTCGTACCGGTGCTAAAGGTGCGGCGGGGAGCTGGGCTGAAAGGCTGACATAGGTTGAAGTAGAAGAGCCCTTGGGACATGCAGATAAATCTGTTGAGTCACCAGTTGGTAATTTGGGTGTGGAGTTCAAGAGCAACATTCGAGTTTTATTTCAGCCATGAGAGATGACAGCCCATAAACAAGAGAAGTGGAGATAGCCAGGCTGGGTTATTGTCTGGGGGACTTTGTAAAGGAAAATAGACAAAATGCAAAGTCGAAGAGGCTATTTTTTTCTAGTGAGATCTGAAAATATTAATGGGGGCAAGAAAGGAATAAGGCCAGAGGGAGAGACAGAAATATGAGAAGGATGGAGTGACTGGAACGAGGTCGGGAAGGCACGCCATGAGAGCACAGCTGAGGGGGTTCATCTAGGAAAGAGACTCCAGGCTCATTAAGGTGCAGGCTGGAAAATGAGGGCGTTCACAACTAGAAACTCTATATTCTCTAGGAAATAGGAAATGAGTCGTTCATTAATTGTCATTCCTTCAATAACTATTTTCTGAGTACCTACCAAGTATCCTGGCACTGCCATGGACATTATTCTTGCCCTCTTGCAGCATAAGAGCTGGTGGGGAGGCAGGCATTAATCAAAAAAATCATATAAATAAATGTAAAATTGCAACTATGACAAGCGCTATGGAGATTTACGTGGTAAATGAGTTTACACTTGGAGGAATTGACCTAGGAAGGAATCATTGAAGCCTTCCTCTCTGAGGTAACACAAATCAAGAGGACATGTCACTTGATGAAGGGACGTGACTCCAATCTACAAGTTGGAATCAACTAGAGAAGAGACAGGAAGAGGGTTCAGCATGTGCACCTGCCCAAGCCAGAATGAAAAGACAGTCAGTCTGGCTGAAGCAGAAAGAGCGAGGTGGATTGTGGCAAAAGATGAAGCTGGAGACATAAGTAGAACTAGACCAGACGGGACCTCGCAGGACATGCCAGGAAGACTCATCTTAATCCGAAAATTAGTGGGAAGCCATTGATGAATTTTAAGAAGGGCTGGGGGCAGAGGTCACATGACCACATTCATATTTCATAAAGCTGATTTTAGCTGCAATCCAGAGACTAGATTAGGGGAGTTAGGAG
Source organism: Pteropus alecto (assembly GCF_000325575.1). Taxonomy (NCBI): domain Eukaryota; kingdom Metazoa; phylum Chordata; class Mammalia; order Chiroptera; family Pteropodidae; genus Pteropus; species Pteropus alecto. The sequence goes on from NW_006432227.1 coordinate 10,234,285, forward strand.
AGGACCAGATAGGCTGTTTCTGAAATCCTGGGAAGAAATGACTACAGCTCAGAAAGATAGCAGTGGTGAAAATCGAGAGAAGATGCTTTTAAAAGGTATTTATAAAATAAAATTCAATAAGATAAAGTGACAAGAGTATCGAGGCTTACTCCTAGGTTTCCAGTCCACACGCATTTAGGTGGATTGCTAAAATGAAGCTCACCGAAGTGGGCTGGGTTTGCAGAAAAGATCATGAGTTTACATCTATTTAAGTGTCTATTTATCTGTCTATCTATCTATCTATCTATCTATCCATCTATATCTATCTATCTATCTATCTATCTATCTATCTATCTATCTATCTGTCTATCTATCCATTCATCCATCTATCTATGTTCCTTTTAATGTGTCTATGTGACATCAAGAGTAAATATCAATTAGACTGCAGAACGTGTAAGTCTGGATCTCAAAGGAGAAGTCTAAACAGTAAGTATAAAGAGTGGACATTGCTAGAGAAAGATCTTTATAAAAAATAGAGAGAGAGGAAAAGGAAAGAACAGGGCCCAACACAGAATCTGGAAGCACTTGAACATTCGCTAGGTAGATAGACGATGATGAGACTGAAGAGAAAGAAATGGCCAGAGAGACGATAGGAAAACTCAGATAGCTCCATGGCACAGCAAATAAGAGATGAGAAAGCTGCAGAAAGAGGAAATGTTACCAAGAAGGAAGACATGAGTAGAAACATCCGTTGAGTTGAGACGAGGCTTAAGCAAAAACTGTTTTCACAGGACAATGAAGCCGAAAATCACACAGAGGCAGGTTGAGGAATCAGTGGGAGAGGAAGATGGAGACCGTGAATACAGGCGATTTTACTGAGGCATTTGCTTGAGTCACCGACTGAGAATAAAAGGGATAAAAGCGGAGAAGGTGCTCTGAGAAGAGAGGAGGGAAGTTTAGACAAGCAGCTGAGAGTTATTAAAGAGGGAGCTGACCTAGAACAAGTGGAAACATGTAATGAAGTGGAGAGACAGACTTCCAGTAATTTGTAGTGGCACCAGTTTGCCTGGGTGGGCAATTCTTTCTAGCTATCATAGTCTGAACTTAGTTGGGAAATACCAAATTGTGGTTAAAAAAAGAAAAAGAACAAAGAAAGAGAAAACAACAAGAAGGAGACAATGAAGTGGAGAGGTTTGCAAGAATGAGGTTCAAATTGTCCACAGGACCCAGGCTTCATGTGGAAGGAATTGTGGTTCCCAGGAGCCTGACCACTTAGCTGAAGAAGAATGAGTCAAGGAATGAGGGACCCCAGGAAAGAAGAAAGACAAGGGTTGAGGGAGGCGAAATGGCAGGTGAAGCGGATGCTGACCAAGTGCCCCCAGATCTCTGCAGCCATCCTTATTTCTATGCCCCCTACTCTGGCCAGACTCTCACTTACTTTTGTCTCAGTGTCTTTTCAGGCCAGAAATACCTAGCAGGTAATGTCCACGAGAAGCAGCCCTCAGCCAATGACTGATGGAAATGGGTGGTAACTGCCCGTGTCCTTCGCCTTCCCCCAGGAGGGACGGCTGAAGGATGCTCGGCTTTCTTCCCTTCCTTGTCGCAGGCCCCACTACTCCCTTGCTGAGAGTACCTCCCAATAAACTACTTATACTGAGATCTCTCTATGGCCTCTGCTTCTTGTGAGACTCGAAGCCAAAGAGTAGGCTACGGCTGTTCAAGTTTTCAGAGGGGACACCATTTGGGGAAAGAAAGCGTACAGGATGTGCTAGCGAAAGAGGTTAGCTCGAATGCAGTGAGGAGACCATGAACCAAGTGCCAAGGTCGTCCATAACGTGAAAGAGAGATCAGAAGGCCAGTAGGTGACAGTGATCCACAGGGGTGTGGGGCGGATTAGGTGGATGGCGTGACCCAAAACAAAGAGGGATTTTAAGCAGCGGAAGTGGAGCAGTGTCAAGGCACAGGAAAAGGATTGAGGACAGTGGTAACTCAGGCTCCCCGAATAAGGATGCGTGGACTGCAGGAGAAGGAGCAGCCCCCACTGCAGACTGCCAGATTCGAGAAGAACAGTGCCCCCTGCGGGAGGACAACCAACTCATCGGAGATACAGAGAAAGTCTTTACAGAAAGCTCCAGATGGCACAATTAAAAATTTAGGATGAAGGTCTACACGGAGCAGATGAATCGAAGAGGATGAAATACAGAAGGGTATCAGTTAGGGGAAGGAATAGAGGTGGTACATTTTGAGCCGGGCCTTGCAGTGAAATTCTCCAAACAACTTCCGAATCAGGATCCCAGGAGCCGGGGCCTGTGATCACACAGCCCGTGTGTGGCAGACCTGGAGAAACTGACCCAGGCAGACTGGCTCTAGCACCCCTCAGTGCTGCCCCCCTGGTGCAGGGCTGCACGGATGGCCTCAAAAGCAGGGGCAGGAATCGTGTTTGTCTCATGCAACACAAACTTTCTTTAAAAAACTGGTGTGCAAAACATAATTGTGTGGAAATATACAAAATAATAAAACAATCGATTAATAATTACTATGTCTGTACTCTGGCACCCTTGTCTTCTTTTTGTTTTTTTTAACCCAGACTTCTGGTTTTTTACCACCGGTCTCTCTCAAAGGAAACAGAATTAGCTTCCAGAAGGCTGACATTAAAAGAGTTATTATTACCTGTTCAGGGTTCCTTTCAAAAACGAATCTGTTATATAGCAACTTCTGAATTGAGTTCAGTCTGTGTTCTTTGGTGCATTACAAAAGTTAGTGTAGAACAGCGAACCTAATAATCTCCTACCCAGAAGGAAGCAAGACTCCTGGAAAGCTGGGCCAAGCCACGCAGTGGGCCCTGTGATGTTCAGCTCAGAGTCCCCTGCGGAACGAAGGCTTTCCCCCAGCTGCTGACTGTGCTGCAGGCCCCAAACCCTCAGGGTGTCACCCCCTATGGGGATTGCCATGGCCAAAAGGAGTTTCTCCACTTAAGGTCACATCCCCTTTCCCTAATGCATCTGATGACTGCTTTCAGGGGGTATAAAGGCCAAGCCCCCTTGCCCTAGGATAAGTCAATTCTGAAAGGCCACCTCGGCTTCAGAGCTTCTAGTGAAGTCTTTATCAAGACTGCGTCACAGTCTAACTTCTCTCAATCTTCCGTCTACCCTCTCTTTCTCATCGGTGTCAGTCTCGAAAACACTCCCTAATAAACGTCCTTCATTTCATCTCTATCGCTGAGGAGCCACAAATGATGTGGCTCCTGAAAAAATGAAACTTCAAGAAATCAGATCTGACAGTGCAGCACTATTTTACAGAAAATATAATGCCATTTATTTGAAAGGGAGAGAGCCTGTGCTAACGCATATGAACTTGGAATTGAACCTTTACCTTATATTTTCTCAGGAAAAATTTCTAAAATTCTTTGACTACAGAACTATGTTGTGCTCAGTATTTCTCTTCCAGCCAAGTGGATTTTAACCATCCTGACTTTCTCAGAGCCGGGGCGTGGGGGAACTTGGGATGCATAACTTTCAAGACTAAAATTAGGACATTTCTGGACAAATCAGGATGCTTGGTCACCCTGCCTAAAGAAGCCCTGCAGACAGCCTGGAAGATGTTGGTCAAGGTCAATAACTTTGGGGTGCTTGAAACTGAGAAACAAAGGTTGCTACCCTCCTAAAGAGAGCGAAGGGTTGGAATCTTCTCTTCCCATTCCTGGTCCACCATCTCCACTGCCAGCTTCTACGAATAGACTAGTCTTTAGCCCGGCGTTCGTAAGTTAGACTAAGTTGTGCTGGACTGTACTTGCCTTGCTGTGTAATACGGGTGAGTCAACATAAGAAGGATATCCATGCTTTTCCTCCAGATAAACCGAGCCTTAAGAAAACTGCAACCTACCCAAAGTCCAAAAGAAGAATGCTATAATCAGAAATCAAAGTTAAATCAGAAGCATCCTTTATCTCCTGAGTAACTTGTATCTACCATGATGATCGAAATGTCTAGATGAAAGCGATAGACCAAAGTAGGTAATAATGCTGCCTCGACCTGCTCCCAGGTGAGCACTGCACCCCAGCTTAGCTTTGGAAAGTGTCTCACCGTGAACTGGAACAACTTGGCGAGCTGAACCCCGAAAGTGAATCCGCAGCCGTCCCCACACTTGTGAACATTTCACGTCGTCAGGTCTGGAATATCACGTTGGAATACATTCACAGCCAGGATGTCCCTAAATTGTAACTGGCATCCTCAAGTAGGGGCTTTTTAACTCAATGTGCAGATTTCGTGACCCACAGGCCAGCAGCGCCTGCCTCCGTGTGGACGTGCAAGCACGCACCGACTCGGGGGACTTGGGCTCCACGCACGGAAGGCTAAGCCCACGCTTTACGTTCAGGACCCAGGGCAAAGCCTTTCATGCCACAGGCATGCAATAAACAAACGTTTTCTGAAATGAATGTAACTGCAGACTTTGTTCTTGAGCTGGCAGTAATGGGCTCCATAGATGTTTATATGATCTGTGGCTAGCTACCAAGAATAGACTAAAACGGAGAAGTGCAAACAGATCAAAAAGGAATGTTAGTTTCAGGGATCCTGCACTCCATTGATCCGCTAAAACGGAAAATCTTTCCGTGGCTGGGGGATCCCAGGAGCCAGAGAAAACTCTTTGTGCAAAACCTTCCCACGTGAGTAATTCTATCAGCAGCATGGACCCTCTGCAGTGCACTTTTTCAACACTCTCCCTCCTCAAGTCACCTTTTTTGTTTTTCAAAGCCTTCAGATAGAAGATCCCATCGCCCATAGCAGATGCCTACGCAGATTTGCAGCCCGCACTGGTGACAGCAAAGGAAGCCTTGGACATCTGCAAGATGAGGCATTTCAAGTGATGAATTTGGTGGAACACGAACACTGGAGAAAGTGTGCTGCATGATCTTTAGATCACGACACAGAATCTGTTGGAAGTATTCCGTCATCTGCTTATTTTAACTCCTCTAAGCTGTGAGAAATTAAAATTGAAAGCAACAATGGATGCTCGTTACTGTGAATAAGTAGTAGTTTACAGATACTAACCACAGGCTTTTGACAAGCAGCTATTAGCCAAGAGGACATAAGCACACATAGACTGAGAATGGTTTTTTCCCCACTCCTGTCATATACAGGATTTCCATTACTGTTGGTTAAAGTAATCTTACTCCCACAAGGTGCTTATAAAGCCATAGAATTCCCTGGGTGTCGGATTTAGTAATAAGTCGTTAGTTATAACTCATGCATTCGAAAGAATGACAACTCAAATAAGGATTAGCAGAACATTTACCTAAAGAACAAAAATAAAGAAAAACAAGCACCTCATAAATTAGTTTGCTAATCCAACAGTTTATGCTTAATGGTTTAATAGACTCTATTCCTAAATCGTAACAAGATTTTACTTAGTCCCCTGGTTAAATGGCAGTATGAAAGCATGTTTTTACAATGGAAGGCTTTGGGATATTTATTAAAAGGTGTTACACACACACACACATGTGCGCACACACATGCACACACACACACCCCATTATTGTTGTCCCCACATTAACATGAAATGGTTAGCATGAGTATCTCATGTGTTTCTTGTGAAACTGGTTTTTTGGTTGGCATTTCAAAGTACATTTCATGTTGTTTTACGATGAGGAGATTAACGCCGTCTATATGGAAATATTCTCCACACTGGCCAACATAAATCATTTTAAAGTTCAAAAGAAAAGGGTGACATAGTTTTCATTTTTGCCTCCAGGTTTGATGAAAATTAAAAGCAGGCTTTATAAGCAGATACCGTGATTTCATAATGGGTACAAAAGCATTTACGATGCAAAGAACCCCTTGGGAGTTCTTGCACTTTGTGAAACAATGGTTAGAGTGGAATTCATTTTTCTGCACGTCAAATGCTTAAAAACAGCTGTTTTTTGTTTTCTGTTTGTTTGCTATTTTTTCCTGAAAGAATCTTATTCTCCAAAACAATTTCCGGCATTCATAATGGCTTTTGCCCATGCCACTTGGAAAATGGACTTCTGATTTCCCAATGTAGTCATTTATTACAAATTTTACAAAATAAACGAGGCACTCACTCATGTCCATCATTACTGCCACCTGGTAGAATGACAACTGTAACCTTCATATCCTGACACGAAGAGCAAATACCCTTAAATACTCCTTTTAATTATTGTCCTACAGAGCACTGAAAATGTTTAGAATGATTGCTTTTTAGATAAATGAGAGAGAATAATCTTTAGTTTTAAACTACTTAACCATTTCTAAGGTAATATGTTTGGACAGGTAATAGGTGAGGTCCTATGGGCTAAGATGTATTTCTTTTTCCTTGTAACTTTGAGGAGTTTTTTTGTTTGCTGGTTTGTTTTTTGCATTTGGAGTCTATAGATTAAAGGATTTCAAGGAACCAGCAGACATAATGTCAGTTCGAGGATTTGAAAATTTCAAGTTTGCCTTTGTGATTCCTTTGCTTTGGGCTCTTAAAAATATAAGCCTTTTTATAACTAGACATGGTTCCTAAGGGTGATGCAGTTAAATGACATAACTGACCTCATCTGTGAGGTTTGAGAATTACAATATTTATCAAACTAAAAGACTTGATGTTTACATTATAAAACAAGATGATCTACATACACATTATTGCATTTAATCTAATCATGCTAATTAAAGAGAAATAAATTTAAAATGGTTATCTGTTATCACTTAAGTTTTTGCTGCATAGCAAATTATCTCAAAACATAGCGTCATCCAATCCCAGTTCTTTATTTAGCTCACAATTGTGTCGGTCAGTGATTTGGGCTGGGCTCTGCTGGTGATTCTTCTGTTCTCAGCTACAGTCACTCATATATCTGTGATCAGCTCCTGGTCCTGAGGTCGGTTGGTGGGTGCCCTAGAGGCTGGCTCATCCCTGTGGGCCTCATTTATATGTCTAGTAGTTGATTGATTGTTGACTGGGGCACCTTGGTTGTCTGAAAGCCCAGGCTGGTAGAGAAAAAGGGAGAGAGAGGGAGAAGGAGGAAGAGGGATGAGATGGAGAGGAGAGGAGGATGGGAGGGGGAGAGAAAGGAATGGGGAGAGGGAGAGGGAGAGGAAGAGGGAAGGGAGCGGGGGAGAGAGAAAGAGTCTGCTGCATACCGTCAATCGAAGCAAGTCATAAGTTCAGCTCAGATTCAAAGGGTGGAGAAATAGACTCCATCTCTCGATGGGAAGAGCTTCACTGTCACATTGCAAGGGCACGGATGCAAGGAGGGACAGAATTAGTGGCCATTTTCCAATCTACCACAGTATAAAATTGCTCGTTTGAATCCAAAAAGAAGCAGTGGGGCTTGGAGTGTTTAGAAGCTATAGTTAGAACCATTAAGTTGCACTTGACTTTAGGCACGTTAAGGGACCCATGATTGCTTTCATTTCTCTTCCTAAGTAGACGTAGACCTGCTGCTAGCTTTCATGCATGGCTTCTGCACAGACGGGCCTCTAAAGGATGCCACTGTGTGCAACTAAGCATGCAGGACCTTTGTCTGCAGAAAGTGGTATCCCTTCTCTGGTAGGACATAAATCAAGGCGTTCCGACAGATGTGGTGGC
>NW_006432227.1:10241869-10244574 GCF_000325575.1 Pteropus alecto
GACTCTAAGATTTTTAGCCTGAGCGTGTGGAAGGCTGACACTGTCATCAGCTGAGATGGAAAGAACTGTGGGCGAAGGAGCTTTTAGAGAAATCTAGAAATTCAGTTTAAATACCTTAAGTTTGATGTAGCCATTAGGCATTTACATGGAGATTCACTTGAATATGTGAGTCTGGAATTGAGGTGAGCAGTCCAGGCTGATGGTTTCAATGTGGGTGTCCTCAGTTTTTAAGGTCATGAGACTAGATGATGTCACCAAGAGAATGATACAAGTAGAGAAGAGAAAAGGTTCAAGGATACAGCTATGAGAGCCTCCAATCTAACAGGTCAGAGAGAAAAGATGAAACCAGCAATGAAGGCTGAATCGGGAGGAAACTGGAGAGAGCAGATGTCCTAGAAGCCAAAGGAAGAAAGCCGGGGAGAAGGCAGAACATAGCATTTCAGAGTGTACAATTCAGTGGCATTTAGCTTGTTCACAGTGCTGTACACCATGACCTGTACCTAGCTCCAAAATACTTTCATCATCCCAAAGGAAAACCCTTTACCCACTAAGCAGTCACCTTCCGTTCGCGCCCCTCAGCCCCTGGCGACCACCGATCTGCTTTCTGTCTCTATGGATTTACCTGTTCTGGATTTTGCATGGAATATGTGACCTTTTGTGTCTTCTTTCTTTTGCTTAGCATAATATTCTTGAGGTTCATCCATATCATATGGTAGTTTATACCAGAACTTCATTTCTTTCTATGGTTGAATAATAGTCCATTGTGTGTATATGCCACATTTTTTTGCCATTCATTGTTGACGGACAAAGTTTTTCCACCTTTTGGCGACTGTAAATAATGCTACTGTGAACATTCAGGTACAAGTATTTGAGTATCTGTTTTCAATCCTTTGGAGTATACAGCTAGGACTGGAATTTCTGGGTCATATTCCTAGAGTCTTGAGAGCAAAAAACAAGGCTTTAAAGGGTTCCATTTTCCATGAGTTCACTCGACTGCAGGCTCCTAAAGCCAGGGACCAGGCTTCATTCTCCTTTGCACCCTCAGCACCTAGCACAGTGTCTGGCACCCAATGGGTGCTCAATAAATGTTTGTTGAACTCAAAAGAACTGTTGTCCTGGAAACAGATTGTTGTGTGATGGGCTAATGTGTAGGATGAGAGAAGAGATTATAATAGCATCTCCTTGTGCCTTGGCTCCTGGTCCACTGTATAGTTCTCTAAGTCATATTTAAATAATCGGATGTTTACAAATCCTACATTATGACATGGAAAGAGAGAGAGATGAGAGGGAGAGAGAGTGCATGGGCGTCCTGGGAAAGCGGTTTACTAGATTCAATGAACCCGTGAGCACCTACTGCGAACACGTGTGAGCCTGGTTTAATGCTGCTGCATGTGAATTTCCACTTGGTGTCAGAAATGAGGCAGAACTTGCTGCCTGCTCCCCTTGATATGCTTGTCTCCCTCTTTTGCCGTGTTGTTTCATGGCTTCAAGGAGCAAGAGAACTGAAGATGCCAACTATAAGTGTTAGTGTTTTTTCAAATGTTTGTGAAATGTAAAAGCCATTCTTGGCCCACAGTAGCTACAAACACAAGATGGGGACCAGATTTGACCCATGGGCAGTGGTTCGCCAAACCCTTGTATACACCATCTCGTACCATACTAATCCATACTTATAAGTACTATAATGTTAGAATGGACTTTCATTTCATTTTTATGAAAGGCTGAACGTGTACATTTTCATAGATAGAAAATATACTTTAGAAATGCTTTTCCGGGTTGAATGTGTCTGGATTCATGACAGTAGGTGATCACAGATGCTGTCAAGGCATCACCTGATTCTAAGTCCTAGAAATATAAATAATAAAAGAGGAAACAAACACATGTAACTCAGAGGATTCAGAGAATGGAGGAAGGAGCCAAACAACTTTGAGTGGATGCATGAGGATGAGTCCCGGCAGGGCAGATCAGAAGGAAAGAGAAGCCTGTTAGATGTAAACACCAGGGTCAGATTTAACAGGAAGCCCAGCTTTACAATGGAGCCAGAGGAACAAAAGAGAGAGGAGAAAGTGGCTCCAGGAACAGAAAAATGTGATAAACATTCTAGATATCAGTGAGAAAATACCAACTTTGTCTGAGCTAAAAATATGAAAATCGCATGAGTTTTACTCTAGCTTTTACATTCCTTGCCTAGAGTGAGATCCAAAGAAAAACAGACCTATCGGCCTGGAAGAGATTTGTAGAAAGAGCATCTTAATGACATACTCGTGTTTCTGTTTTTCTTTAAACCTCTGGATGCCGACTCCCATATTCTCCCTTGGCAGCTCCCTGCAACAGCTGGTCACTGTGACTTCTGAGAACTTGTCATGGATGTGAAATGCTTCCTCTTTAATTTAAGTCCATGTCCACTAATTTGGTCCTCCACAAAACTGATGAAAACTGGTGTGCATTTTCCATACTAAAACGTTTCGTTTATCCACAGATTGTCTTTAAGCCTCCCTCAGCCTGCTTCTCTTTGGACCAAACAATACCGCACTGTCGAACCTTTTCTCATGGACCTAATGGTCATCCTTAGTGACGTCCTTTTGTGCCTTTGGTTTCTTCACATCGTTTTTTAACAGCAGAAACAAACGAGACAAAAAATGTTTTCTAGCGAACTTTGGACTACGGTGGAACACAGAAAGGAGACGCCTTTCCCAAGCATTCCT
>NW_006432227.1:10244602-10249819 GCF_000325575.1 Pteropus alecto
TTTACTCAGAGCTACTATGTTCTGAGGAATATTCGTTTAGCAAACGGAGTCTGCTCCACCCAGGTCATTTTGCCTCTAAACTTGTACCTTGTAATAATCTCAACGGCAGCAAGAGTAATAGCGGCATCTGACTTTGTTCCCTGTGCTAACGGCTCACAACTGCCCTAGGTCTATCATTATCCACATTTACAAAGAAGGGCACAGGCTTGGGGAGGTTCGGGAACTTGCCTGAGATGATCTCGTTCCTGAGTGGTGTGGACTAAACCATTTATAATATGGCATTTAGCGTAATGTTGAATAAATGTTAGTCATTATTAACCAGACGTGTTCAGACGCAATATAAATCCTGAAATGGGTTTAAAAGGACAGTGGCTAGTATCTGCTTTCAGGTGAACAGTGGAAGGTAGAAGGCAATTTAAACACTTTCTGCCCCAGGTAGAACATATGAAGCAAGGTTTTCTCCAGGTTGCCATATGGCATGGCATCCAAGAGGCACAAAAGGCCAGCATCAGTGGCACTCTGAAATGGAGCTCAACGTCCTCCAGAAGTGACTGGACAGTCCATGACCATTTCATCAAGAGAAACAGAAAGATCTATTCCTACTGTCACATCTTTAACTCAAAATCACGACATCGACACACAGCCCATTTATAGTCACTGGAATAAAAACAAGCATTAACAGACAACATCACGTAAAGTGTTTGTTTACAGTGTGACTGTGGGCAAGTTATTTAGCTGCCCTAGACCTTCATTCCTCACTGGACATCACTGTCCAACGGACATATCATACATACCACATACGTAATTTTAAATTGTCTATTAGTCACATTAAAGAAAACAAAAAGAAGTAAATAAAATTAATTTTAATAATATATTTTATTTAACCCAACATATCCAAAGTAATACTTCAACATGTAATCTCTATGAAAATATACTGAAGATATGTTTTTATATTCTTTTGTAGTTAGACTTCAACTTGGCATGTATTTTACACTTACGGCACCTCTCCATTAAGAATTCTGTAGGCTCAATAGGCACATGTGACTGGCAGCTCCCATGCTGAACCGTGCAGGATACACCTAGCTCTTAGAAAAACCTCTGATCCTAACACTAAACTTCAGGGTTGGGGACGATGGCAAGGATGAAAGCAACATGCCATTGGTCCATATATGAAGATTTAAATCACACTAGTAAATGATGTTGGATCTTGTCGTATAATAAAGGGTAAAAATTTAAGCTCAGAGCCCAGAAGGATTCTGTCAAGAGTGGGCTCCCATAAGGAGCCCTCAAAGGGGCTAATATCAGATTAATAAATGTGACTTTCAGAATCGATTCTCCTTAAAAAAGGGTTATTTGGTTTGCTTTTATATCTTTCCATAGCATTTTGTAATTTAGCAAAAAACTACACAAGAGTGTTCTTAGCAGCTTTAGTCATAACAACAAAAACCCAGAAATAACCCAAATGTTTTTCAGTGGATGAATGGTTAAGCAAACCTGAGGTATAGCCACACCGTGGAATACGACTCAGCGATAAAAAAGAACTCTGGAGACATGAGACAATCTGGAGAGATCTTGAGGTGATCTGAGCAGAAAAAAAGTCGATCTCCAAAAGGTTATATATCATATGATTCTATTTATACAATATTTTCAAAAAAAACAAAATTATATAGAGATGGAGAACAGATTAGTGATGGCCATACATTAGGGGTTGGTAGAGGAGAAGTCGGGTGTGGGTACAAAGGGGGTGACGTGAGGAAGTCCTGCCGTAATGGCACAATTCTGCATCCTGGCCATGGCCGTGGTTACGTGAATACACACGTGAGATAAAATTGTATAGAACTTTACAGAAAACACACACACACACACACACACGTTTGTAAAGCTGGTGAAAGCTGAATGAAGCTCTATAGATTGTATCAGTGTCAATTTGTGGGCTTGATAGTGCATTGTGTTAGGTGACTTGGAACCATGGTGGGACACAGGGTGAACAGTGCATGGGTTCTCCCTGTCCATTTTTTAATTTAAAAAAAAAAATCCTATGAATTCATAATTATTTCATTGCTTTTAAAGAAATCGTAGATATATTGTATTTTATAAAAAGTTTTTCTGATTGCACTGTGGAGGAAAAGTTGGAGAGGAGCAAGACAAAGGTCTAAGTAAGAGAACATGGAGAAGTGAGAGGTGGCAATGGGGATGGAGGGACGTGAACAGATGTCGGAGCTGTTTAGAAGTCAGAAGACAGCAGACTTGACTGGGCAGAATAGCACAGTGAGCAAGTGCTATTAAAACGCTCAGGTCAAATCCAGGCTCTGCTACCTATAAGGAAAGAAACTTAATCCTCCTGTACCTTAGTGTCCTTTTCTGTGGAGTAGGAATAATAATAGTACCTCCTCATGGATTATTATGAAAGATTAAGAAGTTAATTCGCAAAGCACTTAGAAGAGTTCTTGGCATATGGTTAAGTGCCCCCAAAATATTGACTATTATTATTAAATGTGATAGCTCAACACCAGCAACAATGCAATTTTTTTTTAATTGCATACAAAAAGAAAAGATCTTTAGGAAAGCAAGAAATATTTGGCAAAGCCAGGCACTGCAGGTAGCAGCTCCTGTAGAAAACCCAAGAAGTGGCTTCTCAGAAGCCCAGTGACAAAGGAAAGGTGTCCCAAACATCCATTTCTTAAATCCATAAATCAGTGCCAACGAGTCAAGTTGCATGCTGCTCATCACGTGATGATGAAACACCTAATTTATAAAACCCACAATACAGTCATGGCACGGAGGGGTGGTTATGAAACCTATAGAACGTGATTGTTTTTCTGCTTTCCTTAAAACTACAACTTATAATTAACCTGTTTCTTTGTATGCATTCTATCCTTTCAGACTATATGTTAACAAACTGCCTTTTTATTTGTATTATGCTTTTTCTAATGGTAAAACGTTGGTAGACACAGGAGCTGAGGTTAAAAATGTTAAAACTAAACCCTGAAACTTGGCAAGAGTAAAGCAGTTTGCACTTTTTGACCACAAGAGGGCTCCTTTTGTTCTCAGTTGTGAATAATAGCAAACTAGTATGTAATTTGAATTTGCAAACATCTTACGAGGGAAAAAGAATTTAAAACCGAGCGTCCCCTCCAAACAGCAAGCTTTGACTGACCGTACAGTTTTATAAAATGTGGAATTCATTGAAGAACCTCTGTAATATATACTTCAAAGTTCGGTTTCCTATTTTTAAATTTGGCATTCTACCTGATGGAAACCGGCCAACCACTTATAAAGCATGTTCATGACTTCATTTCCCAGTCGGCGAATGAAGTAAGGCCAAGTGCCGTCTTTATTTTTTCTTAGTTTTATTAGTAACATATAGAGCTCAGCGTACTGCAGTTGTTCAATAAGAGCTCTACAGTCAATGGCTCCTTATTCATTATTTAAGATAATTCTGTTGTGCTAGAAAATGAAGTTCCCTAAGTAGACCTCCACTCCCATGCCAATACATTTCAGTCCATTTGGTTGTAAAGCAAATATTTGGGAAGAAAGACTCTTATTCCTTCGGAGGTATAACCCCAAGTTTTAGGAGAAGAGAGTTTAGAGTCCAAATTCCTGGAATGCTGGAAGAGGAAGCTCTTAACGGGCATATAGACTTTGCAGCATACTCTTCTTTTCAGGATTTCCCTGATTTGTCCTTAATCCTGCCTAGGGTTCCCCTTGCTCCACATGTACAACTCCTAAAATTAAGGTCCCATTCCTCTATTATGAGACTATTGATGACAGATAGTAGTGCTTAAGCACTAAGCCAGACATTGCCATTATTTATTGATTTATTGACCAATTTGTGGACCACTCAGCATTCTATTAAAGTTTTTCCAAGCACGTGCAAATGAAACAAAGCATCTATTTTTTGCTAGGTGTCAATCCCAAAGTTTTCTGGTGAACCAAACTGAAAAATGTTTCCATCGAATTCTTCTTTTTTTTTTAACTAGAAAATACAATTCAGAAGCAAATCAACGAATATCCTCCTCTATATCTTTATCAGAGGGGACCTAGAATTAACAGTCCCTGTCCCCCACATCCATCTGCCCGGCTGGAGGTGGGCAGGGAGTTGCGGCTTCGTGCCAGCACTGCCACCATCTTGTGGGTTCTGAGTTAAGGCATTCACATGGGCTTCTGGAAAACATGCCCGAGATTTGGGTTGGGGAAGCATGGTCAGGTGAAAACACACGGTTGCTAAAAACAAAATCTGTGGCTTCTGCAAAGGATACCCAACGGGGAGCTTGAACTGCAGGTCCGAGGCCCTCGCCTGCTCTATTGCACGGTTCTGCAACCTGACCCCTTGCCGTATACCAGTTCCTTGCTGCGTGAAATAAAGCAGATATATAAAATTACTGCAGCTAGATATTTACTGAACCTTGTCTCAGCACAAACTTTAACCTAAGTCTCGATTTGTGATATGCACAGCCCAACAATCATTGGGGAATTCCTGGAGAAACGGTGCCCTCAAGCCAAATTCTATTCCCATGTAATCAAAGGAATAGTTTGTGCTAAAAACTAATCTGAGAACTGCAGTTAGAATCCACAGGATGTGATTTTTTTTTTTTTTTAAAGCATAAGCATATGACTAGCTTAAACCCACCCGCATTCCGCTCTCTGCCCCCCCATCTCCACCCCACCCTGGGGTACGTAGTTTGAGAGATGGGCCCAGAAAGAACTGAAGTTTGGTGTTTGAAATTTCCAAGGGGACATTCAAGTTTCCTCAAGTTCAGTCCTGTATGAATAAGGAAGTTCGGAGTTTGTTTCTCGGCTTGGCCTGACTTCCGTAGGGGTTGACGAGTGTGTTTGTCTTGCGTGCTCCTGCGTGCGATGTGTACTTTCTTAGAGCTTATTGTCTCTATCTGGAAATAAAAAGTAGGGGCCACTTACGTGCCTGCAGCAGGAGTGGTGAGCACTCGACAAGCCACCTCTTCGTGCACGAAATCAAATCGCCGTAGGCCAGTCCTGTCGCTGCAGGGAAGGCTGTGAGGATGCTGGGGACGATCTCTCCCTTGTGGCTTTCTTCATGGATGTGCCTTTTCTTCTCCTGGCCTTGTCTGATGACAGAACTCTTCTTGGCCAAGCTTAGGCCTTGGGTGGTGGGAAGCGAGGGCAGCGGGTACATTAATCATTCGGTTCTGAACTGCTTGTTTTTCTTCCATCAAGTCTGTATTATCTTTTTTTAAGACC
>NW_006432227.1:10249837-10250731 GCF_000325575.1 Pteropus alecto
TGGCCATATGTGCTTATGGTGGGCTGGTCAACATCTAAGGGGCTGTTGCCAGGTAGGAATCAGTGGGGAGGAAAGTGGGAACAGAATGGTCCATAACGAACGAGAAGGAGCTGCTTATGGAACCGAGAAGCACAAGAAATGCATCACCATCCAGGGAGCAGGGGTCTCATTTGGCCCCTTCGAATAACAGACTCTCCGCATTGGGACATCCTCAAGGTCATCCGAGGGACCAGACCGCGTAGCAGTCTGAAACAGGACCTCGAGATTTTCCTAAAAAGTATTTAGATACAGAAAGTAATCATTTCTTTCTACGGTTCTCAACTTTGCAAGAGAAACAGCCGTTTTTTATTTTGAGGGGTTCTTAAATAAGCACAGCAAAGCGAAATGATTTGCCAAACATGACAGAAAGTCTGCGAGAAATTCAAGTGTTTTTACCTTTTCACATATTTTCTATGAAAAAGGGATATCTGGTTTCTTCGCAAGACACTGTAGTTTGTCATGTTTATGAGATTGATTTTCTTATTGGATCAGGAGTTTGCTGGGGATGGGGAAAAAGAGGCTTAGGGAATTTTAAAAACTCTACTTAAACAGTTAGAGTTCTTAATTCTCATGAAGAAAAATATTTATTTAAATAGCTGATTCATTATAGTATAACCTTGTGAATAAACATACCAAGGGCCTGAGTCTGGCGAGGAAGTATGGAGAATTAGTAATGCATTAGGATCAGAAAGAGGAGCTGACACTCAGCCTCGATAGACATTTATTTCGTTTAGTCCCAGCCACAGGCAAGTCACTGTATCTCATTTTAATAGATGTGAAAACAGAGGCAGGGAGACAGTAAATAAACTGTTTTGAGTTCACACATGACAGATCAGGGATTGGCACCTGGGTTGA
>NW_006432227.1:10250744-10255066 GCF_000325575.1 Pteropus alecto
CTCTTTCTTACCACACACTATGATGGAAAGAAAACTGGGCTTAGGTGCAGGGAGCTGGTGTTTTAAACCCAGTTGTGCTACCGGGAGATTGTACGACCTAAGGAAAACTTACTTCCTTCATCAGGGCCTCAGTTTTCTGAGAGATGAAGGTCCTTAACATCGGGCAAGGTGCAAGTCCATCACTTTTTTGGAGAAATCACATTTTTTCCTGCCCACTTTGGCAATACAAACCAACCTAAGATGTTTCAGCAATTTCCAAAATTTGTCTCCTCTCCATGTCGGTACCAGAGCAGGGACTCACTAGGGCAGTGGGCTCTGGTCAAGGACAAATTAAGATCTAACGTGTGTGGGGATGAAAACGGGCTTCGATGCACTCAGCTCAAGCACTGTCCACTCGCGAATTAATTGAGGCATAAATTAAAGATCCTGAAAGGCATATATCTTTATGGTCCAATGGGAATTGACAATTGTGTACATTCATGCAAACCACCACCCAAATCAAGTCAAAAACACTTTTCGACACCCCAGTAAGTTCTCTTGTGACCCTTTCTAGTCAATTCTACCTCTTCCTTACCCCAGAAGGCAACCACTGTTCTGATTTCTGTGTCCATGGATTAATTTACCTGTTCCAGAACTTGATATAGGTGGAAGCGTATGTGTGAATCCATCTTCAGGAAGCAGATTTTCCTACTAACCATGGAGTCAGGGGGCTGGGTCTCTTCAGTAAGAGAGTGAAAGCCGGGGCTGGGGGCGGGGGTGGCTTGGGAGGGGTGTTAATACTTGTTTCTTCTCTCCAAGAAGTTTGCAAATTCCTCGAAAACAGAATCTGGTTCTTTGATAGGGTCCAATATTACAGCACACACATTACTTTCTCAATTCGTACTTAATTAGATGATAGTTTCACATCCTCTGCATTTGTTCATTCATTTGTGCATTCATTCATTCAACAGCAATTTATTATGGTCCAACTACATGCGCCTGAGAATGTTTAGGTGGCAAGATCGGTTACAAATAAAATGCACAGGGTCTGTGTCCTCTGGGGCCCATATTCTAGTTGAGGTGAACAATAAATGCCCTACAGTGGGGTATATGGGACCATTTGTAAGATGCTGTGAAGAAATGAACTTGGGTCATCGGGGAGAGAGTGGCCGCCTTCACAGAGTGCTAGGTTAGTAGGTAATTTCAAGTCGCAATTAATCTACTGCCAGTTGCAAAATACGGGATTAATATTGCTTTGTTGCCTGGTGCATGATCCAGAATTTGAGTCTCAGAGCCACATTTTATTACTCATCGCTTTATTCATGGCCTACCATGCACCAAGCACAGTTTAATACTATGACAGTACAAAACTAAATAAAGCCTGGGTGCTCCATTGAGGAGTTTACTTTTTAGGAGTTACTGAGCTCTAGCAAGTCTTTGCTTTTTATAAAAATGAACGTTGCTTTCTCCATTGTCATTGTGCATTGAAAAAAAAAGTTAGTGCATCTAACCCACATTTTGATACACTTTCATAAGTCACACCTCAAGCCGCTTTGAATGGAGGCCCCTGGACAGTTTGCGGAGAGGTATAAGAACCCACTCTGCTAGACAGACAAAAAGACTGCTTTCCTGCCATGTTTCAGGACCTACAGGTCTCTAGGTCAGCTCGCTGACAGCAGAGGCCTGAGAAAATAAACTGCACGCTAGAAGGCTTACTTCTGGGATACAGGCAGTTCCTCGAAAACACAGCATAAAGTGTCCCAAGCTAATAAAGTCAACACCTTCCCACCCCAAACAGACTCACTCTCTCTCTCTCTCTCTCTCTCTCTCGGTTAACCACTGCGGCTACTAAGGGACAAAAGGTTTCAGATGTGTTCCACAGATGAACGTTTGATATCATGGGACAGGACAGAACAGAAACAATCAGCTCCCCTTTGGCCAAAACTTTCCCATTAATGGGTATCAGAAACACGCAGGCTCCGATTGCAGTGTAAGTAAACAGGACATAATGGGTTTTCAATAAGCGCTGCCCAGCCAGACTCCGAGTCTGTTTGGAAAGGTTTATTTGACACGCAGAGCAAGCCAGGGGAATTGAGGACAGAAAGGTAAATGGAGTTGAAGTTCACGAGTGGAAACTGGATCAGAGGAAGGGTTGTGACCACATGCGGCTATAAGGAGGTGAAACCATTCTAACCGGAACAACCCCCAAAATCTGGAACCTTTGTCAGAGCTATCCCAGTTCAGTTGTCAGAATAATCAGAATGTTAGAGGGAAAAAGGACTTAGAGAGGTTTTGGACTTTTTTATTCGTTTAGTTTAGTTTGGGGTGGAGGGGGAATGAAGCTGAGTGTAGCAAAGGGCCTAAAATCCCACATTGGTTGAATCGGAACTTGACCCTGGACCATTCTTCAACCCATTTCATTCCTTCATTTTTCTCCTATGTACACGGCCACAGGGTACAACCCAGTGGAGAGCATTTGGCATCAAGAAATTTAAAATGATGGTTATGTCTTCATAGACTGAAATTAGTTTAAATCGTTTCTTTCTGATGTTAACCAGAAACAAATTAAATTATGTGTACATTAGAACTTATTTTAAGTTAGACTTAATATAGCCCAGGACTTTAAAAAAGAAGCGGGAGGCTCAGCAAGTGTGAAAAAGAGGCTCTAGTCCCAGATGAAACTCAGGGACCCCTGCCCACCTCTAAAGCCTGAACTAGGTCCAGCACAGATGGACTGCGGGAGCCACAGGTCAGCCTTTGTGCTTCCTGGGTCTTAATTTTCCACTAATGAGTTAATAAAATAACCAACGAAGAGCTGACACATTTGGGATACGACCCAAACATTTTTCCCTCATCACTTTGGACTCCTGGGTCACGTTCTTTAGAAGCAGAGCCTGAGACCCGAACCTCAGGCCTGTGGTTTACTGAGGGAGTTTTCTCCAGGAAAACACGTAAGGGAGAGTATTAGTCAGCTCAGGCTGCTATAACAAAACACCACAGACTAGGTAGCTTGAATAACAGAAATTTCTTTTCTCAAAATTCCAGAGGCTGGAAGTCTGGAGATCAAGGTACTGGCAGCGTTGGCTTCTCCTGAGGCTTGCAGATGGCCTCCTTCTTGCTGCCTCTTCACATGGTTGTCCCTTTGGGCACGAGTTCCCCTGGAATCTCCTCTTCTCATAGGGACGAAAGTCAAATAGTATTAGGGCCCATTCTAACGGGCTCCTTTTAATTTAATCACCTCTTTAAAGGCCCTGTCTCCAAACACAGTCCCATTCTGACATACTGGGCATTAGAGCTTTGACATGTGAATTTCGAGGGGACACAACTCAGTCCAGAACAGGGAGTAAGAGAAGGGAGACGAGAAAGAGGAAGGCTGGGAGACAGAATGTGGTGTCCAGGAAAGCCTCGTTTCAGCCTGGTCCACAGGGTGAGGCGGATGTGGCATCATCAATCAAACCATACGGTGGCCTCACCTTGAGATAAGGAAGCTGAGTCTTCCTATCACCGCACCTGTTAGTTCACTGGCCCGCTCTCCGTGTGTGCCTGCTGGAGAAGGGATCTCAAGTATCTTCCCAGGCAGCTAGCTCTAGGCAAGGCAGCTCCTGTGAGCCAAAAGAAATTTTCTGGAGAGGGATGCGCAGTGCAAACCTCTGGCCACTCAAGCATTTATGCAGGTGGCAGGGTGCACCCGCACGCAAAGACGGCCTGAGCAAGGCGCCCACGTTATCCTTACACAGGTCTTCCAGGGGGCCTCCGTTTTTCACAGAAGCTTACACCTTCCATCTCCACTGGTCAAAGCCCGCCCCTTCAGATTCAAACACAAGACATGAGAGGGTCGCAGGGGGAAGGAAATGATAGGGTCTGACCTGTTCCTTCCCTCAGCACATGGCACCGCCAGGCCAGAATCCTTGACTTCCGGTCAATCCCTGAATCTACCAGCCCTACCTCTTATCAGCTTTCACATCCTTCTCTCCATTCTCAGGGCCATTGCCCTAGACCTGGGAACCATTTTCTCTCATCCCAGTTACTAAAAACTTCCTTCTCAGACTGCTCTGCCTCTAATTTAAATCCCATTGATTCTCAGCATTCTAAATCCATGGCAGCCAACGAGCAATTCATGTCCCCGCCCAACACCCTGCGGTGGCCTTCCTTCTCTGTGCAGATATTCTGCCCCTGATGTGACTAAGGCCACCTTCCCGACCACGGCCGCTGCCTCCTGCCTCAACCACCTCCACCCCATTCTTCCTTCTCAACCATATTCCACAACTTGGACTTGCAATGTCCTTTCTCAGCAATGGCTTACCCTGTGCCTGCCAACACCTCCCCCCACCCCGCCTGTCACA
>NW_006432227.1:10255078-10262630 GCF_000325575.1 Pteropus alecto
CAGCCCTGCCACCTTCATACCTAGTCGGTTACCTCTGCTATGTGTCTCCTTGCTCTGGGACCAACCACCACACTTAACTGCAGTTGAGAGTTTAATGGTCCATCTCCCTTATTAGACTATCGGCTGTCTGAAGGCGGGGTGTAAATTCACCTCTTTAACCATTAAACCTCCAACTTTGCATCGTGCCCTGCTACTTCATAGTGTGTGACCTTGGTCAGTTGTAACCTCTCGGCCTCAGTTTCCTTCTTTGTAAAATGTGACTAATACAACACAACATTCCTCATAGTTTGGAGAATTAACGGATCGAATGTGGCTGTAGCAGGTGGTACTTTGGCGCGTAGCAGGCGCACGTAGGGATTGCCTATCAGTATTTCTATTGCTAGTAGGCACAATACTTCCAGCAGCAGTATTAGTATCTCTGGAAAAACTGTCAGTGCTAGAAGTGGTCACCAGTTTGCATTAACATCGCCTTCATGATTTCTCCCGATAATTTTGCAGATGGTGAAACCAAGAGCATGAATAACCCCGTTTCTTATCTCTGACTTCACTGGCCTCCAAGGCAAATATCTAACATTAGGTTACAGTTGACACTAACAGCTTATGCTAAAATTAGATAAGGGCAACAAAACAAAAACCCTCTCATTAGAAGAGGTGGTTAGGTTACAACGAACCACCGTAGTTACACCTGAAGTTACTAATTTCGTGGGGTAAAAATGCAGCATGGGAATGTTGGCAAATTCGCATGATCCTTGCTCGCCTAGCTGTTTTGTTACATAAAATGCAGCCAACAGGAAATCGAGCCACATAACTGCATCTTTCCTGTGGCCCCCGGGCGCTCATCCATCACCTCGTCCTGCGGCAGCCGCCTGTGACCACGCCACATCCGATCAGCTCGCACCCAGGGCTGGACTTTGCTGACTCACCAGGCTGCTGGCTTCCCTGGAGGGGATGCTCCCAGCAGAACCACCTCGTCCTTCTCTGGGGTGCCCCTGGCCCTCCTCACAACCCACCCTACTGCACAGAACTTACCAACATACCCTTTGCCAAGATGCCAGCAGATGATTAAAACACCTTTCACACAGAACATGTCTGGGCCCAAAAATTCACAGCTAGAGCATTTTAGAGTTAGTTGTACACTAAACCATCTCCTTTCTATCATGGTAAAGGCAGAAATAACCAGAACAAGAGTGACTCTTTAAAGGTGATTTCATAGGCTTCACATTTTTCTCAATTTTGTTTCAATGCATCTCATTTCTTTCTCCACCTTTAACCACCCTCTTTTCCACTTTTTTTTCTTCTTATTATTTTTTAAACCAATCTGGTCTATCTGCTCGAGTCCTGATCTCATTTCCTGTTTCCTCACTACGGTGATGATGCTATTCGAACACCTAGCCAGAATTCAGCAGAAAGGCATAAAAAGCAGAAGGAATCAGACCCCATGAAGGAAGGCTGCCCACTCTGAGAACACTGTTCTGGAGAGTTCTGCCATTCACCAGATGCTCACAGACACAGGAACATGAGTCATCAATGAGACACTGTTGCCACCCGCCTTTCTTCCCCAAGCCTCCCTAAAAAAAAAGAGGAAGTGGCCTCTGACATTGGGATGTACGAACAAGAGTTCCACACATGGCACAAAGCATGAGAACCTCTGCCACGAACTTCCGCACTGGTTATAGGATGTTGGTCCCATGTTTGGTTTTTCAAACCTCAAAGTCTAAAGAAAAATGTCACTTGAAGTATGATTTGCAGAGGGCAATATAAAGGCTGATTCAGAAGGAAAAACAAAGGCCAAATAGTACTACTATTATGTGTCTGTCTTCTATGATTTTTAAAATAATTATAGTTTTTAAAAGGAATATTTGGCAATAGAGAGAACGAAAATGAAAAGAGCTATATAATTGCCTTTAAAGCACATAAAGCAATATTATGGGTTGGGGGCAGAGTGCGGGGGGTGGGGGGGGAGGGTCAATTAGCCACACTGGTCGATAGAGCTGGAATGAGATGCAATTAAGCTTGTTCAAAGAAATGTTGATTAAAGATTACCAAAAAAGCTCTCTAATTATGAGGAAAAGAAAGAAGATCCTTAGAGGAATCTGACAAAGGAAGTTACAAACTTGTTAACCCTCAGATTGAAATAAGAAACCCAACAATTAGAGACGCTTAGGACAAAACAACATCATTCCTAAAACAGATGAGCTCCATCTTCTAGTTAAAGGAATCTATGGCCAGCTTTAAAATCTGTAGCCGCGTTCTTTCCAGAAATCTCAGAACCATGTGAGTGAATATTCATGGTGAAACCAGAGTCTTCAGCACACGAACTCAGCAACATCAAGGAAAAAGAAGGAGCCGGGAGGTTTCCTTATCCCAGCTTTGATCCCAGGATGCCAAACACGACATGCTAACAATGTATTCAACATCCATATAGTCATTCTGTGAAAAATACGGTTTTAGGCAAACTACAAATAGAAACGATTAGAGGGTTCGTTTAAAACTGTAAAACCCATCTATGGTTAAAAACGATGTTTCTGTTTCCTTTTATTCTGCCAGCAATCTAGAAAGAATTTCTTTTCATTGGTTATTGAGAAAATGTGAACGTTGAGAATGGACACACTGAATCCTGTTTTTGCTTGTTTTGTTTCGTTTTGTTGTTGTTGTTGTTTTCTGGTCTTCTCTGCTGAAGGGAGAGGGCACACCACACACCCTGGAAGCAGGACGCTTCTAAGATGACGGTCACCGCCTCCTGGCCAACAAATGCTCCCCACACACATCTCCTGCCTCTGGAAACGGCCATTCCTTTCTCCTCTCTTGCTAAAGAAAAGCAGATTTTTTTTTTTTTTTTTTTTTTAGAAATTGCAGTAAACTGGCATCTGCTCGACTTGTGTCCTAAGAAAAAGGAAACTTGTTTCAGAGAACAAGAAGTAAATTACCACCCCTCCCAAGGAAAACCCTCTTTAAAGTAAGTAGCGTGTGTGCCTTGGTTATAGGCCACCAGTGAAGAAAAGGCCAGGCAGGAATTGGCACTTCACCGAGTCTTGTAATCCTCATCAAGGAGGCAGACTCGGCAAACCAATTAACTAATTAAACCAATTAACCAAATGTGTAATTAACTTTGAGAACAGAGGTGTCAACAGAAGCACAAAAAGTTACTCCCCTCTTAGAATTGCCTGGTGGCTTAAAGCCTACTAGTTTTCTGTCTTAAAGGCACATCCACAGAGGGGAAATATTCTCTTGACATAGGATTAGTGGCCAAGCAATATCATCGTATAGATAGGATGGAATCAAGCCAAGGGCAGTGCTTCCCACTCCAGTTACAGTCCATTGTCTGAAAGTAAATATATAGAAGTTTCAGAGGACATCATCCTCGCAACAGTGGCCAATTCAAGGTCATTTCTTTTAAAACATACATGTCCATTATGAATAACAGGGGAATAGCTAGCAGTTTCCAAAGCAGCCCCTACTTGAAGATGATCAAGCAACTGGTAATTCAAACAATTGATTTTGGAGAAAAGGATCTAAGAAAGGGATGACAAAATATTTATAGAGCTTGGATCCGTACATAGGAATCCCTGGGGAAGATGAAGTTGCATGAACGTAGGAATATCTTTCTCTGTGCGATTCTGACATGTGGAAATTCATCTTCGCCAAAGCAATAATTTAACGCCTGCTATAATTACTTCTAAGTAGCTCCCCTTATAAATTTTGATTTTCAATACCTTCAGGAATGTTAGTTAGAAATAATGATGTGAAAGACACATAAGTAAGCCTGTCGCCTTTAAGTAGCTTATATTGAAGGGTGGTATGAAATTCACCCAGGAAAAAAAGGAACCAACAAAGAATTATATGTTAAACAGCAACTAGATAATACAGACAGATCGTAGTCACATATCTAATGACTGTGTGAGGCAGAATGAGACTGAGACCATTACTTATATCATTTCGGAGAAACCAGAATCATGATAGAGAAGTACGCTCAATCAAATCATTAACAGGGCAAGTGAAAGCTACAGCATTAGGAAATGTGAAGCTTATCAGGAGAATAAATATGTATGTGAAATCTCATACTGGATTTTCCTGTTCCTCTTTCATAAAAGACGCAGTTTTCCACCTTGACCTTGGGCAAGATCAAAGCTCACCTGCGCTAAGTCAGCACACACTTTCTAATCCTTAAGTAAAAAGATACACTTGTGAACAGTAACACTCAGCCAAGCTCACAGACCCTGCACATAATCGTGTACTTAAAGTGCAATTTATAAGGATGTTTAAGGAATCATGTTTCATTCCCCAAACCAAGGATCCCATTCCTGCCCCAAATGCGGAGCAAGCACTTGATATTGGTTCAGTTAACCTCTCTGGGCCTCTGCTTCCTCATCTGAAAAAAAATGAAGGGATTTGGGAATAGAAAAATCTCTATGATCCCACTCATGATTTGAATAGGTTGTTTTTCTTCTCCACCAATAAAGGGACCAGACTTTCTGACAGCAAAAACTTCTGCTTTTAATATTTGGATCGACCAGAACACTGCAACTTTGGTACGAAAGCTTTTCTTAAGATAAAGAGATAGCATTTCCTCGAGAATAATTGCCAGTCTCCTTGAAACTTTAGCCAGGGAACTTATCAAATAAAGAGACCAGCTAATTCCAGACTGTGGGCTTAGTCCCAGAAAGTCAAACCCAAGGTCTCATGGGAATTTAGAATTACACGATTGTTGGTCAAGTTGAGAGTAAAGAATGTGAATTTGTTTTTCCAAGATTCTCCAAGACCATTTGAGCTGGGCTCAGTGTCCTTTAAATCAAATAATTGACGAAAACAAGCTTCTAGAGAGAAATACGTATCATCTCCACGAGGCCACATAGTGCCAAGTGAGGGACTGGTCTCCAATCAATGTGCTCTTACTCATCTCTGCCTGACATCCCCAAACTAGCTGCTGTCCACACAGGCTGAGAGCCTTGGGGATGGATGGTGGTAATAAGAGGCTGAACTCCAATTCCAAGTAAGGTGCACCATACGAATAAGATAGATTTCATTCTGTCTAACTCTATGCAAATTAAGTGTATTTGTACTTATGGATTTAATAATTGTAACATTCGATAGACTGTTCATATTAATTGTAAGTTGTTCAAATGTTTTCTTAATCCCATTGAATAAATTCTAAAGCAGTCAAGAAAGAGACTAAAACTAAGTCCAAGACAAATAGCATTTGAATACATAAAAACAGAGCTTCGTCTATTTGAGTTACTATAACAAAATGTCTTAGACTGGGTGGCTTATAAACAACAGAAATTTATTTCTCACAGTTCTGGAAGCTGGGCAGTCCAAGATCAAGGCACCCACAGATTTGTGTCTAGCAAGAAGCCACTTCATTGTTCGTAGACTACCGACTTCTCACTTTGTCCTCCATTGTGGAAGGGGCATGGGAGCCCTCCGGGGCCTCTTTCATAAGGACACCAACCCCATTTATGAGCTAATCACTTCCGCAAAGCCCCACCTCCTACTACCATCACTTTAGGAATCAAGATTTCAACATATAAATTTTGAGGGGACATAACACTTCAACCTATAACAAACATGTACCCTTAAATTTCTTTGGGACTTATAATAATTCCCTAAACAATGACTTATTGAACACTTGCTAAGTGCCTGTCTAAGTCTGGAAATATGAATAGAATTGGGGATATACAAGTGTGTCACAGTTCATACACACTCAAGGATGTTATAAACTACAGTTATATAAAGATGTTTATTTAGGTAGTTAATCTAAAGCTTTAGCATTCAATGCCACAAGAATCTTGATTTTACTATACTCCATGAATTGTTTAGTGATTATTTTTAAAAATCAGGCACAGAATAACAGAAAATACTGATAAATTTGGTAATATATTCAAGCATGCTAGAATGTACACAATTTTTGAAAATCATTTATAAGATAAGTGGCAGATTAATTTTTAGGATAGTGAGCATTCAGGACATCATAGCATACTAGGAACAATAGTAAATGTTTGCTGCTAGACAAGGAAATGATGGTAATGGTTAAACAGACATTACACAGCTCTAATTTGCTTGTATTTTACAGACTTTAAAAAATGCTGAAAAGGCTGTTTAGGAAGGTCCCCAGATGATACTTTTTCAGCAGAGGGAATACAGAAACAAAAACTAGGAAGGAAATATTCAGAGCCTTTGCAAATGGGGAGTCGCTTGGCTGGAATCTCACCTCCAAAAATGAGCAGCCGCACAAAGGTCAAATTACTTCCTAGGGGCAGCCCAGAAGCTTGAGAACATTCCCAGAATTTGCAGACATTAAAGCAGAGTTTCCCAGAGGAAGAGGCTGCTGCTTCCTTTCCTCCTGCCACGGCCCCTTACCTTCACCCTTCCCTCCCCAGCACCCAGCCCTGAGCTGCCGTCTCCTTTCCTGGGGCAGAAATGTATCGTACAATTACTTACATCAAATAAGATAAGCATCTTAACATTGCAATGAGAAAGGCTGAAAGGTGTGATTCTCCCTTCTCGCCTTGAAATGTTTATAGATCAAATGGCCTTTACAGATACTGACATTGCAACAAGCAGTTATCACTGTGGCTGACTCATCTTCATCCCCTCGACACATAGATTAGAATGGATTTGCTATAAAAGAGGAATATGATTTAAAAAATTCCCTTTAGATTCTGCAGACTGGGTTTGGGGATAAAACTGAAAGATAGATTAGTAATTCTTTACTAACAAGATACGCTAAGAACCATGGATGCAGTGGATGGTGTGACGGGCCCACTATACTTTAGATTTTCAGACTAGTTCAACCTTCTCAAAGCAAATGCCTGTTTTTCCCCTAAATGATATGCAGCTCTCTTCCTGGAAGCTGGTTCAATGTAGCTCGTATGCATTTAGATTTTACCCTTATTATCACAAAAACTTCTGGAGAGAGGCTATCTGTAGTCAGTGCCATTTTGCATTTGAACGTCACTACAATAGTTTTCTATGGTGAACACACACACACACACACACACACACACACACACACATGCTGTTAAGAGTATCTCATAACTTAAGCTTTTGTTCTTAAATAGGAATAAATTTCTGGAAATTTCTTTCAGGAGGCATCTCACTTCTGCACAAAATGCGTGTCAAATACTGATTGGTTAAGCAGTTTCTCTGAAAAATAACCCCTTTTATTCATAGGATTTGGGAACTAATATAAGTAAAAACACTGTCAAACAAAGCTTGAAATAATTTTTCCTCTGTATAATCTCTTTTAAATGGACCATTTGGTTTAAGAATAGAGTAATCATAATGCAAACTCTGTTCAGGAAAGAACATATGTAAATGATTGCAAACTATTGGGGATATCTTCATGGTGTATTAACTCTGAGGTATGATATATTCATGGTAGCTACTAAACTGTGTGGCTATTTCTGTTTCAGAGTTGCTATTCGCATGCTCAGTCAACTTAATCAGCGGAGCTTAGGCAACTAGAACCAAGATATAATGCACAGTAAAAATCTGATCTTGAAGTAACTCACCACCTTGAATGACGAGAGAGAAAATGAATACAGAGCATGAT
>NW_006432227.1:10262672-10279382 GCF_000325575.1 Pteropus alecto
GAGATCTAATTGTTAGGGAAATGCTCGCTTGCTTTCATTTTTCTTCTTTAATTAAAAAAAAAAAAATAGTACAACCATTCTGTCAGTTTAGGGACCAAGGAAAGATTTCAGTAGCCAAAATACAAACACCCGAGAAGGACTAAAGGCTCTGTCACACTTCCATCAATCGGCATAAATGGCTTTCTTTGATAAGATTAGTATGTCTTTGTTAAAAGCGGAGTACATGGTTATTTAGCAATGAATATTATTGATTCCAAAGAAAAATAATTAAAGTGAAGGGTGCTTTTCTAAAATTAATAAGCAAAAACTACCAAGTTGTACCATTAAAGTATTGACTCTAAATATACAAAATATAGTGGAACTAATTTGAATTGCTGAAGCTTTTCAGGATGTTTAAAATTCTTTGTAGCTGTCACTTCCATAGTCCCCTCCTGCCTGAAGTCACTGTTGCTAAATCAACTGAATTAAAAAAAAAAAAAGTTTGCCCAAAGTATAAACTAAATACAGGAAAGTGGTGATTTTTTTTGATCCTCTTTTTCTTTTTAACTTCAGGGAGCGGGGGGAAGTACTGGTTTTATTTTAAATAATCCTTCAAAATAGATGAGGAAATGCGTATGAATTGTAAAAAATCAATAATTAGAACATAAAAACTACAAAGAAGGGGAAGAAAAAGAATTACAGTTCTCTAGGGGGAAAACCCGCTGGAAAATGTCTCAACACTTCCAGCCTCATTAAGGAAGAACGTTGAGCGAGTGATTGACGTGTCAAAGTGGACCAGGAGAAGAAACGTGAAAACAGAGTTCATCATAAATATCAGTAGCCGATAATATCATCATTTGCTCGGTACCCAACAGGGCTGGGGTTAGGGAGATTTATGTTCAGCGCTCAAATAGAAACCACATCAGATCGCACTCGGCATTTGCTTCATCTGCACTTAGATTGGTGGTCTCGGGTGAGGGGGAATAGAGTCAATAATATAGTGATAAGTTTGCACAGTGACAGATGATTACTAGGTTTGTGTGAGCACATCGTAAGGTATGTAAAGGTGCGTTATGAAGCCCATTATTTAAAAATATATGTATCCTAGCAAATCCTTTGACAAAGTAGTGAAAAATTTTATTGTAAAAGCATGTCTTTCTAGTGCCTTTTTTAAGTCTGTTGTTTCACGTTGTCAGGTTTGCTAAAAGCAGGGCTTGTGTATCGGTTATATGCATTTTCTCTCTTCAGTCTAATACTTTGTTGCTATTGTTTTCCTGCACTGGAAAGAGCAGACCTCATAATGATGCAAAAGGTATGCCAATATCTACTAAAGGGAAGCCAATTAAGAATAAACTTTGCCACCATTTAGGCAATTTCTCACATAACATGTTGACAAGTAACAATCAGACACAGTGTGTGATTGTTTCAACATACAGACAGGATTCTGATTCTCTGGCTTTGAATCCAAGTTCTTATGAGTCTCTAAACTTCAGTTCCCACTGCTAAAAAAAAATTGTCAATGATAATAATAACACCTTCCACACTGTAGTGAAAACTTAAATGAATAAGATCAAGAATATGATGTTTCACACAGCACCTGGCACAGAGTAAATGTTAAGACCTAGTTAGCATCACCGGCATGAAGACGTACCAGTTTTTAAAAGACTGGAAAGTGCTCAGAAATGGCTCAGGTGGAACACTGGGTGCCCACACAACATTTGTCATGTCAGCCTCAGCACCTCCCCCTTAAGGCCTTCCCCCTTGCTAGCTGCAGAAGAGTTGAGCTGAATCAGAAGTTTCCACTAGCTTCGAACAAAGGTTGGCAGCAGCCGCGGGGCTTCCATCCCTCCCGTCCTCACTGGCTTCCATCCACACTGTGCCAAGCAGATCATCCACAGGATATGGAGTCATCTTCCGCGGTCCCAGCTGGCTTTGACTGTGCTGTGATGACTTGGCTATTGCACTGAAAGCATGTCTCAACTTCACCTCTTGGATGCCATGTTGCTTATATTTGCCCAATACTCCCCCTTCCCCTTGGGTCATTTAAAGATCACGCCAAAGCTCTCGTTTCTTTTATCTGGATAGAGTCTTCCAGGAAAACGTTTGAAACAGTTACTCTCACTGACGTTTTGCAGTTCTGTAAGGGAGTTTTCATAGCCACGCAGTCTTTTCCTCCCCAAAGTCTGGCTCCACATAGAGCAAAAGTGATCCTTCTAAAATCTAAGCCAGATCATACCATTTCTCTGTTCCAAACCACTCACCGCCTTCATCTCAGAGTCCTTAGGAGGATTACGAGGCACTACGCAATCTCAACTCACCCACCCCCCCTCATCTACGTTACTCTCCTCCTTGCTTCCTTGCTTGTTCTTGAACATTCCCAAGTATGTTTTTACCTTGGGGTCTTAAAAAACCTCTGCCTGGAATGTACTTTGCTCCAAATATCTGCACAGCTCATTTCTTGGCTTCCTTCTGATCTCAACTCAAACGTCATCTTATCAGGACTTCTTCTACCATTTGACATAAAATAGAACTCTTCCTCTCATCCTTCTTTATGTCTTTACTTTGCATGCATCACCGCCTAACATATTATATGGGCTCCTGCACTGAAATGCAAAGTTGATAAGAGGACACTGCTTCCTTTGACACTGTACCACCAGCTCTTAGACCCTTGAAAGCACTTAGTAGGAGCTCAATAGTTATTGCATGTTGACAGAACCACTCCCTATGGGATTCAGCAGCAGTTAGGTCTGCATATTTCCCATCAAATGGGCACATTGCTAATATCATCTTTATTAGTTATTATTGCTAATGTTCTTGTATTTTTTTAAGGTTTTTTTTTTTTTTCTGTGCTTCCCACACATGACTGCATGTTTCTTTTTCACCAATATTCTGGGATACTTTATGTCACTCTGTACTCCCCGAATTATTATTATTATTATTATTATTATTATTATTTTGCATTAATCTATAGAACACTTCAACAGACTGTGGAAACCCATCATCTAACTTCATAAATGCCTCTGTAAATCAAAATGTATTCATGAACTGAGCTTTAAAAATGCATGCATTTCAGTCAAACTTACACGCTGTCCTTCCTCATAAGGCTCCAGGTGCCCCCGCCCCTCCCCCACCCCTCCCCCAACCCATTCATAACAATGGAGGTGCTAGTTTGCACTTCTAATAACCTTGATGCATATAGGTGGTGGCCCTTCTCCGAATTTTGCCTCAGCATTTTGTGGGCGCTCTGAGGTAAAATGTGCTTCTAGCACGATGCATTATCTGTGCACACACGGCAAATCCTGCTGATATAAAAGCCAGAAGTTGGGATGTTTGATTCGAGCCATATCTTGCTTTCCTGTTCCTTCTTAAAAGCATTGACACAGCATAAAGTCCTCGGCTCATACGGAATTTAAATTTCTACAGAAAAGACAAGGAGGGAACAGGATGGAAAGGCTGCCGGACTCCTTCGTTAAAGAAGAGAATGCTGCGAAAGACAAACTTGCCCTCGCCACAACTTTCGAATAATAATGAAAAGAAACTTATCAGGAAGAATGATAACAAAGAGAACAGGGAAATCTGGAAGAAATGAAAAGAGTAACATTAATTTTGGTTTTATGGTTTTAATTCATAACCTGCTGGAAAATTCTGGATCTAACCTACACTCGTCCTCATTCTCGTTTCTTCTGCTCCTTCTTTTGGCAAGTCTGCCTTACTCTTCTAGAACTTCCTCTCACCTTGGGGAAGAGATAAAGAAAGGAGAAGACATTCTTTACCTCAGCCCCTCAGGGGCTCTCCGGAGCCGTTTCTGGAGCTTCCTACCTGGTTTCAAAATCTGACTATCTCCTACTAGCTACGCGTCTTGGACAAGTTATTCATCTTCCTTCTGCCTGGTATAAATAATAACAATCGGATCTGCTTCTGAGGAGTATGGGGAGGATTACTTGAGTTAGTAAACGCAGAGCACTTAGAATAAGGCTTAGTACATTGAAAGTGATTAATAAATGGTAGCTAGTATTCCCAGCAGCTTAGGAATTTCTTCGTTTCTCATTCATAATCTTACGGTCAAAAGCTTAGTATCTGTGTTGACCTTAAAGGAACGGAAGGAAGTACTCTCTACTCTAAAC
Source organism: Pteropus alecto (assembly GCF_000325575.1). Taxonomy (NCBI): domain Eukaryota; kingdom Metazoa; phylum Chordata; class Mammalia; order Chiroptera; family Pteropodidae; genus Pteropus; species Pteropus alecto. The sequence goes on from NW_006432227.1 coordinate 10,266,776, forward strand.
TTCAGCCATGTAGCCCTCACCCAGAGGTAGAGTCACCCAACTACTCTCTAGACTGTGGATGGCTCTGCTAAAATGGAAACTCTCTTGGTACAATCAATTCATCAGGGGAAGTGAGTCTGACTCCAGATCATGTATGTGTGACAGGTGGCATGCTGTTCAGAATCCTTATAATGAGAAAGCGCTTAAACTTGGGGATATTCTTGGAGTTCACCTACTCCCTACGTTTTTCTCTTCACCTACCATCAGTACTTGTAATTCCCATTCAATTATAAAGGCTTTATACTGCCTCATCTCTGTACCTAGACCCTTAGCCATAAAGAAAATACATAAACTTCCAGAAAGAAACTGTGTAGAGGAAGACCTAAGCTTGGTTCCTCCACAGTGCCTTTTCCACTGACCCAATTGGCCCTGGGCAGAATGAAGGAGACGAGCGGGCCCAGCTCTTTGTTCCTGAGGACAAAGCAGGACATGGCAGGGTCCCTGCACCTGGAGATGTCGATGCCTTTTAGTCCAAGCAGCCACAGAACCGATCGCCACCAGGAGTATCCGCCAAGCCTCAGCTTAAAGCTAGATGATGTGTTTATACAATTTGTTACTGTTCCATAGATTATTGCTAAAAAAACAAAAACAAAAACAAAGTCAGGGAGTGAAGGACTGAATAATAATAATATCCTAGCTTTGTACAACCAGATACATGTTGCTGGCAGGGTTGAAAATGCAAAGGAGTCTTGGAATACCTTCTCAATAGGAGAGGATGACTGTGTACTTCCAAGAAACATCTTTACAAAAAGACTTATCACTTGGGAGCAACCACAGAGCCTATGAAAGAAGGAGAAGTGACTTTTATTGAGTCATATTACATGCCAAGGCACATACAAGGAATGGTTTTTAGGTTATTCACTTATCAAACAACTGTATGAATTAGCTATTACTACCTTTACCGTAGTAATGAGGACTCTAAGCTGATACTTACCTGTTCAAGGACATAAATGTATGACAGATCTAGCACTGACATTCTTCCTATCAATGTAGCACTCAGTACAACACCAGTTCCCTCTGAGAAGGCTAGTACCACACTGCTCTTTGTGTGATGGGCGGAATTTTGATCTCGTGAAAGATGCCCACATTCTAATCAGTAGAACCTGAAAATATGTTATAGTACATGGCAAAGAGAAATCAAACTAAGGAAGATCAAATTAAGGTGGTAATAAACTGACTTTGCGATGAGGAGATTCTCTTGGATTACCTGGCTGAACGCACTGTAATCACAAATGTCTTTGTAAGTGAAAGAGGGAAGCAGGTGGACCAAAGTCAGAGAACACATGACAAAAGAAGCAGAGAGAGCGAGAGATTTAAAGATGTCCCATTGCTGTTTCTGAAGGTGGAAGGAGCCATAAGCCAGAAATTCTGGTGGCCTCCAGACGCTGGAAAGAAAAATGGAACACACTCTCCTTTAGAGCTGCCAGAAATAACGTGGTCCACTGACACTTTGATTTTGGCTCAGTGAGACCCATTTTTAGACAATTAATTGTGTTGTTTGAAGCCACTAAGTTTGTGGTAATTTGAAACAACGACAATAAAAAACAAAAACACCTTATTATTACATTGTAATTTACATCAAGAGTCTGCAAACATGTTCCATAAAAGGCTACAGGTAGTAACTATTTTAGACTTTGTGGGCCAAGAGGCCATATTATCTGCTATTGTAGCAGGCAAGCGGCCACAGACAATATACAACGTGAATGAGCCTGACGGAGTTGGTGGCAGTTACAATCCTGGCTGAAGGAACGGCTCACAATAGGAAGAAGCCTTTAGAAATCTGACCTCTTGGAATTAAATCGCACTTTTCATGTAAACCTTATTCTTATGCTTGACGTAAACCTTATTCTTCTGGAGTGTGGCACCTCCGGGGAGGCCGTGTGATGTGATGAGAGAAAAAAGCTCTAGGTTGGGAGTCTGGCGACCTGGTCGTAGTTCTGGTTCTGCTAACACCTGTGCACCTTTGTGACCTTGGGTGGGTCGTTTTGACACCTATGTCTTGGTTTTCCCAGCAATAAAATGAAGCAACAAGTCTAGAAGGTGATGAATAGAGTCTTCTACTTTCTTTTCTCTAACGGTGTCACTGATCGAGACAGGTTAACCAGGAAGGAGTTTCAGGATGATTCAGTTTATCCTTCGAAGTGGTATTTGCAGGGATATTAATCCATGGCATAGACACAGAAGGAATCCAACTGAAAAAACAAAGAGGCTCTTCAAGTTACTGGACTGCAATTAAATTTATAGACTTGAAGGTGAAAGAAAGGGTAAAATGGACGATAAAACTGTGTTACCGTGAACAATGAGAGGGAGTGGGAACCCAGAGAATCTTGAATTCGGAAGATGAGCTTAGCTGGGCTCTAAGAAATAAGCCCCCATGGGCAGACCAGAGACCAGCGCCCTGTGCAGTCCCTCAGGGAACTGGCTTCCGCGCATCATCCTCAGAGAGGACATTCACAGGTAAAAGGTATATCCCGAACCACTTCGCGCTGAACTTTCTTACCGGCCCCCGAAACAAGATGGTGACTGAAGGATGAGGACGGTCATCACAAGTCCTTTGAGAGGAGTTTTTCTCCATCCGAGAGACGAGTTGTGCACATCCCCACATGGAAGGTAAAAAAGCAAACCTTCCAAGAGCCGCAGAGCATGCTGTGTCATGGGCAGATGCCTTTAAATTATGCCGCGCGATGCAGTAGCCACCAAACACATGCGACTTTCCAAATCTAAGTTTAAATTCATTAAAATCAAATGAAACTAAAGTTTCTAGTTCTGCCTTTTCACTAGTCACATTTCAAGTGCTCAGTAGCCGCATGACTAGTCACTACCATTAATACATTCCCATCCACGGAACAGCGCTGCCTTTTCTCCGGTGTCCTGGGCCTTCTTCTGGGTCATCTGAATGACTTTCAGAACCAGGCACCACGACTGTCTCAGAAAAGGGCCGCAGTTAGTTGTAGTTTGATACTCAGGACCCTTGCTCCATGACTTACATGGCATTCATATCGAGGGTTTCTTTTTCCAACTTTTTTTTTTTTTGGTCCTCTAGGTTGTAACAGTAACTCCCCGCTGCAGTAAGTATTATGACAAGCACCTCCCCGCTCAAGTTTCAGATGCAGTTTCCAACTGACAGAGGGATAAAGGTCACTGCCAGACTCCCCCTCCACTGTCCCTGCCCATTTACTCACCTAGAATCACACCCGGGTTTAAAGGGTTTTTTTTGTTTTTGTTTGTTTGTTTTTTGTAATTTAGCTGCACCCCTTCCCTGAGGTTGAAATGCGAGGAGATGCACAACCCAGATTTTGTCCTCTCTCACATTCGCTCTTCCTCAGAGTGGAATCTCATTCAAATTTGAGGGAGTCAGGAAGGAGGTGGAGTCTACAGGGAGGTGAGAAGACCTGGCCCTGCCAGTCATGCATGAGCACTGTCTTGGTAGTGGAAGTCTTTGCCACTGACGGGGGAGGAGGAGATGCTGAGGTGGCCCTTGTAACTGCATCTTCTGTGCATCATACACATCAACAGATAAACTTTGTGTAGGTCCATTCAGAGACAGAGACAGAGAAAAAGACGGGCGGATGGGGGCAGAGGACTGTTTCTATGGGTGACAAACAGATGTTTTCACATTCTAAAATACGGCTCTTTGAAGTCCTCTGATTTCCCACAAACATCACTGCCCAGGGCCACTGAGATTGCACAGAGCATCCCACTGCAAAATACTTCCGACTAGGGAGTTGGGTTAATAGAAATATGTGGTATCTCTCTGGCTTGTCTCCTACTCAAGAAACGCTTCATTAGAGTCACCTACTTGTTTGGGTCTAAACCACCAAGGCAGGTGTAGTTTTCAGAAAGGCAACAATATTCTCCGGAGAAGGCAAAAAAACCCTGTGTTCTACCTCACTGGTTTTCACACTGGCTCCGATTCATTAGCCACATTTATTAAAACTTATTATGGTTTACAGAAGCACATGGCTGGGAGTGAGGAGGATCAGGAATGTCCTTCCTGCATACGAAACATGGTCCCGTAAAGGCCTGGGGCAGAAGGAAGGCCCTGGATGGAATTAATAAAATCTCAAGGTAAGCAACGTTATCTAGTCCAAGTCCCCATATCAGATACAGGATTCCCCTACCTTGTCCCCAAAATGTAGTTCTCTAGACTCAGCTTAAACACTGCAAGAGACTTGTTTTATTTTGTTAATTCAAAACACCAGGGATGAGAACAGATCTGTCCCCATCACTATCTCTCCCTAAATTTGAGTATGATATACATATGGATGAAAATATATGCTTCTAGGTTCAGTCTTTCTGAATTCCTAAGAGTTAATCAGAGTGCGGACCCACCCTTTAGCTGGACTGATGCAGCTTTGACACTTTTTTCAGTCTTTTCCTGCCACTGCTATAGGATAAACCTCCATCTATTGAATGATTCTGCCAATTTTCAAAAGCATGGGTGATAGAAGTAAGTGCATGAAGAATTTCTATAATGGCAGTAACTGTAATTTTTAATATGAGAAGCCAACTCTTGTCATTTGATACAGCTTCAGAGGCCAAAACCCTAACAGAGCAAAGCTGATGAAGTCAGGTCAATGGGTCTAGTTCTGCATTTTGCATGAACTAAAATAGGTCGTTTGTGTCTCCTGTCAAGCCTGGTAAACTTATAAGAGCTGGTTCAGTGTCCCATTATAACTACGTGGATGATGGGCATTTCAAACAAATCACAGTGTTGAAAGCACCTTGGCTTTCCTTGGAAAAACGATGAGGGAAAAACAATGAATTAAAATAAAATGCCCCTGCTTTCAAAGAAGGCACATAATATGTAGTATCTCAACAATGTTAATCTTTTTAATGATGAAAATCAAAGAATTGGAGTGTATCAAAGTTTGTGTTAAATCAGAATTAGAATTCATTCTAAATCTTCAGAATTTTTTTAACTTCTAAATTGAGTAACAATAGACTCCCCGAAAGTTAAGAGACTAGAACCTAAAATTTTTAAAGGTTTATTTCAAACTGAGGAGGTATCATGTATTTAGTGACAGTTACTCTTAAAATAAATTAGGAACTCCATGGGTTCGTCTGTTTCAAATTATTAATGGTTATGGAAATTTTCACATTCTCTTCTGATTGAGGTCTAATGATGTTCCCTAAAGGCACAGTCAGCCTTATAGTTATATGATTCTATTTTCATACTTTGAAGATGAAAATTAAAGAACCAAGGATCTTAGGTAAAAAATTCAACGCTAGATTTCCTTGATTGCTTTTTTGGTATGGGGTTTTTGATTCCTTTCCTTTCTGATGGTTGGGACAACACATTCCTCATTCTTCTACATCCTTCTAAGCGTCCTGTTTTCTTCTCGGCCTCATTCATTCATCTCACAATTAAACACCCTGGTACAGTCCAGGGCCTGTGAAAGTCACAGATACCCAGCTCCACAGAAGATCACAGCCATGTTCCGGGCCAGCGCAAGGATTCGGGACACACTTTTGAAGATTCTAGTGCAGGAAACATGTCGACTCACACTCATGTCCCGAGGCGTCCAGCTGACCGCTCCTCTGTCCTTTTCTGGTATTTCTATCAAAGTGATTTAAATACAAATCTCCTAACTTTGCCCTTCTGTAAAAAGAGGACAAAAACCAGTTTGGGGTCCCAGAGGAACCCTCTGCCTCCTGATTCACTTCCATTTTTAAAACCAGCTTGAAACACTAGACATTTGATCTAATAAATCTGGTGTAGGGAGTCCAAGCGACTCGTCTCAAGAGGCTGGTTTTCAGGTCACATATTATCCTTACCCTAGGAAATATGAGCTGTTGTGCTAACGGATTCTCCTTGGGAGTAGATGCGAGGGCAGAGACAAATTCTCTTCTGAAATTCAGTCAGGATTTAATCACCAGCTCCCATGTCTCTTCTGATGGAGGGTCCTTATCACTTCATCATACCAAAGAGACATCCCATAAGGCACACATACAGAGCTCTTGCACTGGAACTCTCCGACGTGGTTGTTTGTTACGTCCTCGAGACAATTGGGGGTCATAGAAAATGTTAACCTTGAACCTTGCATCTGCACAGCACTAGACATTTTTCAAAGGGCTCTCATGTACATGGTCTCATTTGGCTTTTACAAGGTCCGGTGGCCTGTCAGCCACAGAGGGAGCATGAGACACAGGTGGCAGTGTCCTCCAGGCTAGAGCATGAGCTCCAGGGTCAGACTGACCTGAATTCAAATCTTGACTCTGCCATTTATTAGCTGTGTGGCCTTGGATAAATTATGCCACATCTCTGAGCCTCAGCTTCTTCATTATTCACCTGGGATAATAAATAGTACCTTCCTTAAAGAGTTGTTCCAAAGTCAAGTGTGACAAAGAAGCCATCTGAAGGGTTAGCCTAATAACTAGAATGTGTAAACTGTGAAGTAAATGTCAGCTATTATTATTAATAAATATGTTTAGCCTACATAAGAGCGATCTGCAAAAGGATTTCTAGCATTAAAAGTTCGTCCTGTCTATTCATTAACTGGCAGGGACAAAGTCCTGCGTTGACAGTGGAATGCAAAGACACAAATCATAGCATCTCTGCTAAATTATAGTAGCAATTTGTGAGTAACTGATGCTCTGAAACTCAACAGGGCTCAGCACTAGAGGTGGGTTAGTTATGTCATTTGGTCTAGTAATTCAGAATATGCTTATTATTTACCCACCATTAGTTAGAAATAGTTACAGCGTTGGTATTTCACTTTCAGCCATGCATTCTTTGTAAATAAAAAATCGTGTTAATTTGTTGAGTTCACTATTCTCTGGGTTTTCTGGACAATTGGCTGTTCTGACAATATTAACTTGGTAGGCATCCCTGCTCATTCTACTTTTCTCAATCTGCTTGCTTAGAACTCTAAACATTTTATAACAAGCTTTACCCCTTCTCTAAAATGAACTAAATTTGTAGACAAAATAAGAAATGTGAGAATTACATATTTTAAAGTTTATTCATACATTAAAATGGACATCATTCTTCTCGTCCATGCCTGCTCAATTCAGAAAGGTGGACTAGACTGAAATCGCTTCAGCGGGGACATGAATGTCTTTGTGTCCCAAATAGCTTTCTCAGAAAATGTACTTGTGACCAAAGAAAAAAATTTCATGGGCTTGAAAGAATAAAGATTTAATTTTTGGTTATTTTACAGGTCAACTGAGAGTTGGTTGGCCTGTGACTTTGCTTCCTTCTGGAATCGAACGCATCTGGGTCATGTCGATCTCAAGGTAGAAGGAGATCGTACCATGGAGGAACCATGAGCCACAGGACGGGTTTCGGTTTCTACTGGGAAATGGAGCACTGCATTCCCACTCATGCTTTAGAGAAGCAGGCCGTGTGGGCAAGCCTACCATCAACATGTGGTGAAGTGAATTCGCCCGCAGGGTGGAGTGATGTGAGCTACATGGCAGGCACGGGCACGTCCGATTCTCCCACAAAGAGCAGCAGTGAGAACAATAGCACCACACTCTGAGTTTTGGTCAACTCTGAATGACATTCCTCTCTGAGCTCTCATCTGAGGGTTTTAGGGCCAGTCCCAAGATTTACAGAGCGTGGAGTGGATTTAAGATGCACTCTAGAATAAAGTTAGGGTTGGCCAACTCACTTTTGTATGACCCAAGAGCTACAAATGGTTTTTACATTTTTCAATGGTCATTTAAAATAAAAAAATCAAAAATTAGAAGAATATGTGACAAAAAAATGAATGTATCCTTGCAAGGCTTAAAATATTTATTATCTGACTTTTTACAAAAAGCTGTTGATCCTGGAATAAAACTAAATTTGAGATTGGCCCTGGATTGTTGGTTTCATCTGCTGGCAGCAATCCAGGTCTATCTCATGTGAAATCAGCTTCTAGAAGTAATAAATATAACCTTGAATGCAATGACTGGTAATCAGCGTGGAGAGAACTCCACCAGAATCTGGAGTCTAAACTCCAGAGAATCTGTCCATGCACATCTCTGGCGATGCACTTAGCACATTGGATTGTAATTATTTTTTCATGGCTCTCTGCCCCATAAAGGAACCAGGATAATTTTCTCGAGAGAAGTGACCTAAACGTTCCACGGTCAGCCCAGTGCTTGACAAAGGTGTTTACAAATGTTTTTAATAGAACTACACTAAACTACTGGCATGACAGAGAATCTTAAGACACCAGCTCTCAGTTTCATCAGAAATTTCTTGCTCTTAAATAAATTTCTTGCTCTTCCTTGAGTTTATTAATCTGAAAAATGGAAAAGGAAATATGTCACTGTAAGCCTTCTTTAAACATTTACTTACAGATGACAGAAAAAGGTTATGCTCACTCCACTGCATTCACTGAAGTCCATCAAAAACAACACAAAGACCAAAAAAGGAAAGTTTTTTACTGAGTCCAAAAAATATTAGTTGGGCTATAAGTATGTGAAGTTTAATTCCACTGACTTCCAACAGCACAAGAATTTGGTCAGAAAATAGTGTACTAATTAATTATTAAGTATTTGTTTTTCTGTCCTTCTTGCAATTGAGATATTAACAATAGATTAAATCCAACTTTTCAGAACCTACAGAAAGCCCAGGCTGTCGTTAAAATCATGGCACTTGCTTCATTTTGTTTCTGTACTCCCAAAGCTGATTGGTTTTAAAGTATATTAGTCTCCCAGCCAGCAGTTCTCAGCCCTGACGCACATTAAAATCACTAGGAGACTTTAAAACATATCAGAGCCAGGGTTCACCCAGAAATTCAGACATTTATTTCTCACTTCTGGAGACAAGGACGTTCAAGGTCAAGGTGCTCGATGATTCTATTTTTAATTTCCTTTATTTTTTCAAATCTATCATTTTCTCAATTTTTATTTACCTATCCTTCTGGGATTCCTCATACTTACTACCATCGCAGATATCTCATAATTTTATATTTTCTAATTCTTTGTTCTTTTCTGTTGATTGGTTAGTTGGTTGAGTTTTTGGGGACAGTCCCTGAATCTAATTTCACAATTCGCTGATTCATTCTTCAACAGCATTTATTCCACTATGTGTTTCATCATTTCTCTTTTTTACTGAAAATATTATATATGTTCTAACATTTCTTTTTCCCCAATACTTTATTATGAAAAGTTCCAAACATGCAGAAAAAAAAAAGAATTTTACGATGAACCAATGTACATCCCGAACCTAGATTATACCATTAACATTTTATTATACTTGCTTCATCATATGCCTAGCTCTTTTTTGTCATATTTCAAAATAAATGATAAATCGGTATCCTTCCCCCTAAACACTTCAGCATCACATCCATATGTTTAATAAGTTCTTATAATTCTTAAGTGCAGCAGGTTTGAAGTCTATGTGCATCTTAGCTCCGTCCTAGCTCACAGTTCCCTGGCTTGTGGTGCTCAAAGGGTTTAAGGTACTTCTTTCTCCACTTAGTCCTGAGAAAGCCTCTTCAAAATCCTTTTTAAAAAGTCAGGCAAAGGAGAGACAACATCTAAGACCAACATAAAGTAAGTACAAGCTGAGTGGATCAATAAGATGTTAAACTCCAGACAAAAAGAGAAAAACGAAAAACAAAGACGTTGTCTTGCACTCTGCTTAGACTGGTGGGGAAAAAGGTAAGGCTCTAACCACATTGATTCAACTCACTATGTCTTTCAGCTGATGGTTTTCCTCCGGATATTTTCCTGTGGGAAATAAGAGAAAGGTTCTTTTACCTGCACTTTGATTTGATTGACTCAACTGTGGGCTAAAAGGAAGTCTCTTTACCAATCTCTAGACTAGCTGCCTCTCAATACTGTCAGCTATCATCTGACATAATACTCAGTCCTCATCCAGCTTTCCTCGGGTCCTAAACTTTACCTAAATCATAAGGATTTACTGAGAGTAAATAAAACAATTTGAGGCAGCCCTCCACCTAGCTGGCTAAATGAATACCTCCAATTGCTTCTGAGGATCTAATTGACTTCATGATCTTGACCCTAATACAAAACGTGAGTTTAGAGGATTTAACAGCATTTCATTGTTTGCTCTTACCATGGATGCGTCCAAAGTTATTGCTGAATAAAATTGCCTAAGGATTTTGTGCATACCCTTTGTTAATTGATCCTCAATGTTTGATCTTCTGCTAGGCAAAAAGAAAGCGCTGTGAGGAATGATACAAACACGTACGCTTACAGAATCTACCAACGTCAGTGTTTTGAGAGGTAAGTACCTCCTCTGTGAGCCGAATGTGTACTTAGCTAAAAGATTTCACCAAGCCACAGGTTCATTATAAATATTACAGTACAATGAGAGAAAATGCTGTCCTCAAATAACATCAACTCACATCAAAATAAACGCTCTTACTCTTTTGTTTCCTTTCCTTTATTAGCACAGTATTTGTTCTAAATTTTGTTAGATTTTTCCAAACAGTCACATCATATATTTGCAAAGTCAATGTTTGCTAACTACTGACATTTCTGCTCTTTTAAACGTAAGAATAACTTCCTTTCAAGAAGTTCAAAAGCATTTGTGTGCTTTTATGCAAGCATCTATTCTCACTTAATCACTACACATTAGACAATAAATATTACTATTCCTTTTATAGTCTAAGCAAACACTAAGAGAAAAAAGAACCTCTTTGGCTTACGGGCATATTTTTATTCTCTATCAACCATCTCTATAAACTTCCAAGCCAGATTTCTTCCCAATAAGCATATAAATAAACCTTGTTCCCCTTCCTGATAAAAGAAGTTGAGTTACAACACAATTCTCATTTTGTGTGACTTCACACTTCACAGAAGACCTGTGCGTAGAATGTTCCGTCAGGTGGTGGCAGAGTTGGAATTGCTCTTGAGTCTGATGGTGTTCCCTAGATGCTTTGATCTTTTGAATACCAAGGCATGGCCAGGTTATTCGTGGAGAAGCAGAAAACTTGGTGAGCCAAACTTGGGGTCCTGAGCGCTCAGGGCCTCAGGGCCACCATCTCCCTCTACCCTCTACCAACAGCACTCCCAGGGAACAGGCCTCCGACTAGGAGGCCCAGTGTGTGTGTGTGTGTGTGTGTGTGTGTGTTGGGGGGTGCTTTCTGAAAGGGGAAGGTGCAGAAAGAAAAGAAGGAGTCAGTCCAAAGTATTTGAGGGCCTCAGAGGAAGTAATTATTAAATTGGACTCCTTGTTTTAATGAAGCAGGCTCTGTCAACACCACTGTTGCAATACAATTCTATGTGTTTATGCCCGCAAGATGCAAATGAGAATTTGCAAACCTGTGGATTTCAGGTTTTTGCAATCTTCTGAGTTAGCCATTTCACTTTAGCATGAAGCTAAAATTCATCCTAGTTAATTCAGAGCATGTTATTAGAAGTCTTTTGCAACGTGGCATCTTCCAGAAGCTGGGGCTTTACGAGGGGATGACTCACATTCCGCCAGTGCCAACTCACGTTCATTTTCTTAATTGATCCCATTTTACTAATGGGGATTTGAAATATGGAAAGAGTTCAGATGACTTGTTTACACAACAGAATCAAAGAGAGAGAGGCTGTCTTCCATCCATCTGCACTCCGCTCATATCTTCTGAGTTTTATTGAATGGATAAAATAAAATTTTCTTATTGTCACGAGGCAGGAATATACTCGGTAATTCTTTTTAGATCTAAATTTAAAAGATTTCTTTCATCAAAGGCAACTCCTGCCCTAGCCCAACCCAACCCAGACTGGTTACTTCATGAACTATGTTTTTATATTTAATGTTCATAATCATGATATTGAAAGAACAGGCTGATTAAGCATAACTTAAGCCGCTTTATCTTTATGAAATAGGGAAGAATTGTTTTTAAAGAACCACACATTAAAATGGCAACATAGTCCTCTGTTTAGTCTAACGCCAAGGGGAATCCAACAAAAAAATGGGTCTTGACCTGACAGCACGCAGGGAATTTTGTAAAAGGTAACGAACTGCCTTCTGGAGGCCAGGACGATCTGGGGAGGAAGTCCTGGTTTCCTCTTTCTGCTGATTAAGAGTCTAGTGCTTCAGAGTTCAGCTCCAGACACGGAAGGGAGATCTTATCACGGCCCTTGGAAAAGCTGCATTGTTACCGTGGTTCTCATTTCCTTCATGTTGGAAAGAAAAAGAAATAATATTTAAAGTTCATTCTGCCTTGTCAGCTGTTCAGATCCTTAAGTTCACTACTTACCACGATTTTCGGAACCTAGGGGAATATTTCGAAGGATTGAAGGTACTCTAAAGAATCTAGAACTCTCCAACGAGATTCTAGTCTCTCAATTACCTGGTACCATTGGTTGTACCTGTAGTCACAAATTCTCAATTAATGTAGGAGCTCTATACCGTGTATTACTCCCTGTCGATAAAACATGATGTTAGATAGGTTCCACTAGGTTATGTGAAGCTTTCTTTAATTCAGGGTTATCTACATGCATGTTACTGATTTCCAGTTTTATTGGATTATGAGCAAAAAAATATGGCCTCTAAAACTTCTACTTTTTGGAATGTATTAATGTTTTACCTTGTGGCTAATTACATGACTGAGTTTTGTAAATGCCCATAGTCATAAAAGAATATATCTTTTCTCCAGAATATGAAGAGATA